>NC_137190.1:21832065-21834565 GCF_960531495.2 Zeus faber | reverse complement strand
TATCACAATGACTGAAGTGAACGCCCATATCTCAGCCAACAGGAGCATAATTGCCACCAGGGAATACCACAGCAAGACATGCCGGGGGGGGCACGTTGAAGTATTCCTCATTCAGCAAAGTTGGATAATTAACGGTGAAAGAACACCCAGTGCTGCGAGCGCTGGTTGAATAAGGCAGGGGGGGGGTAAGATGAGTGTAATTACGTGGGCCCTCGTGGCACGTCTGCAGAGTCCACAATGGTGATGCTTAATGATAATATTCACTCCTGGGGCTTCCGCCAAATGGATCTATATGCTTCACCAGCCTCCCCTTTTAGCAGCCACACTATTCTCCAAAGCGACCCCGTGCGTTTCCGGTAAAAACAATTAGGGTTTGCGGTGGCATTTTCCATCAGACAATGTTTCACAGCACTTCCTCAAACTTCTTGAATGTGTTTATATAAATATCGTCGAGCATGAAGTGAACGTATTAAGAGTGTAGATCTTCCACGTCTACGGTATGGCATCTACAGTAAATAAAACAGAATTTTTATATCATTTTGTTCAAGTTGTCCTCTTTCAAAAAAAGGTATTGACAGAAGATAGGAAGTCCGCTTGGGGGTGGGGACGGTCTATAACCTGCCTCTAAACTCTGCACAACACCGCATGCCTTCTGTACCCTCTGTCGCTCCATGCCAGTCAGCAGCACGGTGTTTGGTCTTTAAGTACAGACTTATGTACGCCGTTCTGGATGATTTAAGAGCTCGCCATTAGGTGCCATGTCTACCCTGTCTGCTCCTTGGGAGGTGTTTAATCTGTGCAGGTACAGTACTATGCCATTAGCGGAGCTGGAATTGTGCCAGCAACTTTGTGGCTGCAGCTACACTTTTGTGGCTCTGAAATAAACTCTGCAATAATAGGCCTTACCAGTTTATTTTAATTCCCAGATAGAATAACTACAAATGTCATGGGGATTTGCTCTGTTCTTATGTCAAAGGGGGAGAAAAAAAAAACCCCAGCAATTGTTCACATTGTTTCATCTCAAACAACAGAGGAAAACCAATTTTGGCAAGCAGCCATAATTTGAAATAAATCTAATAAAGCTCTGTATACTCCTTACAGTGTACCTGTAGCTATAAATAGACCACTGCAACGGCCTTGTGCATCCATCTTTCTTTCTTTTTCCCAGTTGTCTCCTGGGTCTGAAGAGGAGGAACATGAAGGCCCAGTGTGTGAGAAGCTGGGTCGGATCCAGTTCAGTGTGGGATACAGCTTCCAGGACTCCACCCTCACTGTAAAGATCCTCAAAGGCCAGGATCTGCCGGCCAAGGACTTCTCTGGCACCTCCGACCCCTTCGTGAAGCTCTACCTGCTGCCAGACAAGAAGCACAAGCTGGAGACCAAGGTCAAGAGGAAGAACCTCAATCCTCACTGGAATGAGACCTTCCTGTTTGAAGGTACCGTCTCAATAGAATGCAATGGAAAAGTGGCACACTGAACAGTTGTCTTGTACCTGTGTGCGTACGCATATCCGGCTAGGTTTTCAATTTTATTTTTTTTCTTCATCCCAGGGTTCCCCTATGAGAAAGTGATACAGAGGACCCTCTACCTTCAGGTTCTGGACTACGACCGCTTCAGCAGGAACGACCCGATCGGAGAGGTGTCCATCCCTCTGAACAAGCTGGACCTGGCAAACATGCAGACTTTCTGGAAGGAGCTGAAACCATGCAGCGACGGCAGCGTGAGTATGAGACGGGGTGGGGGCGGATGAAAAAGACAGGAGCCAGAGTCAGAGGAGGGAAAAGCGATGGGACAGAATGTGACTGGTGATGTCATTCCCGGCTGCCGTGGCACTCTCGGGGGAGACGCGGAGACTTGCTGGAGGGGAAAAGAGACGGGAAAAATAGAATACGGAGAGCCTGACAGGTAGATGGAGGGAAGTAAGGCGAGAAACAGAGCGTAGATAAAGGGCGGGGGAGGGTCAACAGTTAAAAGAAACACTGTTGGTTTGAGGAAAATGTCTCTCTAACTAATTGAATATTGTATATATCCTGTGTTTAGGGGAGTCGGGGGGATCTTCTGGTGTCTCTTAGCTACAACCCTACAGCCAACACCATAACTGTGAGCATCATTAAAGCGCGCCACCTTAAAGCCATGGACATCGGAGGCACATCTGGTAAACATTTTCCATCGTCCTCAAAGTACTTCATCCGCGTCCTTGCACATTATCACTGTAATAGCTCACTGGTTATTTGAACATACAGTACATAACATTTACAGGCAATGGTGTCTATTGAAAGGGTGAGAAGGGATAACAAAATGGCAACAGCATGAAAACATACCCTTTTCCCTCCCCCCTCAGACCCCTATGTGAAGGTGTGGTTGATGCACAAAGACAAGCGTGTGGAGAAGAAGAAGACAGTGGTGATGAAGCGTTGTCTCAACCCGGTTTTCAACGAGTCATTCCCCTTTGACGTGCCCGCCCACGTGCTCAGGGAGACCACCATCATTATCACCGTCA
>NC_137190.1:21714565-21827065 GCF_960531495.2 Zeus faber | reverse complement strand
TATGTGGGACCATCGTGTGGGCACCCGCAAGGTGCAGGGTAGGGGTCGGGTTCAATGCCTGACAGGCAAGGGGAACTGGCGGAGCGGGACTCGTGGCGTGTTAACCGGCGGAGCGGTTCCAGACGTTCTTGACAGGCAACGTAAACTGGCTTTTGGTACGTGGAAGGTTACCTCTATGGGGAGGAAAGAGCCTGAACTAGTTTGTGAGGTTCCTTGATAGGGGCTGGTCTCTCACGTACTCAGGAGTTATCCAGGGCGAGAGGCGCCAGGGTGTGGGGATACTCAAGTCCCCAGCTGGTGGCCGCACAGTTGGAGTTTGTCCCAGTGGATGAGAGGGTCGTCTTAATGCGACTACGAGTTGCAGAGAGGAAAACTCTCAGTGTTGTTTGTGTGTATGCACCTAACAACAGTTCAGAGTATACTGCCTTCTTGGAGAAGGTGGGAGGGGTGCTGGAGAAGGCCCCATTTACTGACTCCATAGTCCTACTGGGAGAGTCCAACGCTCATGCTGGCAAAGATAAGGGAAACTGGAGTGCCGTGAATGGGAGGAATGGCCTCCCTGATCTGAATCCGAGTGGTGGGTTGCTATTGGACTTCTGTGATATTATGGATTGTCCATAACAAACACCATGTTCAAACATAAAGATGCACTTGGCACCAGAACACCTCGGGCCAAAGGTCAATGATCGACTTTGTAGTTGTTCCAGCAGACCTGCAGCCATATGTTCTGGACATTCGGGTGAAGATCGGGGGCCGAGCTGTTATCTGATCAATCGGGTGGTGAGTTAGGTCAGAGGGAGGGGGAGATCTGTCAGAGGGGGGAGGGGGGATCTGTCAGACGGATGCAGTAAGCCCAAACGTGTAGTGACGTTGTGCTGGGAACGACTGGGGGAGGAAAGCGTCCTGAACGACTTCATCTCTCAACTCCGGAAGAGCTTCTCCTCGGCAGGCGAAAAAGGCCGCAGCGACAGCAGTTGCGGAAGCAAAATCCAGGGTGTGGGAGGAGTTCGGAGAGGCTTTAGAGAAGGACTTTCGGACGGCCTCAAAGAGGTTCTTGAAAGCCATTCGGCGACTCAGGAGGGGGAGGAGACATCGCCTAGGATGTTCTGAGCAAGGGAGGGGAAACTAACTCTGACCTCGACTGGTCATATCGCCGAGAGGTGGAAGGAATACTTTGAGGAACCCGATGGAAGAGTCTATTTCCTTGGCAGAGGTCACTGAGGTTGTTGGAAAACTCCTCAGAGGCAAGGTGCAAGGAGTGGATGAGATCTGTCCAGAAATGCTGAAAGCTCTAGATGCTGTGGGGGTTTCTTGGTTGACACTGCGATGTCGCGTGGACATCGGTAACAGGGCAGGAGGGTTAAAGGAGGGTGTGTTGCAATTATCAGGGATCACATTACTTAGCCTACTAGGAAAGTCTATGCCAAGGTGCTGGAAAGGAGACTCTGGCTGATTGGGTGAACCCCAGATTCAGGAGGAACAATGCGGTTTTCGTCTTGGTTGTGGAACAGTGGACCACCTTTTCAACCTGTCGCAGAGGGAGCATGGGAGTTTACTCAACCTGTCTACAAGTGTTTTGTGGATTAGGAGAGGGTTTACAATTGTCTTCCCCAAGGTCATCTGGGGGAGGTGCTGCCGGGGTATGGGGTGCTGGGGCTGCTTCTGCGACCTATTCGGGCTTTATACACTCAAAGCGAGAGCTGTGTCCGTATTACTGGCATTAAGTCAAGCTTGTTCAAGGTGGGCGTCGGACTCGGACAAGGTTGCCCCTTGTCTCCTTTCCCGTATGTGGTTTTATGGACAGAATATCAAGGCGTAGCCATGGTCTGGAGAGTTTCCAGTTTGGTGACATAAGGGTGGCATCGCTGCTATTTGCAGATGATGTCGTACTTTTGGCACCATCAGACTGTGATCTTTGACACACACTTGACCGGTTTGCAGCTTAGTGTGATGCAGTTGGGATGAGGATTAGCACCTTTAAATCTGAGGCCATGGCTCTCATGGAAAAAAATGGCTTGTCCTCTGCAGGTGAGAGGGGAGCCTCTGCCCCAGGTGGAGGAGTTCAGGATTCTTGGGTCTCGGGATGATGAAGAGAGAGCTGAACCGCAGGGCGAAGGTCTCAATATACTGGTCGGTCTTTGTTCCCACCCTCATCTATGGTCATGAGCTATGGGTAGTGACCGAAAGAATGAGATCGCCGAGCAGCTGGAATTGAGTTTCTCCATAGGGTGGCGGGATTCACTCTCTGTAATAGGGTGTGGAGATCTGTGATCTGAGAGACCTCAGATTACAGCCACTGCTTTTATACAGAGAAGAGTCAGTTGAGGTGGTTTTGGCATCTTGTAAGGATTCCCCCTGGACGCCTCCCTTTGAAAGTGTACCGCGCACGTCCAACTGGGGACAGACCTAGGACACACTGGAGAGATAATATCCCTCTGCTGGCCTGGGAACACCTCGGGATCCCCCAGGAAAAGCTCAAGGAAGTTGCTGGGGAAAGGAACGTCTGAGCTCCTTTTTAGCTCTGCTGCCACCGTGACCCTGACCAGGATAGGCAGGTTAGAAAATGTATGGATGGATGGATGGATATCTCATCATTGCAAACACAGGTGATGATTTCCATGTGGCTCCTCTTTTCCTTTGGGACATCTCAGAAGCCAGATTTTTAATGGAAATTAACAAGCAATTCACAATTGATACTTCTCTGAGTCAACGGCCACTCCGCAGTCATCCTACACAGTCCTTCTTACTGCAACATCAGAGTGCAGATATTTTCTTGGATACAAAAAATAAATGTGTGTAGGTGTGTATGTGTTGTGGGGTTACTTTACGTAACTAATCCAAACTTATACAACTCCATCATCTTGGAATTGAGGCTGAGTCTCATTTGTGTTGCTCGGTTGCAGATTTATACTGAGCCACAGCCTTATGAAATGTGATGAGGATTGAAAAGGCAGTGGGCAGGAGATAAGTGTATGAAAGGAAAAAATGATGAAATTCCAAGAGAGCATGAAATGACACCAGGGTTTGGGATGAAGCTGCAAATGGCGACAGAAACAGGCCTGGAAATGGGCAGAGTGGGAGTGGGCAGGCAACAGACAAACCCACACACACAAAAATAAGCTTCAGGGGAATTGAAGCATGGATTGTTCTGCCAAGAGTAATCCACAGGTGGCACAAGGAGCATGGGGACAAAAAGCTGTGCTTTGGGCTGAAAAACACAAATGTGAAGATGCTGCTGGTGTAAATAATAGGAAGTTATTTTGGTTTTGGCACAGGTACAATTAGACATGGCTTTCTATTTAATTTAAGCTGGTTTCCTCTTGTGTGAGACAGATGGCAAAAGAGCAGAGAGCACACAGAGGGGATCCCTTCTGACATCACTTTAGTCTATTTTGGGATGATTTTTGGAGTGAGGACATAAAAGTAAAAGGCTGACGTGGCCTTTGTTGGTGTAAGATTAATGCTCATGCAAATGTCCCTATGACCGTTATACAACCGTTTTTTCTGCAACAGTTGCTGTCTGCAAATTGCACCTCCATTGTCATTCTGATGGTAGACTGTAAACCCGTCTTTTTTGGCCACAGGGCATTTTCTTCTTCTCTTAGATCAAGTCTACACCTAATAGATATGGCACACAACTGGGAACACACACCCACTAATCAAGTAGTAGGGATGGGAGGAATAGAAGAACACTATCTACTTGGCTCAGGGCAAAACGAAATCAAAGATCAAATTGGAGCAATATAAATATACAGCAAAGCTTATAAGCAATTTTTGTTGGTAGATATTTTGTTTATGACTTGATCAATATCACGAACCACCGGGTTAGTCGAACAAATTAACTTCATAGGAGGCGACCCATCTGTTGTATGGAGATTAATGATCAGCAGGTGTGAAAGCAAAGCAGGTAGGTGCTGAAAGGCAGCGATGAATCCCAAATGAGGGCAATGCTTCCACCTCATGCTCATCAGTTGACACTGCAGGCAACCCAGTCTCCATTATGCAACATAAATTTACAGTAAATGTAATTATACCACCCCCTTGTGTGCCATTTAAACTGCTTCATGTCAGTAGTTATGAAAGGAAAGGCAATGAGCACCACAAGACAACAATCACAATAATGAGCAGGATTTAATCACTGTACACAATGAATTCCCTAAAATTTCAACACGTCTGTGCCTGGGCTTTATTTAGAGATAAACACCTTGTCTTCATGCATCCATCAAGGTTGACTTGTTCCTCAATCTTCACCCAACTCGAACAACAAGTTATGAATTGTTGCTATAATTTAGAGTCATAATTATACATTAGGGCTGTTTCAAGTGGGTTTGTTTGATATACTGGGTGAAGAAATATATTACAAACGCTTTCTTAATAAATGTTGGACCTCCCTTTGTACAAACAACATCTTAAGCATCGCAGAACTCTTCTCTGCATCAGTAATGAACATTTTGCATAAGGCAGGGGATCCAGGGGGCTCCAGTCTCATACATATTCCCTATCCAAATACTCAAGATTCGGGGCGTCCAACCTCTGTTCTTGGTTGCGATTCTTTGTAAACTCCTTCAGCAGATCCATGACCTCTCCTTGGTAAACCTCGGGGGTTGGTTGGGCCTCTGCCAGCAACAAAGACAAAAAACTTTAGTTATTTTGAAAGGGTAGAATGTCTTGCATTGTCTGCCTATTAGGATACAGACTAGTCCATTATCAATGTGTAAAGATAACAAAACCATCAATTACATCTTATTTTAACTCCTAACTGTACCAGGGAATATACAGTATAAAATTAAAAGCTATTCAAATCTACTGATATGAGAGTATACATTTTAGAAGATCTTTTTGTATGCAAACACAATTCAACATATTGTCGCGTTACACGTACAGAGACTACACAATAAAAGGGAAACATTGTTCCTGACCTGTTGCCCAGTAGTAGATATCCCAGTCATTACTGGGCTCATTAATCAGTCTGTCATACTGCAGAAGCTGCGTCTCGCTCATTGTGTTGAGGTACTGCTTTGCGAAAAGGCTGCAAGGGAAATAGGAAATTTAATTTGGAGAAGACTGGCACAACCAGCTGTGCAGGCCCAATGCAGTCCAATGCAGGTTTGACTCCATATTTGTGCCATTTGTTTTCTCGCCCATGTTGGGATGCTTGTCTGTATTCAGTACACAGTTAAAGTAAGACAGTAGACTGTGTTGTAACATAAATATCTGTATTTGCTGCCAGAATAACTGGAACTAAACTGGGTTTTGGTGCTACATTAAAAAAATAAATAATAATACTTTGGACCCAACCTGGTTTACAAACCTAAGCAATATGCAGTTTTCCAACATGCCCCTCTTACGACTCTCATAGACCAAACGCCGCCTCTTGATGTCAATAGACTCTCCAACTCTCTCCTCCCATGGGGGCAAAGGAATCTCGATCAGATCAACCTTTGTGTCCTCTGGTGCCTCTCCTCGGTAACCACGAGTTGACACCAGCCCTGTTACTGCAGGCCTCCGTGCTGACTGGCAAACTCCGCTCACAAGCTGACAGATGCAAATATAAATACATTACAATCAACAACGGTGGAACAAGCTGTCCCAGTCTGTCAAACCAGCTGAATCGCTTCCCATCTCTAAGATCAGACTAAATCGGAAAATCGGAATCTCCTGCTTACACTGACCTGTCTGTCTCATAAGGATATCTATATCACCTTTACTGTTCTGCATCATAAGGATCTCAATGCCACCTTTACTCTTCTCTACCTCTATCATAAGGATCTCTATACTCCTTTAAAAATGGTTTAACTCTACTAATGCCTATAGAAGGGAATAGCTGGCTTTGACTGTGGTATACAGTTGGTTTGACTAAATGAGTCTGCTAAGTGACATCATGTAATGTTGATACAGCGATATTGATAAACAAATATGTTATTACTTACAATGGCCTCTATAATGTAATAGATAAATGTTTATATGCGTGATGACAACACATCCAACGTGTTTGTCTGCTTGACATAATATTTTCATGTGTAGGTGTAATGGAAATGATGCGAGCCATTCAAAAAGAAGAGTTACGCAATCGCCACAGCAGCAAAGAGTTGTTTTACTGAACTGCCCCCATGCGTTGGGATGGTACAACAACCCTGCTGTCCTGGGTTGAATAACTGCTCTTGGCAAATCCACCCCAAATGTACAGAAAACGGAATGATCTCGTATTATGCTCAGTCAAATCGGGATAATTCAAAAGAAGCACGTTAACATTGCTGGTTCTTTTTTTGTTGTTCGTTTTTTGGCAACACTAACGTAATTGTATTGCGGCTCCGTGCCTCGATACAACAAAGCCAAATAAATGTATAAAACCTTGCTAATAACATGTTTTACTTACTCTTCTCAATGCGGCGGGGAGCATGTTACACGCCGCCCTTGTCTTGTGCCTTGGAGCTGGGAAGTGGTCCCGAAGGGTGAATCTTAGGACACCTTAGAGGGAGAGCCGCGGTCGAACCAGACCAACAGAAACACACGTCACAACAAACCGGAAGTTGAGAGGGTTGAAAAGTCGGACGCACGTCGACGCCATGCTAGGAAGGTCGCCGTAAAAGTCGGCCTCACTGAAACGCCTCGCTAGTAAGGCCACTGTTATATTGAACACGACGCGGGGGGTGGGGGGAATAAAGGGTTTGCAGTGTCATTATAACGCAGGGCAGATTGAGGTTTCGCACGCACATCTATACAGTTAAAAATGTTGTTTTTCCTTAATGCCCCCGACAGCTCGGAACCTTTAAACACGCGGGTCTCGTTTGTCACCGGTTGCCTTTCACGAACGCACAAGCGCCGTGTGTTTCCAGGTTAGGTCAGTGACGTTCGACGCGTCCGTCGTCACAATCACGTGGTCATCGTAGGTCGACACAACAAGCTCCGGCGACGTCCTGTTTTGGTACGGTGCTCTGCACAGGGTGAAACAAGCACCGATGCGTCCCAGCCCTCCTGTAAATAGATATATATCCGTTCACTATGGCTGTATAATATGGATGTATAATTAGGCATAGTGCACGCACGAAGCAGGTACAGCAGAGTGCAGATCCATCAGCCTGGTTCCGCCGGGCCCTGCGGAATGGCTGCCAGGGAACCTGCGGCCGGTTCCTCCCAAAAGGATCCCATAGATCTCTACGAAGGACTGAACTGTGAGGTCAGTCTGTCCGGAACCGTTCCATTCAGCGTTTTGATGTTTTCCAGTGGTGCAGAGATAAAGGTTTTCCTTTCCACCTGTTTTCAAGGCTGTAACTGCTGCAGGGTGTCCGCAGGTGATTTCAAAAGCAATATATTCAATGAAGTTATTCAGTTAGGGTTGGATTTGCTTTAAACGTTATTGAACGGTCTTGTATTTAAATGTATGAGGTTTCATTTCAGCAAATATTATGTCTGATTAATTCTTTTAAGTCAAGTGTTTCTGACGTTACAAACCCTAAAACTACCGCTGAACACAATACTTGCAATGTATGTAGGTATGCCATGCACTTCCCAGAAATAGGTCTGAAGGGGTCTAAAACGTGCCTGATGTAGCTCTCTGAATCCTGCAGACACCCCGATATGCGATTTGCATGTAAGAAATGTTACTAATAACATAACAAGGACGTTCAGTCTGCTTCCGTAGAGCTCCAATAAACACCTGTGCAGGAGTAGGTGTTTCTACATCTGGTGGGAATCGGATCTTGGACCCAGTCCGGACCGATCGATACAGTGAGACGTGACTTTTGCTTTATTATTATTATTTTTTTTACCCTACAGGACGGTGATTTTGACAAAACCGCAGAGGCAAGCGATCTTTACGATGCCGTCCTGACTGGTTTCGGTGATCAGAACAAGAAAGTGCCTTCAAAAGTGGAATCGCCAGTCACTAAAGACAGAGCACCGGAAGAGAAGAAAAAAACATCAGTAGTAGACCCCAAGAGTGGAGAAAAGAATTCCAAGAAATATCCTGTGTATGTTGGCAATTTCTCCTGGGTGAGTCACGCACACAGAAATTTCTCTTTTCCTTCTCATCTTTATTAGTGTACATTATTTGCTCATCGTGTACTGCACACGTATTTCTTTTGCCCCTACTACAGTGGACATCTGAGAGAGACCTTATGTGCATAACAAAATCTCTAGGAGTAAAGGACATCCTAGAAATCAAATTTGCAGAGAATCTAGCCAATGGCCAGTCAAGAGGGTGAGAACAACCATTTTCCTTTGATATGTTGGGTTGCAGATGGATATTCATGTAGTGTGGGTTTGGGCAGACAAAACAACCAATTACACTCCAGCGAAATCCTTGACTGTGACTCGGCCTGCGCATGTTATGTCTGTTCCTCTGGAAGGTACGCAAAAATAATGGTGTCATCAGAAGAGTCATTGAAGAAGTTACTGGACAAAATACCACAATGTCGATTAGATGGGGAGAGCTTAAACTGTCTCTTTGCCACTCAACAAAACCTTGCGGTATTTGAGACCATAGCAAATCAACGTAAGGACACTACATGACATTGCAAAAAGAAACTGAATCACCCATAGTATTTGTTATTAACATGTATTAATTTTCCTCTGTTAATATGTCCTACAGGTATACCAATGCGTGTTAATTCAAAGGATCTCAAAGAATATGAGTTTGTAGATAACACATCATTATTATCTCATGAGCCCAGCACTCCTGCAGAGCCTCCCGCTTTCCCCCTGCACCCCTATGCCAACATGCCCCCCTCAAACTTAAACCCATTCCTCAATCTGCCACCTCCTCCATTACCACACATTCCTCCAAACTTCCCTCCCCCTGTGGCACCATATGTGTTCACCCCTCCACCCTTTCATGTTGCCACTCAACCGTTAGTCCAGCCCAGTCTTCACTTAAATCCAGCATTCTTCCCCCCGGGCCACGACAACCACAGCCATACTGCTTACAACCAGAAAAGGTAAATAAATGTTCCTACTCTTCACTGTTCTACCAAGTACATAATCATTTCGTGACAAGATAAGGTTATCCTGTGACTGAGGCACCAAAAAGACTAGACTCTAAATACTGACACAAAATAAAGCAGGCACACAAGACATATTTGACATAACCATGACTACATTTATGATAATGCAACAAGTTTAATAACAACAACATATTAAGGATAAACATGTCAGTGTCTTTGTCGTGCTTGATGGGAAATTTAGGGTGCATTTGTGTAATTGGTCATTTAGCTTGTGTGACAGCTGATCGTGACTTTATTATAGCAACACGCCTCAGCCTTCAGGTGGAGATTTTGAGGAGCAAATGGAGAGAAATAGAACCATAGCCAGCAGTGCCATCACCAAGGCAGTGTCAGAAGCAACAACTGGTAAATATGTTTTCAGAGAAGAACACATTTACATTTTTCACTGTGTAGGAAGGCAGCCATTATCCATTTAAATTAAATCATATTACAAATCTATGAGGCAAGACTTCCCACCTCTCTGTGACTCAGTAATCTTTTCTAAGTATATATCAAGTCCTTCCATATCATTGGAAAATGTACTAGGTTTGAATGTGGACACAGGAAAATATTGTTTTTCAACATCGTACTGTTATTTTCATTGAAACTCATTAAGGTTGGTCTTATTTTCCAATCCCCTCTATATTGCAGGAGACTTGCGTGTGGCAACAGAGACTCTTCTGACTGCAATTTCAATCATTAAACAATCCAGAGTTTTTGAAGACGAATGCTGCCAGTTCCTGATCACCTCACTCAAAGACTGTCTCGTTTCCATCCAGGGAAACTGCAGCTCTAGGTTCCAAATTTACATTACTTGTTCTTTTTTATCGTCGTATTTCAACTGAAACCTCTTGAAATACATACGAGCATGACATACTTTGTTTTTCACATTTCAAGCTTGGATTTCCATTGAAAAGTGCCCTACACAAATGGCAAATAAATGTTTCTCTGCAGGAGGGATCAGGACCGGGGTCATGATAGAGACAGAAACCGCAATAGGGATCGTGAGAGAAGCGACTCGAACGGAGCGTCCCGCAGACACAGAGAAGAGCGTTCCTGGAGCGGTGAGAGGGACCGCATGCGCGACCGAGACAGGCACCGGGATTACAGAGACCGGTACCGGTAGAGTGGTAAGCCTGTCCTTTTGTGCCACTTCTACTCGTCTGTTCATGGCTGCCATAATAAAGTATGTAATAGAATGTATGCTATATGAATATACTATCATTAAGTAACCTCTCCTCATTCAAAGGGTGGTTCTTTGGGTGAATTCTGAACCCAAACAGAATGGGCGGGGAGGAATACATCACCCTCCCTTTGCAAGGGAATTATATAGACCAAATGAAATGCGGAAGCCTTCTATCAAAACGAATACCAGCCAAGCCTTAGACTGTCTTCACTTGAATAGTTTGCTTTGAAATTGTTATCCTCAATACAGAATTTAAATATGGTGTATAACACAGGTTAAGAACAGAGCAGATGGCCCTGAACAGGCTGGACTTGACAGTTGGAGAACCATGCATGTCAGAGCCGGGGCCAGATATGAAGTTCAAGGACCTTTCATTATTCAACTACCGAGGAAAAACATTTAAATCGTTAAGTTGTTGGTACACAGAATGCCAACTCCCATGTCGACCTGTGATTGCATCACTGCTGGTTTTTCAATGGTTTACCCTTTTCTCCCAAACCATTCCAGCCTTGCACAAGACTATCTGCACCCGTCGGTAAGAGGCTGCTGTTATGGTCGAGCCGGAAGTGATGAGACTGACAAACTCTTATGGCACTCAAACTGTCAAAATACAGAATACACCTTGTTTCTTTGTGTACATGTTTTTTTTTTTTTTGTTTTACTCTGCAATGTTTCAATGTTTTGTATACAATGTGAGCTGAACAATTAAAAATATTCAGACATTTTAATGTAAACGTAGTCTTGTTTACCCGCATCATAGAATTTCGTGAGTGTATTGTGTGAAAGGATTCCTTTCAATTAAATGTTGATGAATATGCAAATATCTGCAAAAGAAAATATTTTAATTGAAAAATTAAAAAGTGCCAGTAATGGGCAATTGTGAAATCAAGATATTTAACATGAAGTAAGGAAATCCCTCAAGAACCAACCACAGATTAAATACAAAATTTCCATACGAGGTAATTGAGCGTTTAACATACCCTTTCTATATTATATATTCTATATATAAAATCCTACTTAGCTGGCCTCCCCTAAATCTATCAGCACAAAACACTGCTGAAACTGAAAACCCTTAACTGGGTTTTCTGGTTCAAGCCACTCATCAGAATACTGAAACGTTAATGATACACTAGCTTTTATTTAGAAAAACGTCTTTCAAACAAAGAAACTTAGCCATACAAAACCCGAACATGACAAATCTTGATCGCATGATGTGATGTGCAGGCGGTCGGCCTGGCCATCCCAAAATCTGAGTTCATGAGTCCTCTAGGGATGTCTCTTGACGGAAGTGTCACTTCTCTAATGGGGCATAATTCAACAACTTCTCGATAAGATCCACGTGGGCGAGGAGCATCCTTCGACAGCAGTACCTTTTCAGGCCCAGGGCGTCGAGAGCGTCTCTGTAAGAGGTGAGGGAAGGGAAAAGGTTAGGATGGGGAAAAAAACAACACGAACACAAGCTGTGACTCACACCTCAATGCATTTGATAGAAAAAAAATGAAATTCTCACCCTTCTGTGTATTCGGCTTGCAGCAGGCCGAGATATGCCTCCCATTTATTCCCCACAATTTTGCCACAAGTGAAGCAGCGAATTGGGATGATCATTGTTGTCTGTATAGAAATGTAGGACAACTGTAATAGTATTGTAACATTGCAATAATGCATTTTTGAACGGACTAAAATAGTTATAACATCGTAATAAGACAAACTCGTCCATTGTTCTGCGTAGCATCCATTGTATACATACGCGTATTCATCCTGTACCATCTAAATTTATACCCACAGTCAGCAGCTAAGCATACTGCCACTGAGCCTCTGCATCTATTAGTTTATCCTGTGTATAGAAACGCATCCTGTATATTTGAGCTACGAATGACAACTACAAACAACTTCACCAAACTATCTAACCATCCTAAACGTACACAGACGGCAGCTAAAGCGAAAAAGCTACATTACTAATAATCGTTCGAATGTCAGGATTGTGGCACTTTACGCTCCACTCAATACAACGACGGGAATGAAAGCCATTTTGGCCTTGAAAAGCTAATCCCATCGGGCGGAACGCACCGCGCCGAGTCCACGAGTTAGCTCCGAGTGTTTGTTTACATCGCGGTCAACGTCGTTAGCAAACCCCGGGCCACATGACGAAGCTGCACGCCACGGCGCGTCTTTCACCGCGAAGCCAATTCAATTTTCGAAACCCTTTCCCGCAAATTCACAACGGCACACCGGCATGAGGAAGGAGGTACAGGCGTCGTACCTAGGCCTCGGGAGGAAACACAGTCCTGGTGGTTCTGAAACGTTCGGGCGCCGTGGAGACGACGCGGAGCCTGGACGCTGGTGCGGGCGGCGGGCGGCGGGCGGCTGTCTTCTTTGCGTGGCGTCTTCCGCTGTTGCGTTCAACCGGTGCGCGCTGGCGCCACCGCCCGGAGCGGAGGCCGGAGCGGGAGGTCGGGGGTGAAGTCAATTGGTTCGTTGCCACGGTGACTTTGCAAACAACCGTCCCCACGGTCGAAGCTAATCGATTGACGTGGCCGTCAGGGCAGGGCCGGGGAACTGTAAACGGAACATTTATTCACGATTGATTCCTTTGTGTTGGGTTGCCTATAGCAGTACATTACAGGCTGTCAAAGGGCATGGCATATATACATACACACACACACACACACACACACACACACACACACACACACACACACACACACATATAGTCCCTGATTAATTTGGAGAGAATTTTGTCCCCATAGTCCTGCCACATTCAGGGACTGTATTTAATTGATGAATGCTATACATATACAAACTGTACATATACAAACTGTACATATACAAAGTGGCGATAGTGGCGCCGCCCCTAGCGGTCGCCTGCGCCGGCGCTCCGGTTGTCGCAGAGGACTTAACATGGACTGTACACACAGACACTCTGGTGAGAAAGGCGAGGCAGCGTCTCTACCGCCTCAGGCAGCTGAGGAAATTCCGGGTCCCGGTGAGGATCCTCAAGTCCTTCTACTCTGGAGCAGTGGAGAGCATCCTGACAGGCAACATCACTGCCTGGTTTGGGAGCTGTACTGCTCAGGACAGGCAGAGGGTGGTGCGTTCGGCTGAACGTGCCACAGGAACTACCCTCCCCCCCTTGCAGGAGCTATACACCAGGAGGTGTAGTAGCAGAGCCCGCAGGATCATGAAGGATCCTCATCACCCCAACAACGGACTGTTTCAGTTGCTGCGGTCAGGCAAGCGCCTCCGCAGTCACGCAGCGAGAACAGAGAGACTGAGACGGAGCTGTATGTAGCATACTGTACCGCATACTGTATCACTGTTCAGGGTTGTTCGTGATGCCGTATTGCTGCGCCGTACTGTTGTATACTGTGCTGTATTATCCCAAACACTACCTCACTTTATCCACATGCCACTTTAATGCACATATCTGTATATACATAATTGCCTATTCCATATACATAAGCATATTCCCTCTATCTATTCCATTTAATTTCATTTTATTTTTATTGTATTTTATTTTATTCTATATATTTTTATTTTATTCTATAAGTATTCGACTTACTGTATTACGTTTTAGGAGTCAGTTAGTTGGGCTATTAGAAATTTTTCCTAGGACATATTGTGTGTTATCACCGGGTGCGTTGCATTACATTTCACTGCATATATGTATGAAAGTATGTATATGTAAGTGACGAATAAAAATCTTGAATCTTGAATCTTGAACTTCAGTTCCCGATCGCAGGGACCGTCATTTTTTACAGTTTTTGTCCTTTGGGGCCACATGTCCTTCACCTTAAATACACAGGCCCTGCTCCAGTGGCATCAGGCCAAGCTGCTAGTGGAGCTGGCCGGCTCAGCCACGGCGAAGGAGGAGAGGCCGGTGGCGCCGCGACCTTTCCCTCCGCCGCACTCGCTGCTCGGCCCAGGCTGCCGGACATAGCATGGGCGCGAGCGTAGCCCTACATGGAGCCCTCTGGCGAGGCCTGACCTCCGGCTTCTGGATCCTCCGGCTTCTGGATCCTCCGGCTTCTGGAGGCTCCAGTGCGCCCCTTTCGGCGATGCGATGGGCCTCATGACGGCCAAATTCGAGGAGGAAAAGATGGGCCAGATTGTCGTTTGTGGTCGCGCAATCGCCAAAGAGCTGTCGCTGTCGGCTCACACCAGAAGCGATCGCTGTCGCTTGTGGCCGTTCCTATTCAACTCATCGCTGAGTAGTTGCTATAGCAGCTTATGAACATATTAATGTGCACATAGCTACATTCATTTATTTAGATGTTGTTTGCAAATATATACATTTTCAAGTTGGCATGGTTTTTATAAATATAACATTTAAAGGCATTAGAATGCGTCTCCACATGCGTCTCGAGTAACCACTTGTGATCGGATCTCACTTTCCCGCTCTATATACAAATAAACACCAACGTAATTTCCGTTTGCAAAGACCAAATGTGAAGACCTTGGCGTGCGGGGCAAAATCAAAACAATACAAGCTGAAATGTTGGTGCCATGTCTACAGTACACAGCACAGGGTTCAGGTTGCTGAGATTTATTTTGTTTTTTGATTTCTTACTTGTATGAAAAATTGAAAAACGTGAACATAACTCAGAGAATTGGAGTGGAGCTTTTTCTGTGTTTTTAGGTGCGTACACACCGCGGATCGGGACACTCTGGGAGAGAGCGCTCTGCGGTCCACTGACAGGTGTAGACAGGTGTATTTGTTTTCATTTGTTTCCTACTTGTACGAAACAACATTTTAAACACAACTGAGTTGAAGGTGCCTCGTGTAGAATTTAGCGGCATCTAGCGGTGAGGCTGCCGATTGCAACCAACTGAATACCCTTCCCCTCACCCTCCCCTTTCAAGTGTGTAAGATACCTATGCACTCTAGAGCCAGTGTTATGTTTGTCCGTTCTGGGCTACCGTAGAAACGTGGCGGCGCAACGCGGTGGCCTCCGTGGAAGAGGAACAGCTCGCTATGTCGACATACACAGCTCAAGTTCACGAAAACACGATTATTATTTTCATGGGATGATACACCAATTAAAACATTCTTATGAATATTATATTCCGTTTCTGTTCTGTAAATTCTATACACTGCACTTTTAAGCCACCGTCCTGATCATTGTATGTCTAATGGAAATAACAAAACTAAAAACATGTGTCCCGTGCCCACGCGCGTCTCTCCGTCGCCTCTATACCATCCTGTTCAAAAACGGGCTGTTTTTTTGTGGGAGGAGCCACCCTCCGGAGGCCCCTAGTTCTACGAGCCAACGGGGTTTGAACTTTACCTCTGGGTGCCCGCCTCGTATTTAGTCAGTAACTTTCACTGAGTTCACCAAAATCTGTTTCTAAACAAAGAAGTAGGCAAGAAGTAAGCAGTCCAGTTGCGGAATCTTCACTCATTATATCTACCAGGCCTCATTTAAAAGTTTGCCGGGACACTGCACAGGGATTTTTGTTTCACGTAAACATAGGAAAATAAATACATACATCTACAATAAAAACACACTTGTTTTATGGGTTTTGTTTGGAGAAACACAGCGCATCACGCGCTGCAGCCTACAGTCTATCTACCACATACTTTTTTTATAATTTTTTTCAGAAAGAAACACAGAAATATTCTTACAATACACACATTTCCATCGTCTGCAGTTTCTTCAGGGACCGTTGGTATTATTTCTTCTATTTTCAAAGATTTGTGCTGGTCTTCCCAGTGGCCTTTGTTATTCTCTGTGTTATTTATCCAGCCGTGGGGTGGACTAACTCTCAAATGGAGGGCGTTTCTAATTCTACTATGGGCCCTGTGATGTGCAAATGGATCAAAAGGCGATCCCTAATGTGCCCCAGGACACATTCGCGCTTACACTGCTCCAAGAATGTGGCTCAGACCACCTCCAAACGTGACCTGAGCGATCCGATGTTAGACCGCATCTAACAGCTGGCATTAGTGATCGGATCACCAAAGATGCATGTTAATTCCCGGTGTAAACAGGGTTTGTCTCTCCCTTTGTGGATGTACAGTATGTGAGTGTGTAGATGCACATAGAGTAGATTAACTTTAAGTAGATTTACTTTTCAAAAAATGTTCACGTGTTCCAATTTGTGCTGTATGACATCATACTCTACATGGAAAGGTTTTAATCAAACTATATGGAAGTAAAGGGGCATTGTCAGTCTGATCACATCTCCATGAGAACTGAGAGATCAAACTTGTATTTTCACACAGGGGTGCCAACTGCCTCCCAAAGGTTCTTCCCTCATTTTTTAAATTACATCTCTATAAATGAATAGCATCATAATCATAAAGTACGGGCAAACCGTCTCCCGCAACAATTAGCTTTCCCTCCAAAAACACTACCGACTTCAAACCAACGTGTTTGAAGTCGGTAGTGTTTTTGCAAAATATTAAATATTTTTTATTTATTATTTTGCAATTAATTAATAACATTTTATATTGCACGCTTAGTAGTGGAGAAAGAGAGAACGCAATGATCCGGATCTGAGAGAGCTTGCATGAAAAGGTCCTATTGTGTGTGTCTATGTAAATTAAGATAGTGTGGGTGTTCTTTATTGTTAATCTTGCCGGCCACTGGTATAGAGTTTCTTCTACTTTTTCCTTATAAAAGAATACAATAAAATAAACGCATAATAAATAAACAAATAAATAAATAAATAAATAAATAAATAAATAAATAAATAAATACATAAATAATTAAAATAAACTATATATAAATAAAAAAATAAATTACAATACAACAAATAATAGCAACATAAATATATCTGTTGGGATTGTTGGGAACAATATTGCAAGGTATAAACAAATACATAAATATCCACTTGGGAATAACGAAAGAGAAAGAAATCTGTATGTGTGCAATTTGACCATGACCATTGTGATCATTTTGTTGATTGCTGCTGGTGGTTGGGTAATCGGGGTTGATGATTGGTGCTTTTGGGGTGGCCAGGTTTAGTCCCACTCTCCATGTTGAATTATTTTTGGCTGTGAATGTGGTGATGTGACCTCATGGAGATTGGTCGTGTGGTCGTGTGCTGTTGTAGAGCTTTGACGATGTGACTATTGGGTCAGATGCTGAAGCTTCCAGCTGTGCTTCTTCCCATTACTGACGATGACATGACTGTTTGACGACGGTAGCCTTCGTGGTTTCTCCCCACCCAGAGGTTGATGGCAACGCTTGGAAAAATGTAACTACGAGGACTTTTATCTTATTAGGACAAATATCAGTGGGGTGTTTGTTATGTACGTCTGTTTGTTTTTTGTCTGTTTTTCAAACAATGTAAATTCTTTGCAATCGGTTGTGTTTTGTGTCTAACTGTAATAACCTGTTTTGTTTATTTGATGGCTGATTCCTTTAATAGGTAAAACCATACGTCTGTTGTTGCTTATTATGTAACACTATTTGTCTCCTTTACAGATTAGGAAATTGATTTAGTTGTTTTGCCTCATCGTAAAACCATGTGTCAAAAAATGGGGAATAGGTAGAGAGTATCATATTCTGTGTTTTACGATAATTGCTGAACAAACGCAGGATGATTGACCTATCGACCCAATTCCCAGCCAGGGTAAAAATATTGGTTAGTGGTAATTACCATGTTTTCTTAAATAGGGATTCCAGTGGAGGTAAGCTCTGTAACAATATTTATTTCACTAACCAAGTGTTTGATTGAGTTTATGCCTGCAACTATTAACTTCTACAAACTACTACAAACTACTACTTAATTCTTAACCACTTAACAGACAAAATGGGAGATTGTTTTTTTCTTCATATAACCACAGATAAATTACATAGTTAATCAGTAGTGATCAGTGATTGTTCAGTTAATATCTAACACTATTATTAATACAATTAATTATTGATTATGTTCGGACAACATATAATAAATGGGTTCCAGAAAGATTAACACTGTACAGTTCATATTATGGGCCCTTTTGTAGATGAACATTATCCCCTACATTATGATAATATTATTCTGTTGTTATATTTAGGTGCATGCATTATTTTGGTATTAAGATTTCAGTCTGTTATTCAAATAACTGATTGACAATCACAGATTTAATTTGTGTACTCCACTTTCACAACAGTGGACATGAGTAAAACAATGCTGTCATAACGTGTGCGTCTCACTCAACTGTTCTAAGTCTATGTTCCCAGGTCAACGCAACTCAATCCCCCTTGAAGGATCACTGCACGACCTCCAACCAGGTGACTGAGTGGTGATCCGTGACTCCGGTGAAAGAGCCGGAGCTCCGCCAGATTCCTCCTCATCACCGCAGCGGCAGTCAAAGTGACAGAACAACCAACTTGGATACACGCATCTCACAAGAAAGTTCCCAATCCCCCAGAAGATGGGATTAACGATAATGCAACGGATGTGAACTGAGATCACGATCCCCAGGGGGAGACAAGTAAGAAAACCTGGGATACGGAGATGATACTGCACTACATCTTTGCAAAGGCCTTTATTCACAAAGGATAATGCCCCGACAACAGGAAAGGATCGGTCACGTCTGAGTGATCGTCTCCCTCATCACCTCCACTGTAGTACTGTTGATCACCCAGCCCTGGGACATAGCCCCACAACAATTTTTAAATAACAGATGCTCCCCCAACCCACTCACACGACACCTAGAAAAAGAGCCCCAATTGAGAAATGAATGCCTCACTCTGTACAAGCACCATTCCATCTTACGCCTATACCAACGACCGGGGAAGAATCTAAATGCTTAGCATGGGCTACAATATTTCCAACCTATATCAATTTAGCTAAACGAACATATAATTCTACTGATCCTAAAGGGATCAATTCTGTCGAAATGATGAAGAACGGTAACCCGGTGATAGTATTTCACTAGGATCCTTCTAAAGGACAATCTAACTGCATTAATGTGAAGAAGATTAGTTGCTACTGTAATTGTTGCGCTATACTACTCAATTGTAGTTCATTCACCCGCTGAAGTCATTTATCCCTTATGTTACAAATCTGTTTGTTTGGATAAAATAAGCAACTGTAACCCTAAGATTCTGGTAGGAGTGACAACCTCATGCATCCAAACTGAGGGAATTTACACAATGGGACTAGCGACCATTCCAGTCATCTATTGGCTATGTGGACACACAGCATATGCAAGTCTGCCTGTGGATTGGACTGGCACTTGTGCACCAATTATGTTAGATATGCCAATCTACATGAACAATCTGACCCACAAAATAGCACGCGTAAAATGATCAGAGACATATACATCCGTGACATCAGTCCCAGCTGAGGATAAGATCGTAGGAGGAGCAGAGCAATTTTTTTACTTCTGTTAGCGCATCTGTAGGTGTATCCACAGCGCTTATGGGGCTGAACATTATACATTATAGACTGTTACTGTTCAGTAATTCAACCATCCTAGCAGAAGAAGCAGTCAAACAGGAATTAACTTCAATTCCTTTGACGGTCCTTCAGAATCGTATGGCACATTAATTATTTAAATTCCCTTAGAGAAAGCCCCCCTCTCCTCTTTGTTGCCACTCTCTCTCTCAATGTCTGGACCCCCCGAGTGTTCCTCCAGTATAAATGTGATTCTTCATGAAATGTATGTCAGAACTCACGATAAAACACTGTTTGGAAGTGTGTCTGAGTCTCTTGTTTAATTCTATAGAATAACTCCATTAATATGACCAAGTTTTCGTTCTCGGTAGCGGGGCCAGGTTAATCTCACCAGATCCGTGTTGGAAATTCCACAACAGGGTCCACTGGGTTCATGGTTTGGTCAGATCGTGCTGTCACGGTGCTTTCAGGTGAAGCCAAATGCAGGACACAAGGCGACTCAGGCAGGAATGCTCAAACAAAGGTATGTTTACTCAAGAACTCAAAATACTCACAGGACATACAGGCAACACTCACTAAACCGGGAATTTACGGTCTGACAGACTGACTGGGGAAGACAAATTAGATACACTGGGGTAATGACAAGATGAGACACAGCAGAGGGGAAAAGACTTGGATGCACGAGGGGAACACACTGAGGACAAACAAAGGAACACAGAGATACAGAGAGGGACAGAATAACCTTCAACAAAACAGGGCAAAACTGGGAACAGAATAAACTTATAACAAAACAGGGCAAAACCATGACAAAAACTGTAATTTGATGGGTGGCGCTGTCGCAAAAAAACGATGACCGTAGGGTCGTTGAAATGTAGGTCCTGAAACTGCAGCCTCTTCGATCGCAGGAACATACTGTACTCTCCAAGAGAGAGGTAGGCAGACAAGCATTACATCAGAAACTTTGTGGTGCCGAAAAAAAGACGCAATCCTTCCCCTGATAATAGACCTGCAAATACTGAACAAGCATCGAACGAAAATGAAATTTCAGATGTTGACCACATTGGTGAGATTTATTTGACCAAACAACTGGTTTGTGAAACTAGATCTGAAGGATGCTTATTTTCACTTCTCCATCCACCCCCCTCACAGAAAGTGTTCACAAAATGCATGGAGGCGGCGCACACCCACCTGAAAAGTCTCGGCTTCACCATCAACACGGAGAAAAGTGTATTAACCTTGAGCCAGCACACCCCTTTTTTAGGCGGAGCCGGACTGTGTTTCGATGATGGCCTGTCTTTCTTCAGACAGAGTTCAGGCCATCAAGTCATGCGCATTACAGTTCAGACCCAGACGGTGAGTGACATAAAATTTGTGCCAGAACCTGCTGGGCATGATAGCATCAGGAGCCATGGTACTGCCCCTCGGCATGTTGCGGGCCAGGGCGTTCCAAAGGTGGCACAGATCCAGATGCCTTCACCCAGTAAAAGACAAACAAAGAAGACAGACCATAAAACAACAGTGTCGTTGAGGTGCAAGAAGGTATTATTAGTGTGGAGAAGCCCCCGGTTCCTTCATGCGAAATCCGTGCTGGGGAGTGTATCATACCTCTCTACCCTGACCACGGATGCATTCCACCACGGGGTGGGGCGCGCCGCCACCCGCCACCACCAACAGGTGGCGACGCAGGCAAGCGTCATATAAGCGTGTTAGGGCTGCACCCAGTGTTATTAGCTCTTCAACACTTCCTGCCAGCTCTCAATGGCCAACCTGTTCTTGTAAGATCAGACACCATGTCAGCATGTTAGCATACATACTGTACATCAATCGCCAGGACAGGGTCCAGTCCCTCCCCCTGTATCACATGGCAAACCGCTTACTGCTGTATGCAGAGCAGAAACCCCTCTCCCTTCCGGCGGTCCACATCCCCGGCAGACTCAACCACCGAGCGGACCTATTGTCGAGGGGGAACCCCCGGGCAGCAGACTGGCGCCTTCACCCTCAGGTGGTGGTGGAGATCTAGAGACAGTATTGCTGGGCGGAAGAGGACCTGTTTGCGTCATGATAGACAACACAGTGCCCATTATGGTTCTCCCTGTGGGGAGAAACCCCCCATTGGGCGTAGATGCGCTTGCCCACCCGTGGCCGAAGGCACGGCTCTACACTTTTCCCCCTGTGGCACTCATCCGGCCATTGCCAAACAGAGTGCGGGAGGACAACCTGTCACTGCGGCTGGTGGCTCCCTATTGGCCCAGCCATCTGTGGTTTGCTGATCTGTGCGACGTGTGTGGGTCCCTCGTGGGAGCTTCCTTTCTGATGGAAACTACTATTGCAGTGATATGGCACCCATGGCTGGACCTGTGGCGCCTCCAGGCCTGGTACCTGAGAGGGAGATGCTCCAATAGCACCAGGCCTGTCAGATGTGGTTTTCACCACTATACAGAGCACCAGGGTGCCCTCTCCACTGGCCCAATACACATTGAGGTGGCGTATTCTTGCCCAGTGGTCTGAGCAACTGGGACACGCCCTCTCCGACTGCCCTATAGGACCAATATTGGAGTTCCTACAGGAACTATTTGCTGAGGGAAAAGCGGCCTCTACATTTACGGTCTATCTGGCAGCAATCTCAGCATGTCATGTAGGCTTGGACGGCTTCACGCCAGGCAGTCACCCACCGATGTTGCGGTTTTGGCGGGCGTGTGGTGCCTGCGCCCAGCCCGAACATCTTTGATCTCTACCTGGGATTTATTGGTAGTCTCCTGGGCGCTGTAAGGACCTCCATTTGATCCCCTGCACACCGCAGACATACTGTTATTTCAAAGACGTCTTGATTGCTGGCACTGGCCTCTGCGAAACAGGCACTGTCAGTCCACCCAGTCCTCATGCATGCAATTCTTGGGTGGAGGCAAAGTGGTCATGTGTCCTAACGCATCCTTCACTCCGACGGTCATGACCACCCTGTTTCGGGGTTAACAGCTTTCTCCCCGTCGCCTTTTGAGTTGGCGGAGCAAGAGAGGCATAACACTTTGTGCGCGGATGGGCTCTCCAGTGTAATGTTGAACGCACCAAGGACTTAAGGCCTGGGAACCAATTATTTGTGTACTTCGGTCACCAGGCAAAGGTTAGGCCCCTATCCAAGGAGAGATTGTCTCATTAGCTAGTGTCGGATATAGGTCTGGCTTACAGGAGTCATTTGAGGCCCCACAGGGCCTGCGCGCACACTCCGCGCTGTTTAGCGGGGTGTCGTGGAGGATATGTTGGGCAGCTTCTTGGAGCTCCCAATACACATTTGTGTGGCTATACATGTTGCCAGAAAGCCAGATTGGCAGAGTACTGTTAATTGATTAGAAATTGAATAACATTTAAAAATATTTACAGAAATTAATTGCAAAAATTTCAATAAAGTTCGTTATAAACAATGTCTTCCAGAACTGAGGTGGCGTATTCTTGCCCAGTGGTGTGAGCACTAGAAATAGAAAAGAAAAAATAAAGAATACAAATAATAAACCCTCAGCTATCATTCCTAAACCTTAATGTTTCATCCAGAGGAAAGGTAATCAACAAACCATTTATTTGGGATAGTCAAATTCCTTTAATACAATTGTGATTACAATGGAACCTAGTCTTACATTTAGGAGCTTTGGTGGCCAGAGGAGGAACAGTGGATGAAGAAAATATTTTGCAGGGATATGTAAAGAATATATAATCAACATCATCATAATCATGATCATTCATCATAATTGTTAAATGTTCATTTAATTGCTACAGCAATTGAGCTAAAATGAGGATCCTATCTGAATTATTGCATTTATACGCTCTTGAAATAACTAAAATAAAATATATTTTTTTTTCAAATCCTGTATATCATACAGTATTATACAATGTTAAGTGACTATTTTGGCATCTCTTCCCAAAATATCAGTTGTAGGTGCTGGGGCTGTTAATAATGGTGAACTACACTTGTATCAGAGCAAGATCTTTGGCTGTTGATATGTTAAACCTGTCCTATGTGCCCTAACAACTACTTCCTGTATGAAGTCGTGTGCACAAGAACTCACTTTATGATAACTTACTACAGTATACACCTCAAAGAGATATCTCTATATATATATATATATATATATATATATATATATATCCCAAAAGAACTGTGTGGAACTGAGCAGTGATCTGTGCAATTAAATGAGGGGGGCACCGGGTGATTATGGAAAAAACTTCACTAGACTACAGACTACATTTTTGGCCGCAGTGTACATTTCTTTTTTCCTACCAATAAACTTCCAAAAGGAACAAGAACAATTCATCTAATCTAAGGTATTGGTGCGGATTGGTTATGCGTAAAAATCTGTGATGTGCACATATAAGCCGGGTTTGACCGTCTAAAATACCTTATTCAATGTTTAATGTTTTGAGGAAATATGGCAACTTATTAAACATTAAAATAAACATTGTTCCATGTGCAGAGATTTATTTTAACATTTCTTTTCCATCAGCACTGTGCCTACGGGCGGGTGTGCAACAGATAATGCCTATCTCAATGTGTTTAGACTACAATTTAATTATTCTGATCAGAGTGGCATTAAGTTTATTTTTTGTTTGCCATTGCCCTAAAATGAATAAATGATTGTTCACACCCATATACTTTTCTTTCCTTCACCAGTGAATTAATTGAAATGTCTTCCTCTCCCTGAAAAAGAATATCTTTGAAATGTAAATTACAGTTCTACATTGGATTCATGTGATGTGCGAAGTCTTTCCCCTCCACTCGTCTGATGAACGAGGAACCAAGGAGCAAAGCAAGAAAATAAACTAATCTCTTATGTAAAATGTACAAATATTGCACTGGCTCTGTCGAAACCGATTTGTGCAAACCAGATCAAATAAGATAAAGCTGTGAATAAGAGTTTGGTTTAAGTATGTGGGCTTAGAGTACAGTGTGAGTGTTTTCATGAAACAGATTATTACAGATCTGGTGCTATCAAAGAGATTAAGCACATCCATGCATATCATAGGTAAATGTGTGTCTCATATTAGACATATTCATATTTGAATCGATTCACTGCAAGCATATTTAGAGAGAAAGCGACATGAAATACACAACAGCTCCCCACCCACGTCTCTACCACGATAGTCTATTTGCCAAATCAGTGAGTGACCCACTAAACCCCCCTGGACGATAAATAGCTCTTGATTATGACTCGGGTTTAATTTCTTCTCGCAACCAGTATGACCCCCAGCAAGATGGCCCCCACGGCGATGACAGCACCCCCGATAAGAAAGGGTTTCAGGTGCTCCAGAGAGTCTGTGCTGGAGCTTGCCACCTCGTCTGCCTCAGCGGCGGCCTCCGGCTCCGCCGCCGCATCCTGCGAGGGAAGCTTTTCGGGCTCGGCGGCCGGCGGCGCAGGGTCGGCCTTGTGAGGGGCGGCCGGCTCCTTCTTCTCTGCTTTCGATCCCGCTTTGGCCGCCGGCGTCCCGCTCTTGGCTTTGGTTTCCATAGGGACACAGAAGCAGAGGTGCAGTCTGGGGAGGGAGGGAGCTCTCTAAGGACGGCTTTGTGCTGCTTCGCTGAAGGGAGAGAGAAAACACACGCGGGCAGATTAACCTGCGCTATCGGGGTCGGACGCCGGTGTTTTCCGCTTCGCTGGAAGCTGCATACGCAATAGATTTAGATCTGTGTGTTCACAATGGTGACACAAGCAGATGAGCGCAATTGGGGCCTTAAATTTGACCTTGGAAAAGGATGACATTGGTGGGAACATCCTGACGGCCAGAGAGGTCAGAGAATTTTTCCTCCTTTTTTTGGGGGGGGGGGGGGTTTAGAGAGAGCAGCTGTGGAATAAATAAACATTGCCAAAAAAAATCCTGTCAAGTCGGCTTGCTGTGTGGAAGCTTTCTCCTTGGAGAATGTGGCTATTTCAGTCAGGACAGAAGGAATGCTGCAGCTGAAGAAGAGCTCTGTCACGGTAGAGGTTTCGATCCCTTCATGTCATGACAATGTTCACATCTGGATTCTAAAACAAACCTGCATGGATCGCTCTCTCTCTCTCTTTCTCTCTCTCTCTCTCTGTCTTTCTCTCTCTCTCTCGCTCACACACACACACGCACACACACACACACACACTCATGCACACATCAAATTGTATGAGTAAGGTGTTCTATAAATGGAGCACAAGATGGAGGAGTAGTAAGGACTCGAGTCACCGTAAGGAGATCTGAGATCGGGACAGATGAACAAAAAAAACAAAATAAATAAAGATAAATGACAGTGAAAACATGACAGCAAGTGAAATAAAATCTGGGTTTGCTGGCTGCACAGGTGTAACATGCTTAATCACTAATGCTGCAATGGTGTTTAGGCAAAGAAACGCAGGCGTTACATACCGTTGCAAATGTCTTGTAGATATTGCTCAGGTAGACAGCAGAGAGCCTTGCAACGCCTACGCCAACGCCGGGGACCGAGTGTCCTCAAGATCAGCAAACAAGAGGAAGCAGAGAGATGGAGGACGCAGGAGAACAGGGAGAGGAGGACAGGACGGGATGTACCATATGAGGCGCAACCCAAGGGGTGTTCATTTCTTGACGCTTCATGTTCATCACACGCTGGAGTCCGGGGGCTTGTCAGGTTGCTCAGGGGTTGTTGTTTTTTGGGTTGTTTTTTTTTACAGAATATCTCAGTGAGAAATCACTGCGGTCCAGTGGGCACACGTTATATGACATTGACGGGGAGCTGAAAGACTCTTCAACTGGAATGATGTGAAAGGTTGAATATGATTCCGGAAAATATATATATATTTTTTTTGTTTTTTGTTTTTTGTTTTTTGAAAGCAGGTCAAACACATTTGGAGTAATGCGAAGTGGTTATGCAAGGTGCCTCCTCTACTCATAAGTGTTCACTTTGAATGTACAGAATCCATACGCCAACATTAGAATACTAATGTGTGTGTGTGTGTGTGCTCGCCACAAAGAAAGTGACAAACGATTTGAAGTGAATAGAACTATTGTACAACTATTCAACAATTTTAACCTTATTTGAGTGAGAGGTCTTGTGTGTATGTGTGCCCAATATAACACACTGATAGTTTGGTGGGTGCCCGGTAGTACCAGCCAAACACACATTGAAGTAGTATATCCATTCATACTCCGTAATCCAACCACCATTTTATCAGAATGATATTGATATCATTGTCTGTTATGATGACATTGGCATGCAATTAAATGCTGCCAATTAGACTCATCTAATTGCAGCATTGTGTCATAGATTAATAGAATAGATGACTATGTCCCTTTTTAAATACCCGGTGTGTTTTATGTAATTGTTCATATGGGTTACTCCCTGAAAATGCTCATCCGCTGATCATTTTGACAAAGCCATGCGGGGAAAAAAAGAATATCTATCACGCTCCGTCTAGGACGAGACCCCTCCTGGCTACACGCTCCCTAGTCCCATCCATCCAGCGGCTCACGGCGATTCCCTGATATTCACAAACCGCCCAGTGGCGCACTTTCTCCGCAGGATCCCGGCGGTTTGAGCCCTGCGCACGGCCGCGCTGGGTGTACGTGAACGGCGTACTGCTTCGCTCCGCTCTCTCGCCGGGGGGTCAGCGATGACGTAAACACCCTACGCAAACAGCGTAGGCCGGGGCTCGGCGTTTCGCTGGGAACGGTGAGAGACTCGACTCTCTTTTGGGATTCGCTTCTCGAGAAAGCCGCTCGGCGAAAAGGAGCCGTTCGACACGACCTGGTGTCGCTCGCAGGTGTGTCCGCACGGCTCGTCGGGCGGCGTGCGCGGAGCGAGGGGTGGCCTCCGGCGGAACGAATCGAATCACGCCATCGTTTAATTCCGCTGAAACGGTGTATTTCAGTGTGGGGCGGGGGGGGACCAATTGTGGAGCCCGAGACATTTCAGCCCAATTCCATAAAAAAATAAAAAATAAAACAACAACATATTTGTTTTTGGCGCATAAATGCAATCACAGATCGATAAGTGCGCGATTGTTTATTTTGGTCCGACGAGAAGATGTAAATCCGTCGCACCGCGTCCAAAGCCAACAATACCGTCCCGTACAGCATTAAAACCAGTCGTCGGTCGTCTCTTCCCGTCGGCGAACCGTTCCGCCCGCCCGGATCGCCGCTCGCTCTTTGGCCGGCCGATTTATGGTGTCCGGTTTGCGACTTTACGACTCCGGACGCCTGAGTCGTTCGCCGGGAGCGGATCGTTGGCGAGCCCCGCTTCACCGGGGAGCGGGCCGACTCGGGGAACGGGAATAGCGACGACGACGACGACGACGACGTCCCTTTTTCCGGGAGGAAATGTTGTCTTCTGTGTAAGGGGGGCGGGTGGGTGGGGGGGGTTGTGGGCCGGTATGTGAGGACCCGCCGCTCGGCGCTCGGATGGTGGGGGACCGGGAGGCTTGCCCCGCGGCGGACTGCGCTTCACGCCGAGAATAGCAAGAAACCCGGGAGTAGAAGGACGACTGCCACGGCCGACGCCGTGTTGCGAGCAGCGGGCAGCCCGGGGAGGGAAGCGCCGTCTCCCGGCTCGGCGGGAGACCTGTGGAACCCCGCTGTCATTCCGAACGGAGGCTCCTGTGCTGTCTGCCGGGGTATGATGACGCCAGAGCCGGTCGGGAGGGTCGCGAAGAGTCGCCGTCCAAACACGGGTGAGTGTTGGGATTACTGCTCACTGTTGATCCCCTGATGTGTGCTGTGTGGCGGTCAACATGTTGCCTCAGGCCCTCCGCGACCATCACATACCGCTGACCGACACTCAGATCGGCGGTCCTCGACGTCGGGTCCGGGGACCCACGTTGGGTTCTCTCAAGAGGTTCCAGCGGGGGGATCCGACAGCCAAACGGTCACCGGTGACACGTCACCATTTATTTAATTCAGAGTGTACAATAATGTCAGTAATGTACAGTAAAGTCCTGGTGTCCCTCGCAGGTTGTTATATCGGGGGTTCTCCACCCGGGGTTCGGGGACGCACCTTGTGTCCCTTCAAGGGGATCCCGGTGCCCCCCCCCCCCCCCCCCCCAATCAATTTATTTCATTTAGAATGAGCATTTTTTGACTGTTTTGATTATTGTTCCACTGGTATCCACCTAACTACAATGTAGAAGTATAGTACACAGTAGTAGGGCTCTGCGATATGAGGTTATCGCAGTATTTTTTTTCACCAACAGCTCTTCTTGTCAGAAAAGAGACCCAGAGACAACATGCTATAAATCTTATCTCGCCTGATGCGTATCAAATTGAGGATCCTTGGGGAAAAAGGTTGATAATCACTGTGCTGGTGCACACAGAAAGAGCGTACTACTGCCATAGGCTTCTAATGTCACGCCCTTCTACCCCAAGGATATCACTGGGGGTCAGTGGCATTTCATGCAGTATGGTTTTTAATCCTTTTTTTATTTTTATTTTTTTAATAGTAATGTGTGAAACCCACCGGTCTGACTGAGGCTCCTGTGACAAGCATGTTGCAGAAAGTGATCAAGAAGTACTGTAGCTGGGACCATCTTTCCCAGAGACATTGGAACATTTGACTGATCAAATGTGGGTGAATGGAAAAGTTTATTACAGTGAGGGTTGTTTTAACAAATCAATCTTTTTGTGGCAAAACCTGTGTAAAATCCTGTCGAAGTTCGAGATGTTATTTTTCGGACGCTCGTGATATAGCATCAACAGCAGTATGTTTCGGCTGAGTTCTTGTATAAGCTTCTGCCCCCTCAGAGATTTGGTGTGTGTGTGTGTGTGTGCGTGTGTGCGTGTGTAAACTGACAGAGCTGGTGTCATTTGGCAAAACCTTTGGATTTGTTTAGGCTGTTAAGTTATAGGTGTGAGAGTTATATTTATTTGGACCTCAGGCGGTAACAGAGTGGAGCCTATCCAGTCCTGGAATTGTGGGCCTGATGCCAACATCAATAATTCCAAAACAAATATAGAAACCAAGGAGTCCATGAAAATGTGATTCTCCAACAAATAATAGGTTACAGAAATGCTTGATGTTTTGGTTGATTTGACCAAGCCTACATAGCTTAGGCCTAAAATATACAGTGTGTATATACTGTACACTGTGTACTGTTGTACATGCTGCAGGTTGTATTTTACAGCTTCTTCAGTAAGCATGCAATGTATCACTCAGAAATACAGCTGTTAAGAATAAAATGTTCAGTAATTTAATTATTTTGAAACTCTTATTTATTATAGTTAAACTTCAGAAAAAATACAATTTTGGGCTACTTTGAGCTTCAATATTGTTTGTGTGTTTTTGTTCTGTTTCGTGACCCCGGCAGTTTATGGTTATGACTTGTTTTTTGGATAATTTTTTATGAACTCAAATGGGCTTCACAGACCTGAATTAAGTAACTACAAAACAAATTAATGAATAATCTGAATCTAATTTATATAACATTTTCCTCCCGTGGCTGCCATGCACTGCGCAGTGCCCACTACTGGTGTCTGAGCAGAGACAATGGCAAACAAATTTATACACATGGGTTGAGACGGACAAACACAGTTTGGCAAAGCATATATAACACAAAACATTGGCATACTCCGGGCATAAACGAACGTGCACATACTCTCTTGCACACAATCGCTGAGCTATTCTGCCGTGCACATGCTACCAACTAACAGAAAAAAATAAAAATTAAAAAAATGAAGCGCTAGGAGGTGAAAGGGATTGAGTGGGTGGCGGTGGGAGAAAAAGATGGAGAAAGAGGCAGAGGAAAAGAGGGAGTGAGTGGCACATGGCTTTCCGTCTAAAAAAAGAACAACACGAAGCCAAAACCAAAATCTGGATTAGCTAGATAAGACATTAGAGACAGAAAGAGAGAGAGACTGGAAGAGAAAATGTAGGTTTCTTCAGTGTCGGAAAATAGTGCAGATGCTTGCTCTGGGTTTCATGCTCATAAATGTCCTCTAAAATATGAATAGTGAATGAGCATGTGGGTAGAGTGAAGCGGGAGCTGAGGAGGAGTAGAGAGAAAATGTAGGAGATGGTGAGATGATAAAAAAAAAAAGCAGGAGGTAGGCAAAAGGGAAGATGGAGGTGGAGGGGGGGGGGGGATTCCCAGCGATCTACAGCCTGGACAAGATAGGACAACGTGAGGGATAAGGGAACGGAGAGAGGACGGTAAAGAGGGGATAACCTGAGGATTTAGAAAGCGTGTGAGGGAGGACGGGGACGAGACGCAGTACCAGAGAGACATTCGTCCTCGGCCGGGTTTAACACTCACCCGCAGAAAGAGAGAGCGATGGAGGCTGAAGCAGAGGAATTGAGGACCGGACAACTGAGCTGATCGCCACCAGGTCCGCTCTCCCTGCCTCCGTGTCCTGCCTGTCTGGATAGGGCTCTAATCAATCGACTGATGAATTGATTTTGATTTTCGATTTGAGTAATCTATGCATGATGCGACTGTAAAAGCTCTGAACTAAAAAATAAACGAATTAAAGTTCTTTATAGGTTTACTTGTATTATCATTTGATAAATTAATATATGATCGCTGGCCACAAGTGTGGAGGGAAAAAAACAAAACTGTTGGTTGGTTCTAAATGGCACATCTTTAACATTTTCACACGCTTCACGAAATGGATTATTTCTGTGATCGGTCAGTCGACTAATAGATTATTTGATTGATCGTGAGACCCCAAATGTCAGCGCCTCCTTGCCTGCATTGTTCTTTCCTGGATTTTCTCTTTCTATCCTGTTGACGCCATTTCCTCTTCTCTCATAACTTTTCCTATTTTCCAGAAACTCTTTATTGTTGACGGTATTTGAACATGTAACTGACTTGCACGGCAGCATATCCAAACCGCCAAGGAAAATGTTGAAACCAGCACTTAGGCAGTAGAATAACCTTCAACCAAACACACGTGCACTATATGATCAGTATGTGGAGAGCTTGGGGGATCTTCATTGCTCTATGTATGGGGTGATTCCAGTCTATGTATCTTATATATATATATATAAATATATATATATATATATATATAAAACTCTGATTTTTTTTTTTTGTCTGGGCCCTGGTCAAATTAACTTGCATGTATGAAAAGATGCAATTTAAACATTTTCTGCAATCAGCCAGGAGAGGGCCACAGCGAGACTCATTTCCTTTATGGCTTCATTTTCTGACATGGGACCCCGAAACCCCCTCATATTTGACAAAAATATTTTGAATGGGATCATCACCCTCTCTCCTGTAGTGTTCCACTGCAGCTCCCATCAGGTCTGGTGGAAGTCAGAAGTTACAGCTTCTGACATTCCTGTAATCAAGCAAATTTATTTTTCTTTTTTTTCTTTTTTTCTTTTTTTTACTTTCTTAGTATAATTTAGGCCACACTTTAAAAATTTTTCTTCAAACATTATTTCATTCCCACCATCCGGCCTCCTGGGTCCCACTGGTGGAATGGATTATGTCATTTCTTTTCAACACCTGCTGTTACTGGAGGGAGAGCTTACAGTTTATAACGTTTTTCAATGTTGTACTGTTTACTCATACTTGAAAAACCAAATTTCATCACTTCTGCATGTAACTAGTTCCAACATTTGGCGAATAATGGCACTTCCATTGCGGAACAAATTGTCAGCAGCCTTTCCCCCTGTGTTTTCCGCACGCCGAACAGGAACACCGCTGTACGCAGAGCTGTGTCGATGCCATTTCGGAGGCTGTGGCCATGAGGCTAAGTACACAGAAAAGTTCCATGTCACGTCTGCAAACACCACACATCGCGCAAATCCAGACCGACAAGTGTGCTGACTATATCGTCACTTAATTTATTGGGCCTTTCACTTTCTGTTGCACTCGGGTCAGGTGTGTTATTTGTCTGGTGCGAAAGAGCCTGGCGACACCACGCTCAAGTCCAGAGCAGGTGTAAGAGTCAGTTCAGGGAGTTTGTTTTTCATGGGCATAGTAAGGTTCCCGTTCGGCAGGAAATACTTCTCAAACCATCGCAACGATCGAGCAAGCGTAAAATATCAACACAAAAACACAACACAAAACATCCACAGTAAACTATATCTACAATTTTTTTGTATCGATTAATATTGGCAAGATCGGATTATTAAGTGATTATCTGTCCATGGAAAAACATTAGTTTGTGTCATGTTCTTTTTCTTTTGTCCTCTCAAGTGTAGTTGCGTTATGGGTTGTGTTTTGTAACCGAGTTATTCATGTGTCACAAGTATTTATGGAGTGCAGCCGGTCCGGGGACTGGTTTTCATGATTCCTCCCATCCCCATGATGGTACATATCATTTCAGGGATGATGGATTTTTTTCTGGCATTGATTTCGCTTCCTTTAGCCGCGTGTACATCTAAGTAGGGTTTGGCACAAATGAGGGCCTTACGGCGTAGGCGAGATGTCACGGATGACATACACAACACCAATTCTTTTATTTCTTATTTCAAATCCACTTTGAGGATTTATTTGATTCAGCCAAGTCTAAACCACATTTATGTAATCTGAGTTTGCAACAGTTTACACAAATGTCCGCTTTCCTTTTGTAATTTTATGTCTCATGTTTTTTCATACTGAATTTTAAACAGCATTTTATTATTATTATAATTTTTTTTTATATCACCTTATCAGATGGATATGTTTGAAAAGAGATTATGCCGTTTCCAAACATGGATTTGGAAATTATTATTTTAATTCCTGAGCAATGCTTCTTCCTCTGTATTAGTACTTAATCATGCCGAGGACAATATTGGAAACATTGTTTCATTTAAAACATTAAAAAATATTATAGACAAGATCTAAATATTGAAAAGAAAAGATTATTATACAGTGAAATAGAATGTTTGAATCCATATCCTTTCTGTGAATATTACACGATAACTTACCCATTATTTTGCCATGCAGAATACACATTTCTGCTTTTCTGGTTGTGTTGGTTAATCACATTTGATGTGCAATATAAGTGAACAATCTCAACTGTTAGAGTTCCGTTTGTGTATTTATTTTTAACAAAGGTCAATCAAGGCGCTTGTTGAGTCCAGTAGTTTCGCTTGTAGTAGGATGGCTGGACAGAATCCCCAAATGATCCTTTTTTTTATGGATTAAAGAATCACGATTGAGATAAAATAGGCCAAAATTGTAAGCTCCGGGGCGAAACTCCAAAGTTAAACCAAAACAACAACAAAGCAATGTCTTTATTTGACTACAAACTTACTCCATGTCACAAGGAGATAATCCTGACGTGACCAGTCTTGTTCCAGTCGTTGGCAAATGGCCACGGTATAAAGAGGATAACGTCTGCTTACTTAAGGTTCGCAATGACACCGGCAGACACTTGAATTATTATGTTTCAGTAAGTACCGCAGAATCCGGTGTTGCAGTGTTGGTGCAACCGTGCCTTAATACTACTCACTTCTAATCTGGTCGTATTGTGTCTGTGGTTTGCTGACACCCACGGGACAAAAGTGTCGTTGTTTTGAACTAATCCCGCTCAGTTGGATTTAAGTGGCCAAATAAACACAGAGTAGTATTCAGAAACTATGAATGAATAAGACAGCCATGACAAACATACAGTAGTAGCGTAAGAGGAGTCTCGTACAGCGAGACTGGACCAGCTGCATACCACCAGAGATAATGCTGGCATTCTTCATCACGCTATCTGCAACGAGGCAAAAGAGAGACAATCACAGCTTCATGCGCTGCAGATGACCTACTGGAGAAGGAGACAGAGGAAAGATCAGCCACAGTCGCTGCTAACCATACCGGTTCACCTTGCTGTTTAGAACCTAATAGATTGGACTGGAATGCATTGCAAGTCTCTAAAGGACTCAGGTGTTTGCTCTACTCCTAGCGGCAATCTTACAATATATTGTCATATACTGACCTAGTTTGTCAATGCGTTTTTGTCTTTGAGATGACATGTTATTTTTATTGATTTCACCAGTTATTAGACTTCAGCTGTGTCAATAATTAGAGCAGCACTATGTTACTCCTGGGATTTGGCGCCCCTACAGTCTCTGAGTACAATTGCACTTTTACACCACTGTCGTAAAACTCGGCCCGGTATTTGAAAATCATTTATTGTAACGGACAAATTTGAACCTTATGGATCACGTTTAAATAACAGTCTTTGTTACAAACGCAAATATCCAGCGCTCCTTGCACGGACCTCGCCGCTTCAGCGAGTGCCCAGTCCGCAGGCCCGAAGCTGTGTCACGCCTCTCACCCTGGGCTCTGACCTGCTATTTCAATGGGACTATGCAAAAGTTGAGGCAATAAAGACGGAGTGGCTCGCCCTGCCATTGTTGTTGCGTCATTGTTGTTATGTCACACGGGCCTGGCTCGGAGTAGCACACTGCAGAACACAAAAGAATTTCTCACATGCAGGGACTTGTCCACAAAACGCACACCACTCATATTCAGATAGAATCTCCAGACTCGGGGATATAGAAAGAGTTTGTGTGAGTCATGCAGCCGGCTAAATGAGGGAGAAGCACCGCTATAGGGGGGTTAGAGAGAATTTAGCGTCTATGTTAACAGCAGCAGGGCATCGTGGGTGCTATAGAACAAGCACAGGCCTGTGTGGAAGTTTCTGTAGTCCTCCGGCTGTGAAGTCCTTAAATATGACCTCATATAACAAGCCAGGAGGCAGTTCTTCATTACCTTTCTGTCTGTGCACAATACTTTCCAATGCGCTCTATGTGCTTCTAGAGGTGGTCGACTGTCTGGCTGCAATTTGCAATTAGATATTTTTGAAAAACTTTCTGCCCTTCATTCCCAAACATTGTCCTTTTAAAAGAGCTCTTCAAGCCTCTCATTTATCCCTGGCCTGCCCACAGTTCCCCGTATTATTTTCACACATTTTCCTTCCTTGAACCCATGTTCACCCAAGTACAAATCCTCTGTGTATATTACGCAAATTCTAGTATTATTTTCGTTTTACTACACCATGTCCATCAAAAACTTATCGGCAATGATCTCCTACAACCACGATACACTCGCGATATAAGAAATTCCCTGAAAGAAGGCCAGAATGGCCACTGGAAATTCTACACGCCAACATTATCAACAAAGACAATAGCATCAATGGAGTCGCTGTTCCAAGGGTGGGCCGATAGAGAAAACACTGCGGTAAACGAGGCGGCATTCAGATCAGAATGAACCTTACCATCCACCTCTGCCCAGCATCCTTCTTGCCGATGTCCAATCCCAACGCGGCTGTAGTGGTGGCTGGGGCAAACCTTGAAAAAGTTCTGCCTAATTTCCATCAACACATCACGTGTGCAACCAGGGGACAAAGAACATTGGCCCACCGCTACACACCGTACAAGAATGGATACAAGACGGTCTTGCTCCCTGCTTTCTGGAAATCGGACCACGCCGTCATCTTGTTGCTTCCTGTTTACAAGCCTAGCATTAAACGTGGAACGGTAGTGATGAGGGACAAAGAGTGGTGGTCGGACCAATCAGAGGCTGAACTTCAGGACGCTCTGAGTGAGCTAAGAGTTTCATAGCTACGATAGCAGACAGCATCGTTCCCACAGTGGAAGTTAGGAAAGTTAGTTTCCGAAGCAGAAACCGTGGGTCGATAAGTCCATCCGCGGCACTCTGAATGCTCGTCCTGAAGCAGCGTCAAACAAACTGCGGAAGGCGGTGAAGGACACTAAACGAATATACAGGGACACAGTCGAGCTACAGATGGAGCAACGAGACACCAGACGCTTGTGGCAGGGGCTGCGGACTATTACTAACTACAAGAGCAGCCCCTGCCTAGCCATGAGCAGATCCACAGACGACTCGGTCTCCTAGGTGCTGCACACCACGCTCACGCACCCAGATGGCCGGAAGGGGGCTATGTAAGATTGCTGTTCATTGACTATAGTTCAGCTTTCAATACCATAGGCCCCACCAGACTGGCTGTCAAGCTGCGGGAGCCAGGTCTGAACACTCCGCTGTGTGCCTGGATCCTGGACTTCCTCACAACCAGGCTGCAGGTGGTTAGGGTGGGGAGGTTCACATTCAGCACCCTCACCCTGAACACAGAATCCCCCCAGGGCCAAGTCCTGAGCCCCCTACTGTACTCCCTGTCCACACATGACCATGTGGCCTAGTCCAGCCGCAACACTATCATCAAGTTTTTTGATGACACTGTCGCCAGTGGCTGACCTGTCACTCTGGTGCCAGGACAACAGCTTCCTCCTGAACATCTGCAAAACTAAGGAGCTGATTGTGGACTTTCAGAGAGGTTTACAACCAAGGACACACATGGGGTTGGTGATTAATGGGACTTCTGTTGACAGGGTGAGCAGCTTCAAGTACCTGGGAGTCCACATCACAGAGGACGTACCATAGGCTATACATACAGACACTCTGGTGAGAAAGACGAGACAACGTCTTTACCACCTCAGGCAGTTGAAGAAATTCAGGATCTCGTGAGGATCCTCAAGTCCTTACACTTTGGAGCAGTGGAGAGCATCCTGACAGGCAACATCACTGCCTGGTTTGAGAACTGTACTGCTCAGGACAGGTGGGCCCTGCAGAGGGTGCTGCATTCAGCCGAACATTTCGCTGGAACTACCCTTCCCTCCCTGTAGGACTTATACACCAGGAGGTGTAGTAGCAGAGCCCGCAAGATCAAGAAGGATCCTCACCACCCCAATGACGGACTGTTCCAGCTGCTGCCGTAGGGCAAGCACCTGAGCAGTCACGCAGTGAGAACAGAGAGACTGAGATGGAGTTTCTTCCCGAAAGCCATAAGGACTGTCAATGATGACCTCACCAGAGGCCCTCACTGAGACACACACATAGGCCCCACTGCTTTACTGTATTGTATGTTGTATGTCGCATGTATTGTACTGAATACTGTATCACTGTACTGGGTTATAGCATACTGTGCTGTATTGCTGTTAGGTGTTACTGTACTGCTTTGCCGTACTGTTGTATACTGTACTGTATATCTCAACACACACTACCTCACTTTAGTCACATGCCGCTTCACTGCACATGTCTGTATATACATAATAGTCTATTCCACTTACTTCTATTTTGTACCCCCACTTAGTAGATCACCTTTTTTCTCCTATTTTATTATATTTACTAACTGAATTACATTTGAGGTATCAATTAGTTTAGTTAGTTAGTTAATGAGTTAGCTATTGTGCCAGTCAGTACCTTATTGTGCATAATTTCTGGGTGCGTTGGCAATGTAATTTCACTACATATATGAATGCTCATATGTATATGTATGTGACAAATAAACATCCTGAATCTTGAAAGGAGTCATAGTCACGATCCTCCCATTGATCTTTTATAAACATAATAACAAAACACTAGACGAGACTCCAGTTTCTGTTGCAGCTCTGTTCCATCCCATCATTGTTCAGCTTTTAAATCAAAAACATTGCACTGGTACAAATGGAGCTGGGTTTGGGAAATGAGAATGGATGTCATATGTTGATCGTAATCTTACAATAGCTTAAGTAATGTGACTGCTGAAAATACAAAAAAAAAAGGTTCCACTAATCTGAATGTACCGTATGAAACAGCAATGGTTGTTCCAAAGACATCATCGGGTGATCTATACTGTATATGTATGTATGTATGTATGTATGTATATATATGAACTGTATTATGAAAATGAAAGTTATGACTGAGCTATAGGATACCCATATAAACCTCTGATTGGCTTAAGTGCATCTGCTAATATTTCCTACCTCCTAACGCTGTCCACAGCAATTAAAGACTGCAGGCCCAGGGTGATGGATGAAAATGCCCCTTAAAGTATACAAGTCGTTGCCTGTTTGACAATTTCATCCTTCGTTTACCTGTAGCTTTATTAAACAAATGGCGAGGTCCCCTTTAGTTTCTGACTGTGACGAGATGAAGAGATTCACACTAGATGTGTCATATCTGGAGAGGATCACAGTGGTTCCTTTTTATCGGTTTCATTTGTTTGTGTTAAAGGGGATTTCCTGTCAGTAGTGGAAAATTGCAATTCATTTTCCCTTGCACAAGGAGCCAAGGAGCCATCTCAAACATTAGCCAGGATTTGTTGTCACTTGCAAAATTGCCCTCCTGAAATATCAGACCAGAAACAAATATACTTGTTTGTGTGGGGTGTTTTCTGCAATGTCTGCAAAGCGGTCACTATCGAGGTGGTTGACCATTCATAAAGTTGCAGGGGTGCACAGAGATGTGTGTATATATGTGTATGTGATGCTCAGCAGGTTATAATAGAATCAGAATTGGGCATTATCTGCCAAGTGTGTGTACCTACAAGCATACAAGATGTTCTTAAACTTTCCTTTATTTTTTCTCGTCAAACAATACATACACTCCGTGATAGCTATAGTAGTAAACAGTATTTACAATGCAAGTATGAGTGCAGCAATGAGCACAGTCTAATTCGATTTAATTGTTTATTTTCTGTTGTGGTCCCTTTTGGGAGCTGGAGTCGTGTTGTGCCATCAGGCCTGAAGGGGGCCGCTGATAACTCAGTCTCCAGAGGTACCAGTCCTCCTGCATCCCAGAGATCTGCTGCGTTTCATTGGCCTGATTAGTTTGGCCTTAATAGAATGGTGTGTGTGTGTGTGTGTGTGTGTGTGTGTGTGTGTGTGTGTGTGTGTGTGTGTGTGTGTGTGTGTGTGTGTGTGTGTGTGTGTGTGTGTGTGTGTGTGTGTGTGTGTGTGTGTGTGTGTGTGTGTGTTTTAACTCATGACTGTACACCATTGTAAATTAAACATGGTGAATCTCATTAAGTCATACCCAAAAAGGAGGGTTTTTTTTACCACTATTGAACTAAATGCTTCAAAATAAAAGCGTTGGTTGTAGTCTGCTTACTCAATGAGCCAATATATCCAACTGGGACACTTTTTCAAATTGATGAAATAGGTGTGGCACTGCCAGCTGGTATAAATAAGATCAGTTTAGGCAATTATACAAGTACATTCTACTCCCTAAACGAATTAGCATCGTTATATTCTGCTCTGTTTCTTCATCGACACAAATCATGACCGTCCTCAAACAAACAAACAAACCAAAAATTGCGTCACCCTTTGAGTGGGAGACACGATTATTGAGTCTGTTTGTTTGCCCCCTACTTTCTACCACCCCAAAATATTGTGACTTCATGGTAAAACGTTTTTCAAACTGTTTTGTTCAGGCCAGGGCCTAGGATCAGAATCGTCATTCTTGTCTTTGTGTCATTTTTTTTACATTGCTATTATGGCCGGCCGTTTGGAATTGACGACTTGTGCCTTGTTGAAACTCCTGCTCACTATATAACTCTGAGTCACTGTTCCCGGAATCCAATCAGCACTTTTTTTGGGGAAAATGCTGTATTAGGATGTATATACAACTGGGGAAATAGAACAATTTCATGATTACAGATGCAGGGAATGAAAGGGAAAAGGAAGCGACTGCCAATTTCTTGTGAGTATAAAAATATTTTTACGATTTTTATTTTTATTTTTATTTTTTAAACGGTTTTGAAAAGGGTCCTGTTTATTGACCAATAAAGATCTCATTTCCTGAGCCTGGCTTTTAACGTTGAGCTGCTTTTCACATTTCGAGCCATACTGGTTCACTCTTTCCAGTTCACTGTAGCTTAAAGCCCAGGGCAACTGGACTGCGCTCAGAGTGGCTTCATTGTACCAAGAGAGTAGCGGGTGAAGAGGGATGCCTTTTTACATCCCATAAACAGCATGAGACCATTAGACGTGGAAGTCCTCTCCAGTGCTCCAGACAATCTTTTAACATTGGTGGCACTGGTGCACCTAACTTTTTATTTGAGGTGGACCAGCACATTATTGAGGTGCACCCAAAAATGTTCAGGTCAGGATTAGGCATTTTAGGACCAGGGACAGGGTAGACAGGTTGAGTGGTTATCCCCGCTAATGATGTTAGGATTGGGCTGGGTCTTTCAGGGCCGGGGGGACAGGTGTAACCGGAACCGTAGCTTTTTTTTTCTTGACGAAAAGATCAATCAATAGTTAGTTGTCTTCATTTTGAATCAAGTCCTCTTCGTTATGTTTTAAGGTTGCGATTCTCACGATTTCTCTCGTTCGCACGCAAGGAATGTGGGAGGAGTCCAGGGCGCGGTCTCCCACATACACACACACACACACACACACACACACACCCACACACACACACACACACACACCCACACACACACACACCGACATGCACGTCACATGTGCAAGATGTACATAAAATCCCACTTTACGCTGACAAAATAATCTGCAGAAATGTATTTTTATTTTTATTCAATCAGACCAATGAAAATGTTTAAATGATTAGTCACACTTGACAGATTTTTGGCCGCAACATGCGACCAAAATGGTTACACGCCCTCATTCTCTGTGCAATGCACTTTACCCAGTTAGTCTAATCTGCTCAAACTGCCGCTACCTTTCTAACACTCTTTACAGCTCTGAGTGGGATATTAACTTTCAAACCTCCTCTCAGTTCTTACATATTGGTGTTTTTTGGAGACTTGAGGGAAGTAAGAATGCAGCACAGCAATCACAGTCAGTGCCTGTTTGTTTATGCGTGTTGTGTGTGTGATCAATTTTCAAATGATTATTATATAATTTGTGCTACCTATTATGGGTTTCAACTTTTTCTAGGCTAGACTTCATGTTATTTACTCAGGATGTGAGCTCAAATTTCGATGAATTTAGTATTATTTCATTTGAGAGGGGTTCAGAACGTGTCCATCTTTGTTGAAGGCGTCTCTCTCCTCTTGGCCTCCCCCACAGGGCAGTGATGCCTGGCATGGTGATGTTTCGGCGGCGCTGGTCAGTTGGCAGTGATGACCTGGTGCTGCCCGCACTCTTCCTGTTCCTATTGCACTGCATCTGGTAAGTCAGGATTTATTTGCTTTTTGCTTTTTGCTTTACAGTTTCCTTCCAATCTTACATCAGAACAGGGTTTTTTTTCTTTTGATCGGGCGATCCTGACTGATCAACGCACAAATCCCAAACCTGGCAGTTATTTCCTCCGACTTTCCTCATTTAATTGAGCTTCAAACTTGACACGCGGGCAATTTTTATTCATCCTCCTATTTGGTATTTTTCTCTCGTCTCCCTCCCGCCCACCTCCTCTCCTCCTCCCCTCAGGCTGGTGGTCCTGTCGGTGGTTCTGTTCGGCCTCCCCTACGGCTCGGATCAGTCGTGTTCCATCACGCTGGTGGACCATGGACGGGGCTACCTCGGCATCCTGGTCAGCTGCCTCATCTGTGAAAGTGCCATCATGTGGCTGAGCATGAGAGGGAGCATCCTCTACACACAGCCCCGGGAAGCCGTGCAGTATGTGCTGTACATACGTCTCGGTGAGACACGCACATTATTATTTTGAAATTATGTTGTACAGAGCACAACCTTACTGCGGTCGAGCTTCACCGACTGTATTTAAGGCAACCCACTTATGATTTGAGAATTATTTATAGTATTGCATAACGATTGTTATTCATCCTCCTTTTCTGCTTTCTTTCTCTGTCCCCGCTTTCTTGTCCTTGCATCCGCTCTTCCCTCCACTTTCATCTCCTCCAGCGATCCTGCTGGTGGAGCTGGTGTACGCCGTGGTTGGAATCGCCTGGCTCGTCCAGTATTACCAACCCTGCTCTGATGTCACTGCCAAAAACCTTGCTTTGGGTGGGTTTCAGGGGGGAGAAATAGATATTTCGGTTTGGGTGGTGTTGTTACATTTTAATTAAGAATTTGAACATGTTTTTTTTTTTTGTTTTTCTTCCACAGGAATCGTTGCATGCAACTGGCTCGTGATATTCAGCGTGTGCTTCACCCTCATGTGCACCTTCGATCCTACGGGACGGACGTTTGTCAAACTGAAAGCCACGCGCCGGCGCCAGCGCAACCTCACCACATACACACTCAGGTATTAACAGGCCGGTAGAAAGGGGTCTATCTTGAAAAAAAATGACTACAACTTTACAATAAAAAAAACAACTTGATACCGACACTAAACCTTGACTTCAATACCTGTTCAATACCAAATACCTGGTCAATACCTGTTCATTACTTAGTTATTTATACAGGAAATCACTGATTTAATGCCCATAAACTGCTATGAAAAAGGGCTGAGCGATATATTGGTAGTAATAATATTGTGATATGACACTAGATATTGCCTGTGATAATATTGTGAAATAGTTAAACGTTGGCTTTAAGGCTGCATTACTGTAAAGTAATGCAGTTTAAGTTAACAGGTCAATTAACAATGCTAGCCCCTCCACCGGAGCAACCGAGTACAAGGCGCAAAAGAAGTGCGACTGCCCCCAAGGCTGCTAGATCCTCAGGTATAGGTCACCTTTAACCAAGAGCTGCATGGCGTACCCAATGACCATCCGGTAATAGCCGAAGACTGGATAGTGTTGGGACAAGTCGCAGGCTCTATTCCCATGTACGTGCCAGGTGGTAAATGCTTAGAATCTACCTCGCAATAGCAGATGGATCAATTACTTGTGGTATAACCAACAGCGCTTCATAAACCACACCAACCAGACATTAGAGGGAGTAAGACAACAACTGCATGCTGTGTCCCTTATGACCCTGCAAAACAGATTTGTGATAGAAACCTTACTTGCCGAGAATCAAGGGGTGTGTGACATCGTGGGAGACGAATGCTGCACAGTCATTGGTGTGCATGCGGGCGAAGGCGGCAATCTCACCGAAGCATTGAAGAAATTGAAATAACTGAGGGTAGAACGTGTTCAGCGTTCCAACTGGGACACAGTCCACTGCTGTATGGAATTTCTTACAGTACCTATCATGGCCCAAGATCTATCATGGCCCCACCCGTACAACTTCCCCACTAACAACCACACATTTGGACAGACCGAACAGAGAGACCCCCACCCCCACTAACACCTAAACATGCGACCGTACAGTTCAGTCGGACCCCTACCACTTATACAGTGTCCCCGCTAACAACCAACCATGTGAACCCTTATACATGTCTATGGAGTAGCCCATACAGTGGCAGATTGTGCAGTCACGACACCACTGATTCTGCTATTGTTTCGATAGATAGTCATGGCTGACAGCTACAACTGGAAGGACACCTATACTCGCTGTCCCGCCCCACACATACCACTTCCCACTGCGAAGCCTCGTACGCTCAACCCACGCCCGTTGACGCGCGTTCACTGGGGCTTTTTGATGGCACCCCTTGCGGCCGCCTGCGCGAGCGCCTCGTGTCGGTTACGCTTATTTTAGTGTTTTTTGTATTTTTAGAGCTTATTGTGCGCAATCTCCGGGTGTCGTGACATTTTTCTGCATATATGTATGACCGTATGTATATGTGACAAATAAACCTCTTGACTCTTTTCCGAAGTTTATAGACTGTTCTAGCTTTAATCAATGCCTCTACCTGCTTGGTCATAATATCCACATGATACTAATGATGGTCTTAATTCTAATTGACAATATTTCTTGTTTATAAATATCTCATCCCCAAATATCATCAAGTTATTGATATTGGGGTAATGTAATTATAAAAAGATATTGTATTATTTGATTTTCATCAATATCTCCGTAAATGAAAGAAATAAATAAACAATTTCTTCTGGGTAAAAAAAAAAAATCCCTTTACACCAAAAGGAAGTCATGACACATTTATTCTTTCATGTACAAATCTTAAGGTATCAAACTTTGGTATCAAATGACAGAATCTTTAAATATTGAGTAGTATCAGTGCAATCTGCTCGATACCTTGAAAGAAATTTCGGTACCTGGCACTACATGGAACGCAGAGTTCCAATCTACATCTTGTTCTGATTCTCTTGCAGACACCGGCTTGAAGAAGGCCAAGCCAGTAGCTGGAGCAGGAGACTCAAGTTCTTCATGTGCTGCACCAGAGCCCAAGATACTCAATCTGTGAGTCACAATTTTTTGGTGTTCTATATTTCACTTGATTGACGGCTCACTGATCACACGTATTGCTATCAGTATTAATTGACAAAGGTCCTTGTAAGTAGCCTCGTGTGCAGCGATGTATTTTGAAGCCGTATAAATAAAGACGTTGTGTCTGTGTGTGTGTGTGTGTGTGTGGCCATTATCTCCTTCAATTTGCTGCTCACTGTAGCTGTGATTTGTGGTGCTCTCATGGCCAGGATGCCTACTCCGAGGTGGCCAGCCTGTTTGCTGAGTTCTTCAGAGACCTGGACATTGTGCCTAGCGACATCATCGCCGGTCTGGTGCTTCTTCGGCAGAGACAGAGGTCGAAAAGATCAGCCATCCTGGACCAGGTAGGCCACGTTGCGTGCGTCTCTGTGTTTATTCAGGTGTGTATGGGCAGACCTTTTCGTGTACGGGTGACTCTTGTCCTTCTCCACAGGCAAACAATGACATTTTAGCCTTCCTCTCCGGGATGCCTGTCACTCGCAACACTAAATACCTTGACCTTAAGAACTCGGTGAGTTTCTCTCTGTGATTGAAGCAGACCTTTATATATTTGTCCCGATATTTTTGGAAAAGCTGGTCCCTATCCTAACCCTGATGCACCACGATTGATCCAGAAATATGGGCTATGCAGTCACGCTCGTTTTGAAAGACGCTCTACAGTGCACTTTGCTTTCGAAAAAGCTTTTTCCCTTCAGAGCTGCATTGTATAAAGTTCTAGTATCGCAAATGAAAAGGCCAAGCATTTATTTTGTCACAGCTGGTGAAATTGAGATCAAATCAAAGACAACAGAGAATTTAACAATAGAACATCAGTGTGCTGTGTAAATACTTTGTGTGTGTGTGTGTGTGTGTGTGTGTGTGTGTGTGTGTGTGTGTGTGTGTGTGTGTGTGTGTGTGTGTGTGTGTGTGTGTGTGTGTGTGTGTGTGTGTGTCTTTCTTTCTTCCTCGGAGACGGAGATGGGCATGTACAAGGAGGTGTGCTACTACATGCTGTTTGCCCTCGCTGCGTACGGTTGGCCCATGTACCTGATGAGGAAGCCGGCCTGTGGGCTGTGCCGCCTGGCCAGCTCCTGCCCGTGAGCACAAACACCTTTTTTTTTCTTTTTTTTTTTGGTTTTATTTCATTATTATTATTATTATCCCCCCCCCCCCCCGTGTCTCTCTCTCTCAAGCTCTTCAAAAGGGCTCACATTTCAGATGCACCATCACTGACTAAGAGACGTTCCCCTCTCACTCACACACACTCTGCACCTGCTTTGTACTTGTATTTTAATCGGTCCCTTTTAACAGTGTTTGTTTATTCTTTCAGTCATTATACGGGTGATTCCGCGGTTAAAAGCACTTTTGGCCGTCCACTTTTTTCAAAATCGAAACCTCTTGAAATTTCATGCTTATAGCTTCATCATTTTCTGTTTGTCTCGATTAAATATCGGATAATGGCCGCACTTTCACCGAGGGACGAAAAAATAGCCTCTTCTCAAGTGATATTTTCCTCTATTCTTCATCATCTTAAAAATAATCCTCCTTCTCAGGCAATTGCCTGACTGGGAGAATGTCACATGCTCACGAAATAAACTTTATACAGTATACTGTATATATACGTATGTGTATATTTTTTTGATCTGTTGAAAAGAGCTGTTCCAAGGATGCAAAATAGGATTTTGGGGGTGAACTTACAAGGAAGGAGAATAATCTTCACTTCAGACACAAAATGTCCTGCAGCACAAAATGTACCGCTTTCAGACGTGTGTCTCTGTGTTTTGGTGTGCTCCTGTACTCTCCTGCCTCCCTCCTCCTCTAGCTGCACATCAGTGTCGGGCTCTCGCTTGTCGCAGAGTGTGACCGTGGAGGAAGACAACTGCTGTGGCTGTAACGTCCTGGCCATCCGCCGACACTTCCTGGACAGGGACCTCAAGCAGGTTCACATTGTCTACACTTCCTGCCATGACGCCGTGAGTGATCTCCCGAGTACTCCGCAGGGTGTTAGGGGGTTGTTTCAACTCAGTTGCTCGGGGCGACAAGGAAGGATGTAAGGAAAAGCACAGGTGGCGGCGTTGGGAGCGCCGATTCCGGCTTTACCTTTGAAAAGACAACTTTTCGGAATCTTATTTGGTCCGAGCATCGGTCCTGTCCCAACGTGTGAGTGAAATGACCCCTAATAATCCCACACCATATTAGAGGAATTACTGCTTTCACAATCACCTCTTGAGCACGGTCTGTAAACACCCTGTCACGTGTTTACATAATGAAATGGTTTAAGCCTCAATAGTAATTTGCATTTACCACGAGCCGCTTTGCATTTTGCATTTTATTGCTGAAGGCGTCCTTCAAAGCACTATTTTCGATTGCTTTCGAGCCGTCACATACCACATTAAGCATACGATTTCTATTTTACATTGTTGAATTCCCAATTCCCATTCATGCAGGGCCTACTGGTCAGCCCCTACTTACCTCTGTAACAGCTGAATTTACTGTTACTACTACTGTCCTATTACTCAGGCACATTTGTTTGTGTTTTTATTTACTCCCTATTCCCTTTCTGTTGCTGCATTTTTTGTAAGGTTTATGAAACTCCATTTTTTGTGGCGGTGGATCATGGGATGAAGAAGGTTGTGATCAGCATCAGGGGAACCTTGTCACCGAAGGTGAGATGCAGTTGTGTGTGTCCCCACAAACACAAGCGGCAAATGATGGGCCTGACCCATTCTATATATGTACAGTCTAAAAGTAATGTTTAAGGACAAATTTAAGGAGGACTGAGGTTCTTGAAAAACCCCTCTTGCCAAAAATGCAAGAAAGAGTAATTTACATTGCCAACTAGAAGATGAAAATTTAGTTGGCAAATTATACAAAATGTAATATTATTATTATTTATATTTTATTATTGATCACGTTCACAAGTTGGGGGTTTTTTCTGAACATAATTGGATAATTTTTGTATTTCGAAATCTAAGTCTTTGGTCATCAGGACAATTTTCTGAAATACCACTGTTTGTCCGTCAATAAAGTATTTACCAGGGAATATTAAAACATAGACCTGAACACCATAGCGATGGATCAGGATCAAGGAACCTTCTTTAACAAATGTGCAGGTTTTCCACTTTCATTGAGTAAATGACACGTTAATCACCACAACAAAAAAAATCGGATACGAAGAATACTTTCTAACTGCCTTTGAATGGCAAATGGAAAGATTTAAATGGAATTTTAAATCCGTTTTGTTCAGTTCTCGTCTCTCTGCATTTCAGGACGCCCTGACCGACCTGACGGGGGACTCTGAGCGTCTTCCTGTTGAGGAGCAGCACGGGAACTGGCTCGGCCACAAGGTCGGGGTCAATCTCTTTGCTGTGGCTTAAAGTAGAACTTCTGCAATTATACCAAAAAACCCAAAGATCCATTTTACCCCGAAAATCGAATAATTCATGACGTCATTTAAATAAAAAGAGAATAGTGTGACTTCCTACTGTATTAAGACTTATTTTTCGTTCACCACTCAACCCCTATTCCATCTCTCCCTCATTTCGACTTTTTTCCCAGGGGATGGTTTATTCAGCTGAATACATTAAGAAGAAACTGGAGCAGGAAATGATCCTGTCACAAGCTTTCGGAAGAGACTTGGTAGGTTGGCAATTTTATTGGCCACATTTATTGGCACATATTATTTTAAGAAGAAGAATCTTCAATTATCACACAACACACCGGACTACAACACATGCACATGCTTTGGATGGTGGCCGGTGAAATGAGGCCTCCGCATTTAACCCATCCTGGCTTGTCCTTCCTCCGGGGGGGCAGCCAGGAGCAGTGGGCAGCATTCGTGGACGCGCCCGGGGACCTGGTGATGAGTGTCCATCACTGGTCAGACGATGATGTGTGCATGTTTTTGGTGGGGGTCCTTACTGACGTTAGGTGGAGCAAACCCCATGTGAGCACGGGGAGAACATGCAAACTCCACACAGAAAGGCTCCTATTTGGGAGATAACCCGCCCGGAGCAGTCACATATCACAATTTGTTTGAATTTTAATGTTAAGCTTGATATGCAATATTTTAGGAAAGAAGAGCGCTGGCTTCAATTTCAAGACAAATTCCTTGTATATGAAAATGTACTTGGCCCAATAAAGTAACTAGCTCAGTGCTCTGCTAAATACTCCCAGTGGATCTAATTGTGCTCCCCTCTCAGGGGAAGGGCACCATGCACTACGGGCTGGTGATCGTGGGGCACTCTCTGGGTGCCGGCACCGCTGCCATACTTTCCTTCCTGCTGAGACCTCAGTATCCCACACTACAGTGCTACTCCTACTCCCCGCCCGGTGGCCTTCTCAGGTGAGTGCACCAAAACCTACAGTCAAACTCGTTCTGCTAGACATCAATCTCATTCATGCCTCAACAACAGTGCAGGGTTCATTCTGGAATCACAAAATTGAATTCAAGGACTTTCCATTTCTTTATTAGGCACTATTTTTTCCTTTTGAAGGATTTTACGCAAAATACGCAGATCTTCGATCTGATCTTGATTAATTAAAATATAATCTAAGTCTCATAATCAAGTCTTACTATATAGTGTGTGTGTGTGTGTGTGTGTGTGTGTCGGTATGTGTGTGTGTGTCGGTGTCAGTGTGTGTGTCGGTGTGTGTCGGTGTGTGTGCCGGTGTGGGTGGGTGTATAACTGTATGTATGTATGTATGTGTGTCTGTGTGTATATATAAATATATATGTGTGTATGTGTGTATATATATGTAAGTGTGTATATATGTGTGTGTGTGTGTGTATATGTATGTGTATATATATATGCTGTTTATATTCACCTTGTGCATTTTAAGCACGTTTTAGTGTACTGCAGCTTTTGTTTTTTTGCCTGTTTTCCAGTTTTCATGTCACAACACACTGGAACACATTCCAACACCCTGTGTTTACGCCTCAGATTAACCTACACTGTTTAAACAGTTTGACTTAGTCCTTTGTATGTGTATGTTTGTATGTGAAGACCAGAGAGGAGTTAAATACATAATACAGTTTAAGCGCCTTGAGCCACAGCCTTCTTCAGGAGATGTCAGTGGTCTCTCGAGGATATCCCTCCCCTCTCTGGCCTGTATCGTGATGTTATGTGCAAATAGAGCCTGACGAGGGGCTGCTTTTGGAAAATGTGACGTTCTTCGGTGTGCTGCCGTGGCCTCTGGAAGGTTAGGTACTTTGTGGTTGGAAAGTGCGCCTCAATTATTCATTTCTTCACTAGTGGCCATGGCTGCCAATCATTACTCCATCATATACAACAGAGCATTGTCTGTAACTGACTCTCTCCCTCCTTCTCATCAGCGAGGATGCCATGGAATACTCAAAAGAATTTGTCACATCTGTGGTTCTGGGAAAAGACCTGGTCCCGAGGTAAAGTCTCCTCGAGGAGTACTTGGTTTTAATAGAGTTGGGTTTGTGCCTTGTATGAAGAGATAACCTGCTGTGGCTCAGTCACCACATCTGCTACTGCTGCTCTCCTGTAGGATCGGCCTCTCACAGCTGGAGGGTTTTCGGCGCCACCTGCTGGAAGTCTTACAGAAAAGTAACAAGCCAAAGGTGATTGAGAAATTTTACACCAGAAGTTAGTTCGTCAGAACATCAAGTTGAGACTTGAGGGGCGAATTCACAAAAGGAATGTGCGACTTTAGTGGCCACTAAACCTGCACAAATAACAGAAAAAGCAAGAGTCTAATTCACAAAGAACTCACAAAGGGTGAAATGCAACGCTAACTCCAGGTATTTAAAGTTATTTAGAGGTATTATACATAGATTATACATAGATTTTGCGCGGAAATGGCCCCTTTCAATACAAATGAGCCTCGTTGCAAAAAGCGTCCAACACCGGCGCAATAGCCACACGCCATGAGAGTGAAATTATTACCGTCTGTAGAGAGCTGGATGTTAAGCGGAGCAAAAGTTAAGCATCGCGTTGCCTCCCTCAGCGCGCACGATCAGGGGGGCCCAGGGGGGGGACCAGGGTCCCCATCCTGGACACACACACACACACACACACACACACACACACACACACACGCACACGCACATGCACACACACATTGGAATGCACACACACACACACACACACACACACAGAGACATAGACTCGTTACGCAGAAAGGGAGTGTTGGAGTCTCCTCGGGGGGTTGCGTGTCTCTAACCTCCTAATGGAGACTTCTCCATTATGGATTTACCCTACGCTGCATACGCTTGTTTCCTGTTTGGCCAAATAAAACAAATAAATAACAGTGTGTTTTTATTATTTCAGGTGTATTTATTCTACTCCTTTTCCTAACAAAAGACATGTACGTTCGGGTTTAATGCCCCTGACGCTGCCCCGACCAAGGCACTGGCAAAAGCTGGAGTTGGTCCCGGCTGCACTGCGGCTGCCCACTGCTCCTGGGCTGTAAAGCATGGGTCAAATGCAGAGGGATTCATAAAGTATTATAAATGAATGAAAAAAAATAATAAAATAAAATATTTTACGAAACAAAAACGCCCGGCGTCTCCCGTCCCATGTCAGGGCTCTGCGGAGCCTTTGATACCCCCCTGCTCCCCTCCAACGTACGGAAGCATGGATGATTTACTTTGCCACCTGGATAATTGCGATCAGACACAAAACAAGCGCAAATTGCACTCAGCAGCAAAACTTAATGGGCATGTTTGCGCTGGCATATCATTAGCGCAATATCCTTTGACAATCAGACGCTAAGACGGCGCAGATCGAGGGCGCAATTCATGCGCCATTCATGGTGATATTAGCGGTCGCAATCCATTTCTTTGTGAATTTGCCCCAGAGTCTGATGTTAACACGGCCATGCTGTCAGAGCTGCATGCCTAGAACTGTCGCAATTATTTAGCAAAAAAAAAATTATTTAGCTAAAGTGCTGCATTTCCATCTAAATTCCTGGGTGATTTCGAGCCAATTTTAGAAATGTGTCAAAAAACAGAATGTCAATTTCGTGGGTTTACATCAGTTAGAATGAACACAAATAATAAATCATCTTTCTTTGCGGCAGTGGAGGATCATTGCGGGCGGCACAAAGTGCATCCCCAAGTCGGAGCTTCCGGTGGAGGAGGACGGACCACAGGCGCAGCCCCCTCCAGCCCCGCCCAGCAGCCGCCTCTGGCTCCACCCGAGCGACCTCAGCATCGCCCTGTCTGCGTCCACCCCGCTCTACCTCCCGGGCAGGATCATACATGTGGTGCACAACCACCCCCCAGAGACATGGTGAGAGAACAGGGGCAACCCGCTTTTGTCAAGATTCTGGAAGAAATTTATACCAGGAGGGCAGCGGTGGATGCACTTCAGAAGTGACTCTGATAATATTCTAAACTTCTGACACCATATAAAGGGAGATATTTTGTGTAGCGGCTTTGCTCGTGCTCAGTTATTTTGATGAGAGGATCTAATTTGCCTTCAAGCCAGCTTTGTTCTCCATTTGTGTCTCACAATTCTGTTAATCTGCAGAAACCAATTGAACTCTGATGGAAGTTGGCAAGAAATCTATGAAAGACCAGCTGGCCCCTTGCCAGTACTGGGAGGCACCTGTCAGACCACTGGTTTGGTCATTTATCTTCTGCTTTTATCTGACATTTAATTCAACATGCACATGGGTCTTGGCTCAGTGAACCATTGAAAACATGTCTGGTTATGTTAACTACAATGGGTACATTACAAATAAGGCATTATAAACGTACACAACTATAAAGGCTTAATATTAGGTTGAGCTCTGTGCCAAAAAGAAAATTAAACGAATGAATAAATTACATGGCCAAGTTCTCCAGTTATCAAATACCACTTACCCGTCTTCTTTAATTCTTTATGTCGTAATGCCTCCTCCAAATATTCTGATCTGCAAAAGGAAATAATTTATTTTGCCTGCAATGGAAGCAAATGTTACGATTAAATGCAAGATTTCGTAAACAACAGCATAAATGACAAAGAATGTGTAACATTCCAGTTCCAGGTTAAATCCATTTACAGGTTTATTTATGATCGTCAACGTTTGTACTCCTCAGCAAATTGTACATTTGACAAATTTTTCAGTTATCACTCCCACTGGGCTGGCATCTGTCAGTATTTTTAGCCCACATCTGTCAGCTCAGAAGCCAGAAGGTAAATAAATGTACTGCACATTCATCACTCTTCAACAGAAACAGTGTTGTGAAAAAGCATTTGCCCGCTTCCTGATCACCTCTATTAGTGCATATTTGTCACATTGAACGCTGTCAGATCTTCAAACCAAATGAAACTAGACAAAGGAAACAGAGTAAACACAAAACACATTTATTTGAATTAATATTTAATGAAAGCAGTTCTCGTCACCCACATCATCAACATCAATTTACCCTTTAAACTGAACCAATGTGTGCAAAGAGGAGCCGGCTGAACTTCTTTCTTTCTTTCATTCAATCGTTCTCGCTTTCTCTCTTTCTTTCTTTTTTTTTTTTTCCTCATTGTTTTGTGTTTTCTTTCTCTCGTTCTCTCTATCTCCAGCTGTGGTCAGGAGGAGCCCACCTACTCGGCCCTATGGGGGAACAACAAGGCCTTTGACGAGGTCATCATCTCGCCGGCCATGCTGAATGAGCACATGCCTCACATGGTGATGGAGGGACTGAACAAGGTCTGTAGGCCTCTGCGTGCATGTGCTTAAACAGCAGAGTTTTATTTTTTTCTTTGATTCCTTCGGTGAAATTAATTGTGGGTCCTGTGGCTTGATTAAAAACTAAACAGTCGAATGGAGGTGTATGGATTTCGGTGCCAATCTGTCATGGATATACACACACACACACATTTCTGCCAAATTGTAAACTTTTCCGAAGATTCTTTTTCTTCGAATTCACATTTGTTATAGCTGTGACCTACAGGCTTATTCAATTTGGCCTTTTTCCCAAACTTTTAACTGGGTTTTGGAAAGAGGTTTTTCATTTCTCAAAATGAGCTCACAAATTCTTGGCTCCTAAATAAAAGGAAATGCCAACTGAGCTGCTGAAGGGCACCGGAAAACTGATGTGAATTCTATTATTCTGTGGTTTACCCCTCGTATGGGCTTCCGGGATCGGTAATGAAATGTTTGTTCAGATCGTGGAGGGTGAGGGTCTGATCTGTACGAGCTAATCGCGCACGGTCTCTGCCGTGTAACTCACAACTAACTACCCTTCTTTTCTTTACATCACCTCAGTAGCTCCCCGTGGAGACCGTTCGCTCCTGGCGGGCTTCTTTTGGGTTCTCTGGTCTCTGTGAGTGGATGAATAACGGGCGGAGTGCGTCTTTCCCGATGAGGCGGTGTTGATTTGTGCGCTCACGTGCGGCGGGGGTCGCACGGGGGTCTCTGATTCACGGGTCAAAGTTCTCGGGTTGATGGTCTCTGTGTACGTCTATTTACTATGATATTGTCCCTTGTGTGTGTGTGTGTGTGTGTGTGTGTGTGTGTGTGTGTGTGTGTGTGTGTGTGTGTGTGTGTGTGTGTGTGTGTGTGTGTGTGTGTGTGTGTGTGTGTGTGTGTGTGTGTGTGTGTGTGTGTGTCGTGCCCAGGTTATCGTTTGACACGTGTGGTGTTTCTGCAGGTGCTGGAACCTTATTGTCCGCTGCCTGAGCAGACAGACTCTGACGCAGAGGAGATGGAAGTCAATCAGCCGACTTCCTTGACACACGCTGCGCTCGCCACCTCTCTAACGGAGCTTCACTCTAGCCCCCTTATTACCGACGCGCCCGGTCTGAAAGAGCTCTCCAGCCGCCCCCCTCTTTCAGAAAGTCCCCCTCTCCCGCTAACCGCTTCCGCCTCTCCTCCTCCCCCTTCTTCCTCAGATCGCACAGCCGCCAGTCGGCCCAGCTCCACGCCTGTCCTCTCGCCGTCTAACCGTGCTTCCGAAAGCCCGTCGCCGACCCCCTCCGCGAAGTGCAATTCGTACATCTCATCAGGTCCCCAGACGGATTCGCTTCCCTCTCTCCCTCGCGTGGCGGTGGTTCGCGCCCCCGCGCTATCTGACGCGTCCACCTAGATGCCTCGTCAGACAGGCGCCATTCCTGTTCTGTAGTGTGGAGAAATCCTTCTACCCAAACAGATACTGCCTGCGATCCACAAGTGCCAAACATTCCATCTCTATGCTCTGTGATTGTCTCCCTGGCCCCGACCTGACCTAAGGAATCCCTCTTATTCCACATCTTAACTCTTCACACACTTATAGAAATGAGAAAGAAAGATTGAAATAAAGTAAAAGCAACTCAGTTAAATTAGATTCAATTAAATCACGGTTGTAACACCTTCCGCATGAAGCTGGCCAATACATTGATGTGATCTTTTACTTTTTTTTTTTTATATATCCAATGTTTCAATGCTATCCTATTATGAAATTTAAAGCCACCTTCAGTATATTTTCGCATTTACGAGCAATTTCATGTTTTTATGGCACCGCCTGCCTCAATGCATTAATTCCCCTCACTTATTTTAGCACCAAAAGTAAGACATTAGCAAATTATTATCCAAGCTGGCGGGTCTACTCACTCACCATGAAAGAAAAGCGCTTCTTCACACGTGTTGTGCCTCTTAGCAGCGGAGTGACTGCGGCCTTTAAACGACAACATCGAGCGAGCGACAGCACCCAATATCAACCGATTTATCCGTACCGCGTATTGATCCGTAGACTCGAAGACATCTTCATTATGTTAATACACAACTTTGAGAATAAGGAGATATGACCTGAGCTTTCTCGCGAGAAGAGGTCTGAAATATTAGAAGATTAATTGAAATAATATTAATTAAAAAAAAAAAAAAAAAAATTCCTGCCTCAGTCGAGCGTACTTCTCAGCTCCCTTCACTTCGTAATGACACTGCGCCTGTGTCACCCCTGTCTTTCTCTTCATTCGCTCTAAATCTGCAGTGCTACTTGCTTGGAACTTGGAGCTTCTCTGTGCTCCTCAGGAATTCATTGTAGCCTCATTTCCGCCCGCCTTTGCTTCCTCTTTCTTGTCATTCTTGGCTTCCCTCTCCCAGGGTTTTAATTTGCTTTGACTGAAGATAAGCTCCTCATTAGATGAGTGTACTGTGCCGCCCTCCTCTCCCAACATAAAATTTTCTCAAACATAATGCTGTGATAAGATTGTTACAAAATGGTGTGCCTTAAGTACAGTCGGTATCAAGTGAAATGTGGTTTACATTAATTCTCCATCTGTCTCGGTTGGTGCTGAAATGCCTTTTTTTTTAGGTTTCAAATCCTGCTTCACTCGTTTTCTTTGCGGGTGACCCCGTTTACAGGCAAGGCTCAAAAACTGTTACGGAAAGAAACGATTTATGGGAATCCCGTGAAGATTTATGGAGATCTTAAATGGCTGTTAGCTCCTCAGAGAGAAGCAGAGATGCATGGTTGGACTCACGGTGTGTGTACAGGCGGTGTGACGCGGGGATCCAGGGCATCGTCAGCGCCAGTGCGGATTTTCACGTGGAACTCAAGGCTTCAGCCGGTCCAGGAGCTCTGTGTGTCGCTAACCTTCAAGCCCCTTGTGATGTGATCTAACTACGCATGTCATCTCATTTTGTCACGCATATCCATCCCTTTTATTCCCCAAAGGCATTCCTAGGCATTTTGACTTGTTGTATCTAATATGTTTTATGTGTAAAAATGACGTTTTCCCACCATTGCATGTTCCATTGTTTTTGTGCCATATTTCTGTGACGTCAGTTTCATCTGCACTCATACCATTCTTTGTTTTTAACATGTCCTGTATTTCACACGCATTAAAGATAAGAAAGTCTACTGTGTGTAACTTGTGGTTGTGTGTGGATGTGCTGGTTATCATAAGATCATGTTACAGAACACAATTACCATTTTCTAGTGGCTTTCCCCGGGTCTCATATGCTTCCCACTTTAGCATCCGTGAGTCCGTCCGTGGGTGTTTAATGTCAGCTGGAGTGGGCGGTTGCTATCCTTTTCATCGCAACTTCACTCCATCCAAGCTGCACTTTTTGTTTGTATGTTTGCAGTAGAAATGGCGACGTTTCATTGTTTGAGATTTTCTGCGGCACGTCTTTAAAAAGGACTGTTTTTCTCCGATACGTTGCCGCTTAATGTAAGAAGCCCTGGGTGAATGGGCCCTGCGTTCCTTGCACATGAACTTAAACAATGACATGAGTTTCTGTGAACGGAAACAATGATTGCATGTGCACATTGGTTTTCATAGGCCTCTTCAACCTGTGACCTAATTTTGAGAAACCTTTATTTTTTCAACTAAACTACAATAAATTGCTGACTGCATAAAAATAGAGGTTGAGCATTTATTGCATTTCATATATTTTAGGAGGGTGAAATGAAATGTCTTTCAATGCATGTTTAGTCACCTGCCTCGAACATGTTTCAGGAGATTTCAGGAGGAATCAGGAGATTACGTTTTTAATTAATGCCATCTTATTTGGGGATGGTGGCTCAGGATGGTGGCTCAGGCGGTAGAGCTGGTGGTCTAGTGATCTAAAGGTTGCTGGTTGGATCCCAGGCTCCTCCTGCTAGCATGCTGTAGTGTCCTTGAGCAAGACACTTAACCCCTAATTGCTCCTGATGGCTGCGTCCGTCGGTGTTTGAATAATTGTAAGTCGCTTTGGATAAAAGCGTCTGCTAAATGACTAAATGTAAATGTAAATTTGATGTCTGTAAGCCAGTGTATAAGCTATTTAATATTGCCTGGTAATTCTGTGAAGAAAGGGAACCTGACAACGACAGTTTGTCTCAACTCTGGCCATATTCATCAATATAAGGTTTACTATTGTAGTTATTTTACTCACTTATTCCATTTAAAATTAAAGACCGCTTTGCAATTCGTTGACAGTATTGATGTCCCTCGTGGGGTCGTTTGTGCCACAGGTGCTGGAGAACTATAACAAAGGGAAGACTGCTCTGCTGTCAGCAGCCAAGATCATGGTCAGCCCTACGGAGGTGGACTTGAATCCCGAGACCATCTTCATGGGTGCATCGACCACGTCCCACCAGCCCACGCCGACCACCTACCACCGCAGAAACAGCAGTGTTCGGTAAGTATATAGCACATGTACTCGTAAAGATGGAGTCTGAATTTGAATTCATCCACAAGCAATTGTCCACTGTTGTGCCCTTAAATCATTTCTCAAAGTATTGACTTACTAGTCGAGGAATGTGATTATTTATGAGAAATGTTTTTCTCTCTATTGTCCTGTTTCTTTTTTTTTTTTTTATGAAACAAAAGTGTAAAAGCCTTCTCTTGGTAAGCAAAGTTTGAGAACATTAACTTTGCATCTGTCCCTCTCTCCCATGCACGCACGCTGTCTGACTACAGGGCAGTTGCAGCGTATGGTAGTATCCAATTCCCTCCTCGGCCTCTCTGGTTTAGTCCCTGCCCAAATAGAAGATAGACTCCTCATAGTGATGACTGATGGATCATAGTGAAGTCCACATATTAGCACCCACTCCTCGATCCTCTTTTCCCCCTTTGTCCCCTCTGTTATTTCCTTACATAGAGATTATATTATATATAATAGTATTGACCTTTTCAGTTCCTATGGAATTGTTATGGTTTTACAACCATACCAATTGCTTATGTTTGCAATATCCAGCACTGTACTTAGGATATAGGATAATAAGACCCAAACTCTATATTGTGTCCTTTCAATTTCCCCTCACCCATTCCCCTTTATTCTCTTCCACCTTTTTTCTCCCATCAACCCTGTGTCCTCTCTCCGCCTCTAGTTCCTGTGCACAGTCTGAGATTTCCCTGGATGGTTTCTCTGAGTGCCCTCCTCCCCCAGTGCCTGTAGTGTTGCGGGGGGCAAGGGAGCGCCTGACTGTGGAGCTGAGGGACCGCAAAGCCCCGCTGGCCGTCATGGAGAGTCTGTCAGATGCCGAATCCCTGTACAGTTTGGACTCTCGACGTTCCTCAGCTGCACTGAGAGGCTCGCCCATGCTCAGTTGCCTCCCGTTTCCTTTGGACGCACCCATTCCGGAGGAGAACCCGTCACTTAGCTCTCGCACTGAACTGCTGACCGCCGACTGCCTCTGCCAGGCGACTCCAGAGCATCAGGGAGAGGCAGGACCCTACTTAACCCCCCTGGAATCTAGAGCCACCCCTGAATACCCCATGCGCCTCTCTCCAGCCACGCCTCGCTACAGTGGGCATCATTCTCCAGCCCTGCTGGGCCAGAGCGTCCTAGCTCATCCTTTCCAGCCGGAGCCCAGTGCTGATCCAAAAGTGCTTTCTGATGATGCACACAATCAGATGCCTGCTGTCTACAGTCCAGGGAACACCCCGACCACGCCACAGAGCCCCCAGGTGTGCTCCAGGCAGGTGGACAGCCAAAAGGAGGTGTGGGCAAGAGAGACTCAGCTCACAGCTTCCACTCCTCCACCGCAACTGTCCAACGGCAACCCCAGCCAGGCGGTGCTGGAGTTTGCCCAGTATCTGGACTCTCTGTTCAAGCTGGACGGCAGCAGCTCGCCACCTCTGGAGCTTTCCGACGGGGAGTCGGAGTCGGGTCGCGGCTCCTTCGGACAAGGGGAGTGTCTGTGTGACGGCCAGCGCTTGGATGACAAACAACTTCTGGCTAGAGCGACACTGGAGCCCAACCTGGTCCCTAAGCCCCCACGCACTTTTGCTGGATCCGCCGACCCCTCCTCCGGCATCTCCTTGTCACCCTCCTACCCCCTCTCATCGTCCGGGGAGCTTAACGACCTGTCCCCTGCCGACGGGGCTCCCCTGGCAACGCACTCTCTACGAACATCGACTCCCTGCCACTACCCCGAAGAGAATACATTATCATCGATGGTGTGAGCCGCCTTCCAAGTCTCAACCTCTGCCCTTACTCTACAGGTGCATCCATCCGATATTCTGAAGCATATCACTGAACACGCATGCAAAGGAATGCAGTCTGCCATACGTTCACTTAACGGAGGCACAATAACAGAACAATGCTGACTGATGGGATCTGTGAACTCGTTCAACTCTTCAGGTGTCCTCTTTGAATGCTGTGTTTAGCATTTTTACACTATTGCAATGACTGTAAAAAAAAAAAAAAAAAAAAAAAAAAGATACCTCTGTCTGCATGCCAGAGGACTGTGCTGCTTTTGGGTGAATATAACTAACTGTAGCTTCACAATTCCATTCCAGAATGATGCTATCTCACTGCTGAAGTTAGCGTTCCATCAGCATCAGATCCATTCACAGACAATAGAAATTCAAATTGAGAAGCGAAAACAGAGCAGGGATTCAAATGTAAACACTGAGCTTACAAGAGGTTAACATGGGCACACCAACTTAGTTTATATTCTCTTGACTGTCCTGCACCTACAGCAGCTTTGGATTCTCGTCCAAACCCGTCATGTTATTCTTATTATTTTTTTTCTTTTAAACAAGGAAGCTACAGCAGAGATAACGATGATCGGTAACGGTGAAAACGGCAGGATATTTTCCTCAGGTCTATCAAGAATTGACTCTGTAGGCGAGGGGAAATGTGCTTTATTGGTGGGAATATACGTGTCTTAAAATATTGATTGTGAACAGGTATTACTGATGCCTCTGGAGTCATTTTGTTAACGTTTTGTAGTTGCATGAAAACCTTTTTTTTTTTTTTTAAGTGATATAGTTTTAGTAAGCCACAAATTAATTTCCATTTGGATCATGACGCACACATCCAAATCCTTAATTTGCCCTTTTCTTTTGCCAAAAATGAAACCAATGTATTGCCAAATGTATTTATGGGATGTAATATTATGTATGAATGTGAATTGTGCTAAAAATTAGCTCTCCACGGATATCAAGTTACAGTCACAGAAGGTGAGGATTCATATCATCCCTCCCTCAGCCATTTCTTGACTTCTGTGCAGACTGAGTGAGAGAGTAGCTCCCGAGTAAGGACGCCATCCTGACCTTGCATCACTGCCATGGCTGCCATCTCCAAAACGCAATCTTAGCACGGAGATGTGCTTCATAATTGCATAACAGAGAGTCACTATCTTCTCTCTCTCTCTCTCTCTCTCTCTCTCTCTCTCTCTCTCTCTCTCTCTCTCTCTCTCTCTCTCTCTCTCTCTCTCTCTCTCTCTCTCTCTCTCTCTCTCTCTCTCTCTCTCTCTCTCTCTCTCTCTCTCTCTCTCTCTCTCTCTCTCTCTCTCTCTCTCTTTGGCGAGGCTTCAGCCAAGAGCCAGTTTTTCTTGCATCTCAAAGAAGCAGTAAAGCTCTCCCATTGGATTTGACGGTCGAGTTATGAGGAGGTCAAAAATCTGTCCAAAAAAACAAAACGAAAACCCTCTATTGTAATGACAACAAAACCACCTGAGCCGCAGCGGAGAGAGAGGCTTAAAGTCAGCCCCAGTTCCCCAAAGCTGGACCAAACTCTTTGTAAGGAAAGCTGTTTCGGAGATTTTCTCTTGTCAAGGTGCTCTAACTTGTTTCTGTTGTCCTGGGCGGATTTGCTACCCTTTAAAGGTGTTCATCTCAAGCACCCTTGATGCTACACGGGGGCAGTAAACAAGTTCATTCCGTAGATTTGCTACACGGCATATGAGCTTCTATATCATTTAGGGTTCAACGGTTGGTTCACAGTTTTCATTATTTATTACCATTAATGTCATCGTAATTATTGCTAAATGGAATAATATATTTATTATAACTCTTGCAACGGATTGGTTTGACCTTCTGTAAGTGGATTTTATTTCAGTTTTTATTTCAGGGAGTTAAGGGGACATTTTTTAGACTTACCCAGGGTAAATGAATATCAATGTGGATAATTTTTTTTTGTTCAGGTTTAAAAGTACCAAATGTGTCATTGCATGGTGATGGTATGCTTTTGTTAAAAAAAAGAAAAGAAAAAAGAAACAAAAAAAAAAAATCAAGGTGGTAAAACATGCTTTATAATTATAGGCACCTCATGGCGATCGATGACAACCACCAAACAAAGCGATATCCGGTAGTTGCTCCTTCAGGAATGACATTTTCTGTGGTGTCACACCCTAGTTTTCATTCTATCACTTCCAGAAATCGAAAGAAAGCACTGTTCAATAATTCTGCTTGCAGGGTCATAAGCTAAGCACTGCTAAAAAAAAAAGAAAGAAAAAAAAAAAAGGAATAAACACTACTACAGTTCTTCACCAAGACATGTACAGCACTGTCTCATTTGTGTAATTATTTATGCAGATATGAAAATAAAATCCAACTAGAATAATTTAGGAAATTACTGTATTATGACGATGAGATATATTATAACCTTTATCAATATTGAGATATGGAAAATTTATGAGAAAATACATATATTTCGACAGAAAATTATATGACTAGATTTAAGGTAACTACTGGCAGAATCTGATTTCATAGATTTAGAAATTGGTCTGTATTGAAAGAGGAATCATTCAACTATGTCTTGTCAATGTTTACTTGGTTTGCATCCCCTCCTTCCCTGCCCCAGAATGAGAATGTATTTATCCCCCACCCTCCCCTGCCTGTAATGGAATAAAGCAAAACCAACTACCAAGAATCTTTCTGGACGTGTCATATTTTGGGTTAAGGGATGGATGGGTGGTTATTGAGACATTTGAAGCAAACCGACGAGTGTGTGAGTGTGTGTGCCGGTTAGGACTGCTCATTAATAATGAATTAGGTCCATATCCTTGTAAATTACTCGGACACTCCTTTTACTGTTTATTAATTTTGCATTGAGAAAAATATATAATGCATGCATCTGCAGCGTGAGCAATCAGAGCAATCACTTGTACTTTTGATACTTTCAGTGAATTTGCTGGATTCATTTTGTGTCACGGTATATGTACTTAAGTCAAAGATTCGAATACTTCCTCCACCACTGCAAATACACTTGGCCACATTTTCCAAAAACTGCGCTGGCTCTACAGTTTGCTTCTGTTACAAAAAAAAAAAGCAACGCAGCTTTCAATCACACTTGCAGTCACACCGCGGTGCCACCGGGCGGCGCCACTCTCCGCCTGCGCCGGAGACGACGCAGAAGAAGTCCGGCACTTCCGCAAATCACAGGAAGCCCCCCCCCCCCCCCCCCCGCGGGTCAGAGAGTGGCTGGAGCAGCAGCAGCCCGGGAGCTCCTTCTCACGCTAGGGACCCCTACTATGAATTAACTCTAACCCTCCGGCAGCTCTCCTCCCGCCCGTGCAGGTGAGTGGACCAAGAACTCGGTCGACATGTTTATTCCACCGTCTGCGGAAGACCCGCAATAAAGAGCAAAAAAAAAAAAAAAAGACATTAGTTAGCTAGCAAGGTTAGCATCGCTGACCACAACTGTTTACGAAGCTCCAGCCTGTTCAGCCGGGATTTGATATTTCTTATTTTACACTGAACCTTTATTCGGCCGGGTTGGTCTAATTCACGATCAGATTTGATGTATTTATTTGATTTGCGTTGCCTTCATGTGATCAAGTTAGTCTGACCAAGATTCTCTTTTTATATTTGCCAATGCTTGCAATGTTGCTTGTCTATGTTAAATATTAATATCGTGTTATATTACCAATAATGCCAAATGACTGAAGTTTTTTTTTTTTTTTCTCCTCATTGTTTTATGTGAGCTGCTATATACTCCTGTACATACATAAAGCGCTTGGTTTTGAATCACGTTCTAGTATTTTACTCTCCCTCGCAGTGCCGATCAATAATGCATGGTTGTCATCTAGTTGTCATCTAAATAAATGTATTTAACTGGTATTTTCTTGTAGTTGCTGTCTTTGAAAGTGGAGCCAGGCATGTGTTCCTCTGGGAAGTATAGTTCGCGGGGCCCGGCTCTCATCCCGCGGATGAAGACCAAGCACCGCATATACTACATCACCCTCTTCTCTGTGGTCCTGCTGGGCCTCATTGCTACGGGGATGTTCCAGTTCTGGCCGCACTCCATCGAGTCCACGACGGATTGGACCCTGGACAAACGCAGCGTCCACGACGCGCCTCTTGTCCGCCTCCCAGTTTCCAGCCAGATACCAGAGAGGGGGGACCTCAGCTGTCGCATGCATACTTGTTTCGATGTTTACAGATGTGGCTACAATCCTAAGAACAGAATCAAGGTGAATATCATTTTAGGGATTCAATTATAATTATCTTGAGCCCAAGCAATTCCCAGAACATTCTCTCAATGCCAAACCTCTCCGATTGCCTTCTGGTTATGTCTTTGTTGACATAATAACCTTACGATAAAACCTTTGCCTTTCAGGTTTATATCTATCCATTACAGAGATTTGTGGATGAGGTTGGGGTTCCCATCAGCAGCACAGGGCTGTCGAGGGAATACAATGACTTGCTCAGTGCCATATCTGACAGTGAGTTTTACACCGACGATGTTACCAGGGCCTGTCTCTTTGTCCCATCCATCGACGTACTGAATCAGAACTCTCTGCGAATCCGAGAGACTGCCCAGGCGTTGGCCATGCTACCGAGGTAAACCAAACCTCTACCTTACTTTCTGGTCGAGGGAACATCTCAGAACTTTATCAGTTTTGTCATATTTCAGTATTTGTTTTGTGTCTAGAGCCGTCAAAATTATTGTGTAATTGCCTGATTGCAATTATCTGAGCTGATCACAATCATTTTGCAAAATCTTTAGGCTCCATAGTTATATTTCTATCCAAATTAAAGCCAATGTGAGAAATGTTGCAACAAATTAAAATGAAATCATGTATGTTTCAATCGGTTTAGATGAGGGAAATCAACTATCGACTTGAATGTTTATGTTCCAATGTTTAAAGCAGCACTATGTAACTTTTGGTATTTGAGATTTAGCGCCCCTACAGTTTCTGAGCGCAATTACACTTTTACAACATTGTCGCAAATCTCCGGTGAAAATAATTTATTTTACCAGACAAATTTGAACCTTACTCGTCATGTTTCACTAACAGTCTATGTTACAAACTAGGGCTGCCCCCTGAAAGTCGACGAGTCGAATCATCACTCATAAACAAATAAAAACGCACTGTTTTGGTGCGCTGTTCGCAGGCACCCCAACGCTTGCGCGTGCATCGTCGGTGCCATCAGAGAGGGAGACGAGTGCACAAAATGCGCCCCGATCGCTTACTCTCCACGCCCCCCTTCGGGATGCCACCCTGGGCACCTATCTCTCCTCTAGAAATTAACGAGCCGCCCACCCCCCAATTGCAAACACAAATAATAATGTACACTTGCACAGACCTCGCAGCTACCCAGAGCTGTGGACTAAGTGCTCACTGCTCCGGGAGAGATGTGGCGAAAAATGGAGACCCCAGCTATTGGTGTAGGTACCAGGTGTGTTGGGCCTGGCAGATTGGCTCGCACGCTCGAGTCAGAGGGTTAAACAAACCCCGTGCCACACAGAATGTGAAGGCCTGCCGGGGTTGGGCGCACCACTGGCCCATCTGGCCCATCTCGCCCCGCTGTTATTTTAAGCTAAAAATAAAGTTACATAGCGTTGCTTTTACTTTTACATTTACTTTTTCATCAGGTGCATGTGTATTATTACACTAAAACAAGCTATGATAGTGGCACAAAATAATAAAAAAAAAAAAATACAATTCATTAACCTCTTATCTGTAAGAGAATTCATCATCAGCTGCAATTTCATGATTGTGACAGCCTTACAAATGTCTGAAATCTTTTGGGTTACGGTTAGAATCAATCCTTAAATGTATATTGGATCCAGGTATTTTTATTTTTATTTTTTTTTACTTTTGTTTTCACAAGTATTCTCAACTGTGCACATTCATTTTTCTAGGTGGGACAAAGGGGCGAATCATCTGCTTTTCAACATGTTACCTGGAGGCCCCCCAGACTACAACACCGCCTTGGATGTGCCCAGAGACAGGTAGCTTGAAGCCCCTAGTCACACTAGTCGGTTAATCATTTGGTCGCATGGAACCTCCCTCCCATACATATTGAATTGTGTATCCATGCTTCCATACATTTATTTTAGAGACTCAACTGACCCTGTATTTAGACATGAAATAAATAAGGTTTATTTCAAACCACTAGAGGGTAGCAGGTTGTCAAGGTTATTCCTGTTGCTCTCCAATTGTTTCTCACTTTGAGTATGTTCCTTTTTTTTAAAATATTGCTTAATAAATACAAATAAACAACGTTTTTTGTCTCAATTGATCCAAGGACCTTTTGTTTGGGATCTTTTGTTAAAGATGAAAGGGCTACATATATAGACAATAAGCACTTACACAGGGCTGTAGGGAGTTTCCTGGGCTCATCCATCTGGGCTCCATTTCATGCGTAACCTTATCCGAACCAGGTGTGTGACATTTAGTGTGTTTGGAACTAAGTAAACACCTTATCTGAATAGGATCACCTATACTACATTTTGCTGCTTTACAGTACTCAGCACTAACTTTGTGTTGGTTGCCGAAACTGAAAATATGGTTGCCATTTTTAGTCACCTTATATTTTGAATAATTAAGATACTATGAAATTATACATCAGCTTAACAATGAAAATGTGACATATGGGAATGTTTAAAAGCTTTATTACTGTAAGCAAACACAATTCTTTGTAGTTTGTGTTTTATTTGGTACTTTATAGAATTTTAATCTTCAGAGGGGAAGAAACACAAGTTCAGACAGATGAGCTGTGATAACACTAACTCCTCTGGTGACACTTAGCCTGTCTCTCTGTCTCTCTCTTACACCCACATGTATATGCTCACCAAACAGACTGTCAGTCAAGTTTGCAGAGTGGGTTTGCTCGTTTCAGTTGAGTTTTTATTGTTAAAGAATATTGACTTTTAGTTTAGTTTTCATTTTATTTTTTATTTATAGTTGTTGTTTTTTTGGTTATGATACGGGGGAGATCGTCAGGGACAAGATTTAACAAGTTCAGAATTACAATACAAACACAACACTTTGTGATGGCAATTGACTCGGTCATGTAGACATCCCAGTCTCAAACATACGCACAAATGCCTCGTCACGCTTGTTGTGTTGACCAAATTGACGGACTAAAACTAAAGCCATTTCCTGTATATTTAAATTTTATTTTAGTTTGTTTTGTAAGTACACAATATTGTTTCAGTTAGTTTTTGTTTTTTCTAAAGTCTAGTTTTTATTTCTATTTCAGTGAGCTAAGAGTGATGTTTTTTTACACCAAGTTTTAGTTAACTCGAATAACGTTGCTCTGCTTCCATCCACTGTGATTGACTCTTCGGCTGTCGGCGCTGTCGGCAGCCTGACAGGAGAGACGTACCTTGGTGCGCTGGGATTTTAGAAGTGACCAATGAGCAGGATGCACAGTTTCACTTTCTTTGATTGTGTAAATCTGATGTTTTCACATAATAGATGACAAAGAAAGGCATTAAAACGTTGCGTATGTACGTTGTTTATAGAAGAGCCAAATCTGATTCTACTGACAAAATTCTGAGTCGGGTGCAGCCCTGCTATATAACATACTAAGATCAGACGTTAATCTCCAAAGAGTTACTGTGAGTTCCAAATACCAAATCAGATCTGTTCTTTATTTGAAGATGCAGCAGACAAGGATGTGAAGGGTTTCTCATTTTTCAGGACGTAATACAGAGTGTTGAAAAGTTTTATAAGGATCTCCAGATTGGCGGCATTAATCTTGCGAATTGCGGTGTTCATCGGCCCGTCAATGGGTGTGCCAGCTCTTGCAGCCCCCGCCTCATTATGTTGTTTAGCTGCCCGCTTGTGTTGCTTCGAGCTCCAGTGCTTGTCTAGCCCCGTGGTTCTGAAGGATGTCCTACCTTGAACTAGTGAACGTGATGTGCCACTTATTGAGGTTTATGTTGTACATGCTTTGCAGTATAATTTTCCGTCCAGCTCAAAGATGCCGGGATACTTGCTCCCAAGACTTCACAAATGTCCTTTTTGTTTTTTTGTTCAGGTTCATCTGGTTCTTTGTCAGTTGAATCAATTTGCACATTCGTATGTGATGTTGACAGGTTAGTTGTACCTTTCACTGTCAAACAACTTAATTTGCTTCGCCATTGTCTCTAAAACAGGTGCCTGTGCGCACCGGTGCGCACGTGATTAAATGCACCAATGCACATGCAGCGTTCAGGTTCCAACTGTAACAGCAATATTTAAATATCACTAATGCAAAAAAATTGTTTATTTTGGGGTGCACGTTCTGTTGTTTACTGTCCCTATTCCTTATGTTAAAAGTGGTTGCGAGTGATGGCAACCAAAGGCCAAGTATTTGTTGATAATTTCTCAAAATGGTTGCGGATGGAAACCTTGCAACAGTAACTGTCAAACCCTGCTTTAGAGCTAATGTAGAAAGGAAAACGATAAAGAAATGGTCTTACTTTATTGATTCACTTGAAAGTGTTGTAGTAGTGTTAACATTTGTTATTTAGTCATAAATCCAGAGGAAAAAAGTAGGTTCAATAACTTTTTAGCCTGTCATTTACAATTGCTTTGTTGCTCTGTCTAAATCACTATTTTCACAGCATTGGTTTCACAAGCAGAACTCGGGTAATGGAATGATGTAATTGGAACTAATTTATACCCTGTGCAGCACGGATGTTAGTAATATTATTTTCATTTAACTCCAGCACTAAATACTTAAGAGTTTTCAATGTATTCCTCATTTCTGTGATTAATTCAGTCCGGTCCAGATGGACACGCTGGCTTTTCTTGGAGTCTTTATTTTTATGTTTTTATTTTTTGTGACGTTTATTACAGTCACGGTACTTGCGCCCCAGATAATCCATGCATGCTCTGTGTTTGGCCACATTAAACCATAAACTTCTTTGAAGATGGACTCCCACACGTAATGATCATAAATAGTATTTTCAAATTGCTGCTGAAACCTTCACACTCCTTCCACTCGTTCACTTTACAAAGGAGAAATGTATCCAGGGTGTGTCTGCAAATTACGACCCAGGGACTAAACTATTACATTTTATTACTGCGAAACAACAGTAACTATTCGTTACCGAACGTGGTTGCTCAACCCTGTTCTGACGCTGGATGACAGGGGAGATGAACGGTCTAACGGGATCGCCCATACACAATATGTACTTGTGTGTTGTGTTTGTTTTGCATTTCAGGGCGCTGCTGGCCGGCGGAGGGTTCTCCACGTGGACTTACAGGCAAGGCTACGATGTCAGCATCCCGGTGTACAGCCCACTGTCTGCAGATGTCGAACTGCCTGAAAGGCAGCCTGGGTGAGCTCACCGCCACTTATATCATCACACATCAGCTTGCTTGAGGTTAACGTTGTGACAAGATGATCACCTGAATGATGTGTAATACTGGACTGGCAGCACCGTAATGGCAATAGCAAGTATTGTTTAACAAGTTGTATCTGACTATTGGATTTATAGACACCCAGTTCCAATTGAGCAGTAAAATATAGATGGATGGTTATAAATAAAGTAATCGGCATCATCTCTTCTCTTTCCAGGCCGCGGCACTACTTCATTTTGTCATCTCAGACCGCCATCCATAGGGAATACCGAGCTGAGCTGGAACGCCTAAAGGAGGAGAACGGAGAGGCGCTGCTCCTTTTGGATAAGTGCAGCAACCTCTCACAGGGAGCGGCATCCACGCGCAAGCGCTGCTACAAAGGACAGGTGTACGACTACCCCCAAATCCTGCAGGTGAGGCAACCTATATTAATAATAATGTCATTAACAATATGTTGGCACCATTAGAGAGTGTACATATCATATAGAGTTTCATATCATAGTTTTTTTTTGTTGTTGTTTTTTATCATAGGTCATTGTTTCACTGTAAACAACACAATTCCTGTAACTTTCACTCAACATTTCTCTCCAATCAGATATTAAACCACCCTTTCTCTGTTTCTTTGCAGGAGTCGTCATTCTGTGTCGTTCTGCGTGGAGCTCGTCTGGGTCAGGCTACACTCAGTGATGTGCTGCAGGCCGGCTGTGTTCCTGTCCTCCTAGCGGACTCCTACATTCTGCCTTTCTCAGAGGTCCTCGATTGGAAGAGGTACTGTACATCTCAGAGATCTATAGCAGTTGACCAACTGTACATTGGATTTAATCTCTGCAGCTAACCTATTATAATAATTTGTTTCTTTTTCTTGTTTTACACAGGGCATCAGTGGTTATTCCAGAGGAGAAGCTGTCGGAGATGTACACCATCCTAAAGAGTATTCCTCACAGACAGGTCGAAGAGATGCAGAGACAGGTAAGAGTTTCTCGCATATATAAAATCAGTCATCGGTGTAAATTAAAAATGGCTTATGTGTGGTTCTGGCTTCTCTCTTGGAAGTATTACATATGTCATATTTTATACAAATAAGCCATACGGGCCATTGACAATAAATGATGTGGAATTTGTTAAATAAAAAGAGGAAGAAATATTTGGGCACATCCAATTTTGAGAAAGAGGAAAGACCATGAAGAGTTCCATTGAGATCGGAAAATATAATTGAGGATAAATTGCAATAATAAATTGCACTGAGAGTGTAACGGCCTTTTAGAAGTGTAGTCGGTGTCTGTTCTGGTGTACTTGATGGAAAGAGGTGACCGTAGGAGTTGACATTAGGATCGTAACGCTTTGAGTTTTACCTTGGCGAATGAATGGATTAAGGAAATCCCAGAAAGACAAGCAGCTACTAGACAGCTCATTCAATCCAAGAACCATTTCATATTATAATGATATGTATATTTCATATTGTGAAGTTGAATTTCCTCTGTTTATTTGGAAGACTCTGGCTTGTTGATTTGAGTGCTTCGTGAAACAAATGGCAAAGAACTCACACTGTCTCTCTTTATTTAATAGCAATATCCAGCCACAGTATACAAAAGTGAAAGCCAAAGTGAGAGAAGTGCTGCAGTTCAAGCTGTTTCTCATTCCTTGTATCAACGCTAGTCCATTTACCAATTATGCTGGCCAAACACACATCTTGGGCCTTGGGCTATTCGACAAGCTTGGGGTTAGATTACACCAGACAAGGTCTAAAACTCGTCTCCTGGGGGGTAGTTTGCAGCAAAGTTTGCAGGGTCGCTCTGACGTGTTTATCCACTGGTCTCAGTGGTCTTATGTCTGAGGATCTGAGCTAGAGTAGCTTATATGTCGATTATATTTCACAGGTTTTCATAATTCCACCTCTTAGTATCATTACACTACAGAGGAGATGGTGAAAATGTAAATATTTTTTGATTGATCTTGGATGACACGAAGAGGGCTTTTACACACCATGTCATTGCAAGACATTGCAAGACATGTTCATTTGTCAAGATTTCTAAATCATCTTAGGGTAGTAGGGGTAATACAAAATGTGTGTGCTGAATAGTAAAACGGCTAAAACTCAATTTCACATCCAAATGGTCCTTTAACTTAAATTTGTTATGTCGGCGAATGTCCTTCATATGCAAATTGAAGAGATATAAGTATAAAGTGGGGTATGTTTAAAGCAGGGCCCCGGTATAACACAGTTTTGACATGTGAAGTCAAAGCCAACTAAACAAACCAACAAATGCCAACTAAAACAAAGGGAACTACTTAATACTAACAATGTTTTGAAGATTCAAAGCCTTCTGTGGAGATGCTGGTGGCTCATGAATCACACTTGGATGAAGTCTGTGGGCATTGGTCCAGTTAAAATGGGACAATGAAGAGGTTAGGTTGTGTAAATTTTGGCCTGACATTTGGTATATGACTCCCCCAGGGCTGATACAATTTAAAGGCTTCAGACCCTGAGACAACCAGGCTGTTGGGACCAGGGTGCATTCATTTCTACCGAGTTCCATCTCAGAATTAATGGAATGCCGTAAAGACCCTTTCCATGTTTGTCCATACCTGTAGACATTCCTCGTCTGTGCTTGTTGGCTTACATGTAATCTCAACCCCCCATGGATGGAAGAGATGGCTAGTTTGGTTCCCAACTGAAATGTTAAGTACACATTTTGTGAGCGCTGAATGAATCTTTTACTGTACTTATGAAAAGCTACACCTCCCCCCCCCCCCCCCTCAAGTGAGCATAATAGACATTAAAGAGCTGAAGTATTTCCTCAGAATAACCAACAGAGGGCTCAGCAGTCTACGCTCCAAAAGGAGACAAACTATGTGCCCGGCACTGGTTGACTGAGATTTTTTTGTCAAGACAACCACTGGATGGTGTCTACTCTTTTAATGAGTGGACTGTTTTCAGTCAATGTCAAAAGCTATTTTCTAAATTAAGAGAAGTTAAAGGAAATAAACTGGTAATAGTAGAGCCTTAAATTAAATCCCAAAAAACATGGCTGACTTAACTTCCTCGTCTTGTGTCGTGGGAAAACCCTCAGAACAAACGCTTGAATCCGTCATGTCATCAAGTGAAATTAAAATCAGATGAAATTAGATGTCTCAGAGTTTACAAAAGATGTAAATCTGAGGTTCATGTCACTATGTTGGTTATGTGCCAGTATCCTGAGTTTTGTGACTTGATATTTGTAGGTAAGGCGATGCAGGCTTAAATAGGGTACAGGCATCTGAAAATATTACAAAAACGTACCAAGAGCCATATCAAACATGTCAGATATTAAGGTAAAGAAAGTAACATTTCTGCTTTCGTGACACATAGAAACAGGTTCCATGTCCAAGTATTTAAAGTAATATACACAAGTCATTACTCATGTACTCCATATACTTATCATGTAATTCACTTAATCAGATCCAAGGTCAAGTAGAACGAATATGACCAGTTTTTAGCTGTCACCAGTAGCCAGCAGCATACATGCAGATGACGAAAAACTTTCCATTGCTGTTGTAACGTGCGTATAGGTTAGAGATTAAAAGGCTAAGTGCTAAACAGCTGCTAGAGGTTAACGGTGCTAAAGTGAGGCCGTGTGCGGCCGGGTCTCTTGAGTCTAGTTTAGGTCAAATCCTTAGAATAGAATACATGTAGGCCTTCATTACACCAGCCCTGCCAAAGTCAATAGGTTTTAATCATTGGGCTCCAGCTCACACCAAACCATGTACAACCATGGTTGAACACAACAGCTATTAGCTGAAGTTTTAAGAACAGTGAAAAACATTTGTGGAAAACAAGGTGGAATGGTAATGATCTACAGCCCAATCAAGTCAACTAGCCTTGAACCTGTTTTAGGAGATGTGTAATTAATTAAAATAATTGGCTTGCACTGCACATATCTTGCTCTATGTGAGCATGAGTTCTCACCATTATCACATATTCCTTGAGCAGACCGCAATCTTTTTGTAAAATTGTTAGATCCCACAATCATATGTTTCCATCCAAATTTAAGTGAAATTTTAAACCAATGTGAGAAATATTGCAATAAACAGAATGTGAATTGGGTGCGCTTCCATCAGTTCCATTCTTCAATGTCAATAAATGGCTCTTCTGCAGTGGGATACATGTATTTTGTTACATGTTATTTATTTATTTATTTATTTATTTATTTATTATATATTTTTATTATTATTATTATTTATAAAAAAAAAGTATTTCTATGGACAAAAAAGACAATTTATTTAAGTGACAGAGATTACTTAAGCCACCTCTGACAATTGATTTTGACCAAATCCACGGGGAAGTTGGTCAGTTATGCTGTATTCACATGGAATGCTGTTGGCAGACGGCCAATATAAAAATGCAGCTTACTATTAATATGTTATGGCAAACTTAAATGAATGTTAAATTCCCTCCAAAACCTCAAAGCAGGTTTGACAGTGGATTATTTTGCATTATGGATATATTTATGGATATTGTTATCCGGCGTTGAGAGAGAACGCATCTTGATCTGTTAACTGAGTGATGCCTGATTACCCCGTTTCCACTGCCAATATAAGCCCTTCTTTTTTTATTGGTTAGTCATATTTCATAATATTATATAAGTAATAACATGGAGCCGCCACTTCACTGGGCGAACTACGCCATGCTAGACCACCACATCCAAATCCTCCATCAGCTTCCTCGCTACATGCACCAAACAGCCTCCATGCAAATAATAGATAGAAAAAACAACTTTTATGTCAATCCACGGTTTTTATTTAAGCCATCTAGGTGCGATATTCCAGGGAAAACGGCTTCTACCACGTCCGACTCCAAAACTCCAGGTCTCTCGCAGCCACGGCAGACATGCGCAGTAGAGTCGGCTCCTCGCCTACGTAACATCCAGTTGTAATGCCGTCTCGGAGGACCTCAGGAAGTTAAAGTATTTAAACTTGGACGGCAAATGCCATGTACCGTCTCTGCCGGTCTGCCATCATGCTCCCGTCCACGTAACATGACTTCTGCTTTGCCGTCCGCCGTGTTCCATGTGCATGCAGCGTTATCCGGAGAACGGGCGAGAGAGCGGTGCATGTTACTCTCTTCAAATCTATCCTTGGATTTGGCATGAATAACCTTTTTTACAGAAAAATGTTTTATCTTTGCCCCAATTTTCTCCGGTTTGTGGCTCCCTCACTCAATGGGTAAGCAAGGAGAGCAAATGGGCTGTCACAAATGAGTTTGTACTGCTTCTCATCTCCTTTCATCAGAAAAATTAAGGAATTCTTTGTCCATAGTTCTGACTGGATCCAATGACCCAAAGATGAAACAAACTGCTGCGATGCTGTCAATACTCTTCCTCTCCCGCAGCTTTCTCGCTTCTTCCCTGCTCATAAAAATTCCTGTGTGTGTGTGTGTGTGTGTGTGTGTGTGTGTGTGTGTGTGTGTGTGTGTGTGTGTGTGTGTGTGTGTGTGTGTGTGTGTGTGTGTGTGTGTGTGTGTGTGTGTGTGTGTGTGTGTGTGTGTGTGTGTGTGTGTGTGTGTCTCAAACGCAGTTTTCTCTCTGCCTCCTCCCACTCGGAAAGCAAACTTTCATCACGGGCTGATTTATTGGCCACCGGGATCCCCCGAGAGATTAGAAAGTCCTTTTGAGTTCTCCCCACATGCCCCTACCCTGTCTCACACTCTCACAGACACATTTGGAAAAAATGAGTGTTTTTGTGTTGTACATCTCCAACACTAAGGGGTTAAGACGGGAAGGGGGGGTAGGAGTTGGGGGTAAAGGGAATGGGTTTATGGAGACGGGAGGGAGGTTGAGTTCTTCTCATGTGTGCTAGGACGATGTGTAGGACGATGCCCTGAGCAGCCAGTAAAACATCTGTGTGTGTTTGGTCAAAAGATTGAAGCAAAAATCACGGCCATAACTCTGGTTCGCAAGCAGGCACATAACGTGTGTGCGTGTGAATATAGCCGCTGATCAATGTTTCAGCGTCAACATTACGTCGTCTGCATGTCTACATTGTGTCTTAAGTCTAGTCATGATTTCTGTTTGGTAGGGTTGGGTTAAAAAAAACAAACGATACTGTGATATGATTAAATTGTACCGTATCGATTTCTGAATCAATTTGAATATTTAAATATCTTACTTTGGGAGTTATGCAATCCATCACCACTTCAATTAAAAACCATCATGGTTACAAGTTCATTGAAATACAAATCAGAAATAATCAGAAATCAATATCTCTGTCTCGGACCGAATTTGATCTGTGAAATTATTTTGTCACACAAATCAGATGGTATACGGAAAAGTTGGTAGCAATTCTCATTATGAATAAAATGTCGATGTATCGATATATAATCATATCGTGAGCAGCGTTAGCGTTGACCCGGAAAATCTGTTTGAGTCCAACATATTGAATTCTCTCCGGTCATAATGTCTGGTGAAAACAATTAGAGTGAGTTAGAATTATCACAATTCGAGAATTATTTCTTTTTTTATGCAAGTTGCAATGGAATGCTAATTGGTTTAGGCAATCTGAAGCTAATCTGTCATCTCGAACCATTCATGTTAGTAGACATAGAAGTAAGCCCCACCCCCTTCCTTATGGACAGGTTGCGTTTGTAAACACATACACACGCACAGCAGCAAGCGGTAGCGAGCAGTATCCAGAACTCGGAGGATAAGCGGAAAGAAGATGTAATCTAACAACAATGACACAGTTGTTATATTACACAATGAGTTTTTTTGGGGATATTTAAGAACTGACCCAAAGCAGAAGGTAAATATCCATTGTTTAAAATATGTCGACAAGACGTCCCGACAAAGACAGACAACGCCACAAACTGTTATTATTTCTTTAGGCCTACTTGCCATATTTATTTTGTTTTTTGATTTGATCAAAATTGTATTTGAGTAAAATGTTCTTACTTATTGATCACGAACATAAATTATTTGATTTCAAATCGTAATGTCTATCCATTTATTTATTTATTTTTAAAACGGTGCTAACTGACTGGAATGATTTTATTTTGAATATTCAATAAAAAAATATTATAAATTGGCATGCACTCATGATACATTCTTTATATAGCCTCCCTATCAATTCTTTTTAAGCTCAATAGATACAGATAATATCTGACTGGAATCTCTTACATTTGTCCGGGAAATTGAAATCTTCCAGGACACGTTGACTGGCTGCAATTTTTTTTCTCGCGGAAACTCTGATCGTGAGTGTCTCAGCAATATAGTGATCCTGCCCAATACCAAATACACATACACCGATCACACACAACATTAAAATCCCTGGTCACTGACAGGTGAAGTGAAAAACACTGCTCATCGTGTTCCAGTGGCACCTGTCAAAGGGTGGGATATATTAGGCATCAAGTAAGCAGTCAGTGCTTGAAGTTGATGTTGTTGTTGGAAGCAGAAAAAATGGGCAAGCGTAAGGATCTGAGCAACTTTGACAAGTACCTACCAAAGTTAGTTAGAACCTCCCAAAAGTGGTGCAAGGAACGACAATCGATGAACTGGGGGCAGGGTCATGGGAGCTCATGTGCTCATTGATGCGCGTGGGAAGCTAAGTCTAGCCCATCTTGCCGATCCCACAGAAGAGCTACTGTAGCACAAATTACTGAAAAGGTTAATGCTGCTATGATAGAAAGGTGTCAGAACACACAGTGCATCACAGCTTGCTGCGTATGGGGCTGCGTAGCCGTAGACTGGTCAGAGTGCCCATGCTGACCCCTGTCCACCGCCAAAAGTGTCTACAATGGGCATGTGAGCGTCAGAACTGGACCATGGAGCAATGGAAGAAGGTGACCTCCTGATGAATCATGTTTTCTTCTACATCATGTGGATGGCCCGGGTCAGGGTACGATGAAGCATCTGTGGGATGTGCTGGAACAACAAGCCCGATCCATGGGGGCCCCACCGCGCAACTTCCAGGACTTAAAGGATCTGCTGCTAACGTCTTGGTGCCAGATACCGCAGGACACCTTCAGTGGTCTTATGGAGTCTCCACGGGTCAGAGCTGTTTTAGCGGCACGAGGGGGAGCTACACAATATTAGTGGTTATTTGTGGTGGTTTTAATGTTGTGGCTGATCAGTGTACAAATGTGCGCTTCCCCCAGAAAGCATGGCGGATGAGGAGAAGGTCTGAGCTACAGTCAGGTCTGCATAGCCTGGCACCTTCGGGTAGGAGATGTTGTTTGATGCTTAACTTACTCTTACCGGCTCTTCTTCTGTCTGCGCTGTCCCTTGAGGTCTGTTAATAGAGCAGCACCAAGGAGACAGGGGGTGAGACCTGCTGGAAATAGCAGCCATAGAGACCCCAACCTCCTCATAGGTCTTCAAGGTCAAGGGTCAAGTTTGTTATTTTGTTTCCAAAGTGTCTTTCCCTTGAACGAATGGAAGAAAAATGTGCTATGCCAGATTACTCTTGTACGCAGGTGTCTGCCACGTGCGTGTTTGTGTGCGCATTATACATGTATATGTGTATTGTTTCAACAGGAGTGTGTTCTGTCTTCCCTCAGGCTCGCTGGTTCTGGGAAGCCTACTTCAGCTCCATGAAGGCCATCGGCTTGACTACGCTCCAGATCATCAACGATCGCATCTATCCCTACGCCTCTCGCACATATGAGCAATGGAACAACCCGCCTGTCGTGGTAAATGATGTGATCATCACAACCTCAAAAAAAACACGAATATGTGATAGGCAAACATCTGTGTGTTAATTCTGCCTTTAAAATCTGCACAATTATTTTTACAGCAGATTGTTGTGTCTGGTACTTGTATGTAAAAATATATACTTTTACATACATTCATTTCTCAGACTGACAAATTAATACATTTTTTGAGACAAAAATATGGCCAACAAAGGTTGAGAACTCTAGTGTAATGCATGGTCTCAGGCCCACAGCTGTCCGTCTGAGCTGTGAGATTGCACTCATGCGACTGCATTCAGGTATGGCGAGCTACTGCAGCTCCAGGGACACCAGGGCCGGCTGCTCCTGGCACAGCAAAAACCTTCAGCCCCTAGATAGTGCTTTGAACACACTCATCCCGTTACACATGACACATCCTTCCCGCTCAACTGTGCCCTGTTTTCCCGGTGAAATTGAAAGCTAATGCGGCAGAGTGGGAGCGTCACCCAGGCTCCACACATGCAACGCTAAACTGTTTGGTAAACGCCCAGCCATCTCTGAGCCAGTGGGCTTGTGTCAGCAGTTCTGAGTTTGCCTCCAGTGTGGTGAAAAATAAGTTCCTGTATGTCTGAGTCACTGTGTGTGTGTGTGTGTGTGTGTGTGTGTGTGTGTGTGTGTGTGTGTGTGTGTGTGTGTGTGTGTGTGTGTGTGTGTGTGTGTGTGTGTGTGTGTGTGTGTGTGTGTGTGTGTGTGTGTGTGTGTGTGTTGTCCGCGCGCAGCATCCCTGTGGTTGTGGGAGTGTAAGGCTGCAGACAGCCTGGCTGAGAGACCCTCTTCCAAGAGTTGTTAATCAGCCCAATCTGAGCTCCAGCTCCTCCTTTGCACTCAGTCTGTGGGGTAGAGGCGTGCATGGATAATTTTGTGTGTGTTTGTGTGCATGCATCTGTCAAATACATGTGACCTTACGTCACTAGACAACTATCAGGTTGGTTTGGTGTAAACAATCACGCTACTTGAGGAGTGTTATGATTGGTTGGAATTTCAGATCCACCGGTTTACAGACGGCCAGCTGCTCAGTTGTGGCCACGGTTGCGCTGTTATTTCATTGTTCCTTCCTTTTCCTCTGTGAAGTCTCTAGTTAATCAACAATTAGTTAATGTTACCCACTTCTGTCAGAATGTTCGGTCTGTGGGTTGGGCCCCCTTTCGCCATCCATCAGTATCACTCAGGCCTCTGGGCTTGTCCAGGCCCCCAGGAGGTTAATTGTGGCAGGGTTCAGACCTTTGGCCATTTCTGCCTTAGACGGGAGATGAAGTGCTTTCTCGATGGATTCGGTGGACAGACGGTGAGAAGAACTTGAACCAAGCACTAAATAAATCAGGCAGTGTTTTTTTTTTTTTGTTTTTTTTCCCTCTCCCTCTCCTGTAGTCTTCAGGCTGGTAATTGAAAACACATTTCCCCAGGATTGCTGGTGCATTTCAAGGGGGCTGTCAGGAGCCGGGGACAGGCTGCCTTTTGTTTTGGAGTTTGGAATGTATATGGAGAGCGTAGCTCTGAAGTTTTTGCATATCATGACTTTAGGAAACATGCCACAGCATTTTGTTACTCCTTTGGTTGTCAACAAAGGGGCAAACGAAAATCAGTTACGTAATTTGTGACTCACTTTAAATATTGTAATGGTATGTACTGACTCTTAATTTTTCTTTACTTGTTTCTCATTCTCCAGTATTTTAAGTGAAACACAGACACAAACACAAACCTGGCATTAATACAGGCCCATATTGACAAAATCACATATCATAATTAATTTGCTTTATCGATCATTTGACATTATTTTTGAGTTGACTTTTGGTGTATTCATAAAATATTTTAACACACAAGATAATTGAGAACAATAATCAGTAATGTGGATATTATGACCAAGGAGGTAGTGGCATTCATTAGAACAGCTAGAACCATCCATAACATTTGGAAAAGCATGACTCTACTGTATTGCAGTAAAGTAAAGACAACATTAAGAATAACAATATCACAATAACTAAAATCCCACATGATGGCTAGTTGATATTAACATATGAGCCAACCCTACCTAGCATTTTTTTCTTGTTTGTGTGGATGTCATGATCGTTTTTTGTGCACCTCTGAAGCATTTCAACCAATACATTTAAATTTGATTAATCAAGAGACTGTCCAATTCTATAGGATATTTTTCCCCTCAGTTTGTTTCAGTCGGAACTTGAATCTTTTTATTTAATAGAATGTGTATGAACTCATAATGGCACTGATCCTTCGAACATTGTTTAAGACTCCATTTGGCTTTCTTTTCATCTAATTGATTTTGTCTGACAAATGATTTAAGTGGTCTCTGCCTCTTTTTAAATTGTATTTTAACACTACATGTCCCGTGTAAGTTTAATTATTTCCCCCTTTTACTTGTATGACAATGTCAGCGCGACCACAAGGAAGTTTCCACTTGCCAATAAACTCGGTTTTTATTGGTGGAGGAGTGACTGATGTTGGGGATATGGCGGTGCCCGGTGTCTCTGTTGACAGACTTGTGCGGACGCCATGGAAGGAGCCACTTAACCGCCAGCTTGTGTTTGTGGCCACCTGGGGTTAAGGCAGAAACGTGCACAAGGCGCACTTCAAGAAAGCCGCAGATTTAAGACGTCAGATGTGCCCTCTATATAGCCCTCTCAGACAGGTTGTGAAGCATCTTGCTAACCAGTGCCAAACACATGGGAGGTCTTTGATGAAGATTATTAAATGGGGGGGGGATTTTTTTTTGTTTGTTTTTTTCACAGTAATTTCTTATTCTGCTGGTTTAGTGTTGCATGCTGGTGCATAAGATAACTGAGAGGGCTTTATTTTTGAATGTTTCGGTGTTTTGTAGATTGCTCTACATTTTGGATTGTAACATTGTAACAAATTTATCTGGATATACCGGGGGTCCATCAATAACAAATTAAAAAAAAATTATTTGGTTTGCTGTTTTCATAACATTAGAAATCTCCATGTTGGCACATTCTTGTTTTGAACAGCAATTTCCTTGTGGCAATCCATAAAAAGTCTGACTGGCTTACACTATTACTACTTTCACTAATTTGAAACTGCAACATTTTTTCAACATTAATGTTCATAGACTAATCTTTGCTCTAAGGCGGTCGCATTATTTTCTCAAAAGTATGCCTTCTCCTGGCTATCTTTGCATTCCTGCCAGGAAAGGCGTACCCCACCACCAACAATGGAAACGGAGAAGAAAATGCACAACACAAATGCATTGAATGACTCTTTCTTAAAAAGTGCCAGCTACACAAAATATCAAAAATGGGAACATGTCAATGGTTAAATTGGTGGAGAGATGTTGCCTGCTTACTTCTTTGTGCTTTTTTTCCATACATTTTAGAAATGGTCCAGTGTGAACAGCCCCCTGTTCCTGCCGCTCATCCCTCCGAGGTCACCCGGCTTCACAGCGGTGGTGCTGACCTACGACCGCATCGAGAGCCTCTTCCGAGTCATCACCGAGATCTCCAAGGTGCCCAGCCTCGCCAAGCTGCTGGTGGTCTGGAACAACCAGAACAAGAGTCCTCCTGAAGGTGAGCCCCTTTAGACCTTCTTATGTCTATGTTTTCTCCATTTTATGTTTGGGGGGGGGGGGAAATGCATTTAGAGATTCACAAAACTATTGTCACTTTGAAATGCTCATGGAATGGAATGATCACGGAGTGCTGTGTGTAAAACTGCCTAGTTGCTATGAGTGGGAGAAGTTGGTGGCTTTTTTAAACTTTATTTATTCTTATATCTTTTCTTTCACCGTGTTACGGTGGTTTTAAAGCCAGAGTGGAGCTCCCTGATCTGTAACAGATGAGTGATAATGGCTGGAGCAGCCAAGACTCCTCTCATGAGCTGAAACACTGCCGTCCATGTCATGCCGAGATCTTGGAGCAAAGCTCTCTAGCTTCACTGTAAACGACGAGGAGGCAGCCAAGACTGCGATTTGGCCAAGAAAAAAAATCATATTGTATAGTTTTCTTATGGGTTTTTTTTGTATCAGTGTCTGTACTGACGAGATGCCAATCAAATACTGTAGGTCTTTCAGACTTTTATGAGTTTACAGTTCTAGATCAATACAGCTCTGTGGGTTTGAGATGATCGTGTCAAGTTCTGCACAGACATGGGCTTGATGTGGGAGGCGGGTGCACAGATTTAACTTGAAATGGGTTTATAATCGGAGGTCCGTCCTGACAAGGAACAGAATTCTTTAATTTGAACAATTTACTTGTCTAGCAGCGTGTCTGCCTGCCGGTCTGCCTGTTCGTTCTGCTTATCGTGGAAGCAGTGCAAGATGCAGGCCATTATTCCAGCCTGTTATAGATGTGTTGGGGTGAGGTGTTATTAGCTGTGATTTATAGTACCACGTGCTGTAATTATTTGGCTTAATTTGGCAGTTAAGTATACAACTCTCCATGGAGTCTTATTTATCTGACAGCTTAGCTCAGCTTTCAGAATAGAACTGGTCAAGACTGTGAATTAAATCTTTCCTCCTGCTGTAAGAGTTGGCTAATTTAATAAAGTAGCAAGGCCTCTTTGAACTGCCCCTTAATGGCCCTGTGTTGCCTTTTCATTAGAGGCGTCAGCGGCGCCTGGCTGGAGCTTTGTGACCCATTAGAATTAACAAGGGGCCATTGACGGGTCACACTCTTAAGGCCTTGCTTCAATATACACACAGATTTCTCTGACATTTGCACCAAGGTCTGATGTGTTTAGCATTTTGGTTCATGCCACTGTTTCTGCATCCTCTTTTATGAGGCATCCCATGACATAACCTTGGAGTTCCCATTTTACTCTGGAAAGGAATGCAACATTTTTTTATTTTTTTAATATATTAAAACCCATTCTGTGGACAAAATCAGAGCACTGCAACAACTGCAGTGACAAATGAAAGGTTCCTAAAGGCTCCTAGGCTAAAGTTTCTGGGCTGTTTTTCAGTGGACCATTTGACTACGGTCTGTTTCAAACATTGTGAATTTAAGAGCTAATGTAGTGGAATCCTTGATTGCACATTGAAAAGGGTCGCTTGACATCTGATATCATGACAAATGAGTGACAGTTCATACCTCTTCACTTGGTTTCTCTCCAACTATATTAATGGAAAAAAATGTAAACTCATCATCACTTCCAGCAATAATGATAGAGAGAGAGGAAAATAATGAGTCTGGAAGCTGCTGTTGTCCTCAAAATCACTTTTGACAAGACCCCTCAGAACTCTGATCGAGAGACCTAGAGTGCTGTATGTGCATTTGGTTTGTCAGGCACCATTTGCACCAGAAGTGATGGGCCTCATTCCTTGTCCTCTGTCTACACCACACTCCGTGCCATGGATGTTGCTCAAGCTCTTTGAACACTCATCTTCAAAATCAAACTTTGTTGATCTGCCCTGAGAAGAATCTCCATGTGTTTATGGATTTACACATGTGTGTTTCACATAGTCAAGGTTGGATGTTACTGCAGTTTTACCACAAGATTGCTTTTTTCCACTCCCAGGAACTCTTAAAATTGCCTCTCTGCAGTGAATTGGTTCATCATTTTTGGCTCATCCTTAAAGTGGCAATCCATAATATTGTCTGTGTTGGGTGGATTACACTGCAAGTCCCAGAATTCCATTAAAAACTGCATGGCTTTTTTTCAACAGCCGGGTTTACATTCCTCCTCACTCTAAGACTGGCAAACTCTTTTCCCCCATACGTTGCCTTCGTCTGGTTGATTGTTTTGTTTTTCTCGGTCACTGAAGATGGAGGGGATATTTTTTTAATGTTTTTTGGGGGAATGTTCATGCATATCGACGGTTTCCTGACCACAACTAGTTACACTGCTTCATTAGATTCACCCCGGCTGCCTTTCACTTCTTGGGCTTGCCTGATCTGTGCATTCTTGCGGAGAAAGGCGGGCCCTCCCACCAACAATGGAAACAGCATATAAAACAGCACGTACATGACATATACACTCACTGAACACTTTATTAGGAACACCTGTGTACCTACTTATTCATGCAATTGTCAGCCAATCGTGTGGCAGCAGTGCATTGTATAAAATCATGCAGATACGGGTCAGCCCCTTCAGTTCATGTTCACATCAACCATGAAAATCGGGGTGGGGGTGCGATCTCAGTGTTTTGACCGTGGCATCATTGTTGGTGCCAGACAGGCTGGTTTGAGCATGAGTGCGGTGCGAAAAACAAAAACATCCAGCGGCAGTTCTGTGGACGGAAACGCCTTGTTGATAAGAGAGGGCAACTGAGAATGGCCAGACTGGTTCGAGCTGACGGAAAGGCTATGGTAACTCAGATAGCCAGTCTGTACATTTGTGGTGAGCAGAAAAACATCTCTGAATGCACAACATGCCCAACCTTGAGGCGGATGGGCTACAACAGCAGAAGACCACGTCGGGTTCCACGTCTGTCAGCCAAGAACAGAAAGGTGAGGCTGCAATGGGCACAGGCTCACCAAAACTGGACAGTTGACAACTGGAAAACGTAGCCTGGGCTGATGTATCTCGATTCCTGCTGAGGAACACACAATGGTAGGGGCAGAATTTTCCGCTTATGGCATGTATCCATGAACCAACCTGCCTTGTGTCGACAGTCCATGTGTAATGGTGTTGGCAATTTTTTCTTGGCACACTTTTGGCCCATAATACCGATCAGTCGTCGCTTGAACGCTAGGTATGTGTGTGATTAGTCGATTAAACGTTGCTACCCTCGGTAGTCGGCACCAGAAATACTCGTCGGTTTAACTTTTTTTCATTAACGTACACATTTAAATTACATATTGACATAATTTGCGCTGAAATGTGTCATACAGAAGATCATTTTTCTGGTATCGGCTTCCCCTCGTCAGGCACATTTCCCGGGGCAGCAGATATTCGCTTGCTGAACCTTCCCCGCCCCCGGCAGGGATCCCACCCCGGAACCCGGACGGCCACTGGCTTAAGAGCGCCCCTCTGCCCGGTCTTGCCACGGACTGTTTCTCGCTGCGCCGACTCGGCCGCCAGATGGACCGGGCACCTCTGCCTGGTCTGTCGTACGTGTGAGCGATATGCCTGAAAGATGCTGAACTATGCCAGGGCAGCGACATTTAAAATACGATTTTGGTTATTGACGAATATAACTGTTGTAACTACAATATTTTTCCGATTTCTCGATGAGTCTACAAGTCTTAAGTTTGAACTTCCGTTTAAACGTCAGCAAAATTAGTCGTTAGCAACATCCCTATTGAATGCCACAGCCTATTGGAGTTGTTGTTGCTGACCATGTCCATCCCTTCATGGCCACAATTTACCATCTTCTAATGGCTACTTCCATCATGATAATGCACCATGTCACAAAGCAAAATAGTCTAAAACTGGTTTCATGAACATGACCATGAATGTTCTTCAGTGGCCTTCACCAGTCATCGGATCTGAATCCAATAAAAAAAAAAAGAAGAAAAAAAAAAAAAAAAGAAAATCAGTTCCAAAATCTGCTAAATCAGATACAAATCTGCAGGAATTGCGTGATGCAATCATGTCAACATGGACCAGAATCTCAAAGGAATGTTTCCAACATCTTGTGGAATCCATGCCAAGAAGAATTGAGAGCTGTTTTGAGAGCAAAGGGAGGCCCTACCCAGTACAGTGGTACCTCAACTTACGACTGCACCTACTTACGACTAATCCAAGATACGAGTAGCGAGAGTCGCGAAAATGTGCATCGACTTGCGACAGACTGCTCCAAGATACGAGCGTGGAAATTTGCAGTTGGCGCGTCAGCAGCCAGTCAGCAATCATTCAGCAGGCGACCTACATCGTGTGTGCACGTAGTTCGTGGCTTATTGATATTTTTTTCATTTACTGTGTTTGTGCTGTGTATTTTGTTTATTTTCACCCTTCATGATTTCATAATTCATATGGGAAAAATTGCTTCAACATACTACTGTTTTAACATACGACCGTTCTTATAGAACGAATTACAGTCGTAAGTCGAGGTACCACTGTATTAGTATATTGTTCCTAATAAAGTGCTCAGTGATTGAATTGCTTTTCCTATAAAGTGACTGCTTAAAAAATAGTATTAAATATGGAATTTGTTTTTAAACGAAATAATCACAATTTGCCACTTTGAACTTTAATTATAATTTTTTTGCTTTTTAGTCGTGCTACTAGAATTGAATTATTCTTATTTCGTCCCTCTTGTGCTTGATTCCCTCAACCCTATGCTAGAGTCCCTCTGGCCAAAGATCGCTGTACCTCTCAAAGTCGTGCGAACGAAAGAGAACAAACTGAGTAACCGCTTCTTCCCCTACGACGAGATCGAGACGGAGGCGGTCCTGGCCATCGATGATGACATCATCATGCTGACATCTGACGAACTGCAGTTTGGCTACGAGGTGGGAGAAGATTAAAAAAATATATACTATAAAACGTACATTTTCCACCTTCTCGTGTTCTTATCCTCCCTCAAATGGCAGTTCATGTAACCCGCCATTTAGATTGATCCCAGAGTTTAAAATCATTGCAGGAGAGTCCAGGTCTCCAGCTGAGGTGATTTTACTGCCTGCTGTTTAAGGATGTGTTTAATGCGTGAGAGATGATGACGGGCGTGTAGCTGACACTTTCCGTGCTCACAGGCCAGCATAGCTTCGCCCAGCTCACCTGAAGGCATTTAGGACCCATTTAATACAATTCTGCTCAATTAAGGGTAATTACATGGAATGAGAGGAGGGATACCCTGTAAGAGTTGTCTATCTGGCCACATGACTCGACTCGCACTCTCAGGATCAGGATTTGAGAGACTGCTGGTATCAAAGCAAAGACACTTATGAAAGCTGCCTTTCAGAGACTGGGCCTTTATCCAGCAGTTGAATTTCAAACTTTGATTATCGTCTATGATCTTTGTCTGAGACCAAAATGCCCAGATGGGCCAATTTTGAAACCTAAAGACCTAGTCTCCACGACTATACGTCTCCTTTGGTAAGCCGTCAATTCTCACCCGCGCTCTGTGTAACCGAGCCGGTCTCAGACAGTCTGTCTCCTGCCGTGGCTCTAGGTGTGGAGGGAGTTCCCAGATCGGCTGGTGGGATACCCTGGCCGCCTGCACCTCTGGGACCACGAGATGGGAAAGTGGAAGTACGAGTCCGAGTGGACGAATGAGGTCTCCATGGTTCTGACCGGAGCCGCCTTCTACCACAAGGTAACAAAGTTGGCGCGGTGTTGTTTCTATCCGCTTTCTTTCCGGAATTATGGCGCAATATTGTGTAGAAAATATTTATGAAATTATATCAAAGCATTTTTTTTTTTTCCCTAGTTATTTGTTTTTAATCCTCAGCACATACCTGGAGTACCCCAAAAAAAAAAGAGAGAACTATGCGGAACCGGATTCCCTGTATACCCTTGTACCATGCATATGTTCAGTGGGAGTAGGCAGGAAGGTCACAAGAGAAGAGACAGATGAGCACAGAGTCACAGGTGGAGCAAGGTTATCTCACGGTCGCTCAAATGCGCTTTACATTAATGCAAAGCTAGTTCAAAAGGATGACATGCCTCGCTCTTGTATGGTCAAAGGTTGGCCTCATTAAGTCTAGAATTGCATGAAGTACTGCGCACAAATGTTTTATTTCAGGCATGTTATAACATTTTGTGTAAAAATAGACTGAATTAGGAGAATGTCCAAACATAAAGATAAAGGAACTTTATTAACATGGCAACAATTATCGCTTCAGCAGCGAAAAGTGCATAATCGCAACCTTGAAATAAAAGAAATCTAGCACGCTGTTGTATTTCACACACTCAATGTGATTATTTGTGCTCCTCTCCCATCGTAGTACTTCAACTATTTGTACACGTACAAGATGCCGGGAGACATCAAGAACTGGGTGGACGCTCACATGAACTGTGAGGACATTGCTATGAACTTCCTGGTCGCCAACATCACCGGCAAAGCCCCCATAAAGGTACTGAAGGAACAACAACAACCCGCCGCACAAACCCTCCGGTGCCGCAACCCCAGAGCCTTGGTCTGACGTCTCTGCGTTTGATCAGTTCTCACCATTCCATTTTTCGGCTGTGGCCCATCTCTTAAAACACACACACACACACACACACACACACACACACACACACACACACACACACACACACACACACACACACACACACACACACACACACACACACACACACACACACACACACACACACACACACACACACACACACACACACACACACACACACACTTTTTTTTTTTTTTTTTTTTCCCCCCCCCAATGTGCATTTGTTGTGTACATTACAGTAACAGGATAGAACAGAAGCTTACAAAAATGCACAGGGATAACATTTCAACGAGGAATTATAAATAAGGGGATAAATATATTTTTGTATGTGTGAATCAACATGGACACCGCTCTCCGTGCTACCTGAAGAGCATTGAGCTGTGCCATGTTCACATCCGCATTGAACGGCCAAATCAGGTTCGACTTTCTGACTAAAGTTCAGAGTCGGGCACAGCCCTAGAAATAATTAATATCCCCCCCCCCCCCCCCGTGTAGATTTAATGGACCGTCCCTCCCCTTCGTGCGGCGCGAAAATCTGAAGTGATGCGCCGGAGCAGCGCACCTGAAAAGTTTCTCCGGAAGTCTTTTGAACGTGGCGTGGAAGACAGTCAACGATGAAACAATGCTAATTGCGTTTTTTTTAATTTCATATCCTCCCGTAACTTTCACCAGCGAACCAAGCGCAGGATGAAGCTCAGCGTCAAGCTCCCTTATCTGGGTGTCACTCACTGGCACCACCCCCCTCCCCAGAGTTTGTTTTCCTTAGCGTGCAGGGGCTCACGCACACCCTGACAACAAATCAGACTACACACTCCCCTCCAGCCCCGTTTCCCATCTCTCACACACACACACACACACACACACACACACACACACACACACACACACACACACACACACACACACACACACACACACACACACACCTCGCTCACTTTAACCATCTATCTTCCTTGTCTCTCTCTCTCGATTACATGTAGGCCAACAGGTCTAGCAGAGTTGGGTATAAGTATCTGCCGCGGCGTACATGTGATAGCAGATGTTGAAAAGAGTGAATGCTATATATCACTCGAATAAAGAAAACACTGCACGGTATGCACGTCCCATTAATCCTTCCTCACGCACTCTCTCTCACACACACACACACACACACACACACACACACACACACACACACACACACACACACACACACACACACACACACACAGTGAGGAGAGCATTGTTGCGTGCAGTTGCTTTTTTTTTTTTTTTTTTTTATTGTTTATTTCTTTTTTTTTAAGGAACACACAGGTTAACGTGGTGTCACTCTGCAACGCCGAGATTTAGGGAACACCGGCCAAAAAACTTCAAATATGTTATTGTAATGACATGACTCCTGCTTCCGTTCAGGTGACCCCCAGGAAAAAGTTCAAGTGCCCCGAATGTACTGCCATTGATGGACTGTCCCTGGATCAGACGCACATGGTGGAGAGGTACGGCGCTGCTCGTTGCTCGGGAAGCTTCGCTCGCACCCGCGTCGTTTATGGCGTTTTTATTTTTTTATTTTATTTTATTTATTTTTTTAATGCCCCATTTTCATTTATGGCTCTTGAGAAGCACTTTGACTGTAGGCAAGCTCGTTGACTTTAAGTGAAAGGACGGGGGAAGAAAAAAAAACCACACTATCTCTGGCATGTTGTTCTTTTAAATGACCTCAAACCTTTAATGAAAAACTTATTTCAATAGTGTTGGTGCAACCGGTCAACTACTCTTCTATATGCTTATCTTAACCTTCACCAAATAAACCCTACACCCTAACCCTAATGTTTGGGGTGTTACTATTAATTCATTTCTGGGGTATTAATATTGAACAAGTTGATACTAAGTTAGGCATTCACATTGACTCAATTATAAGTCAGCTTATAGTCAGTATTTACTGAGTTGAGTGTTAACTTTGCAATATTCAAACAACAAAGTAACCGAAACATTAACCAAATAACCTTTTATTTGTGTACTCCCCCCCCCCCCCTCGTCTATAGATCCGAGTGCATTAACAAATTTGCGTCCGTGTTTGGCACGATGCCCCTGAAGGTGGTGGAGCACCGTGCGGATCCCGTGCTCTACAAGGACGACTTCCCCGAGAAACTCAAGAGCTTCCCCAACATCGGCAGCCTGTGACGGCAACGCACGGCGAGCACCGCGCGCGGCTCGGCAGTGATAAACGATCCTCCCCCGCCCCCAAATTGAAATTGCTTTTCCAGTTAAAAAATTCAAAATGAATTCTCCGTCGCTTTGAGGGCGTGGAGTGGATCACGCAAGTTTTTATTGTAGTCGTGAGACTTGACTGTGTGTAGCGTTGACCTGTAGAAGTCAAGTGAGAGTGAGTGCTTTTGGAAACGGCCGATGTTGAACTGTGTCGGTGGGTTTACCGTTTCAATTTACTTTCCAGTTGAATCAAAGTGAATATAAGGTATTATTTTGCTCACTTGTACTGACAACGTGCAAATTAACGATGAACCCGTAACTCAAAAGACTTTCTCCGGTTACACGAGTTCCTGAGAGACCTTCCGGAGAGCCGGCAGTCTGCGGCCGCATCAAAGTGTACAGATCCTAAGCAATGCTGGCGTTACCGCACCTTGAGATTGTATAGAAATACGATATGGGAGAGGAGCTTACAAGTGTACAGTGTAATATGTTTGGAAGGTATAAGTTAAAATTTGTCCTGTAATTTATAATGCTAAATGGGTTTTTGTTTTTTTTTATTTTGTTTTAATTTTTTTTCCTCTCGACAGAATACACATTATTTATTAGTAAAACAAAATGGCTGACACTGATTTAATAAATCTTTATTGTGGAAAACAGAAATTACAATTGGGGGAAAAAAATTATTATTTTTTTTTGAAGTCACAATTTGATTTAGAATTTGCATGTTAGCTAACTGGTGTAGATATCTCATAAGGTTCAGCTTGATCTCATATATTCTGCTTTTTTTTTTTTTTTTTCCTCCATTATTTGATTACATTTCAAGAAGAGCGACTCTAATATTTCAGGGGTGATCATTAACAACGTGCACGCCATGAAAATCATCTCGTGGAATTGTCGTGGAAATGTCTATGTGCACTGCAAAAGGGAACAAACTTGGGATGTTATGAACTATTATGACAATGCTCTTCCTTTTCAATGTTGTGTTATTTGATCATTTATCATTTCCTGTTGTAGCTATGTGTATATATACCACATGTATTACGGCTATCATTTTAAATATTGCCTTGTGAAGTTTCTGTTCACCTTTTTTCTTTTTTTTTTTACTTTTGTAAGATGTATAGTGTGTCATGAAACTGTTCCGCAATGCCGTGTTGTAAAATATATCTATAATTATATATAATAAGACTTTATAATACATTATGAATAAAGATAATTAAATAAAGATTAACGTATCTGTTGCTGCTTTTAAAGGGGGTGTTGGACATGGCAATGCCTTACCGCATCTTCACTCCACGGTGCGTCGGCTGGAAGGGAAATGAGGAAACATGCCGGGCATATTTTCCGATGTCCCCTTCTAGACGAGGTCCTTTATTCCAGTCTCTGTCCAAAGCAGGTCCTCCGTGGAATGACCGATCTGCTCATAGCATCACAATTCCTCCCAGCCCCGTCACCTGTTGTTAATTCCGCCGCCTAATCCGCCCTGTACAATGTCAGCAGTTCAAAAGGGCGCAGTTCGTAATTTTGTCATCTTTAATTAGTGTGATATTCGTGTTGCCCGCGCGATCTCATTTCAGCTCCCATGTCCCTCCGAAGGCGCCTGTGACGCGGAGGGATTTCAGGCTGCGGCGACAGAAACTACAAACAGGATATTCTGCAAATGTAAGCAGACGTACTTTGTGATCGACAAGTCGAGCTTTGACGCATAATGGGAAAAGACGGTCTTGCTGAGTGGAAATGATTTCTTAATGTCATCGGAGGGCTGTTTCTTTGATTTTTTTTTTTTTTTTTTTTCTCAATGTAAACTACTAATTATAAATGAATCTATCTCAAGATGAAAATCTGAAGGAAAGTTGATTTGCGTGTGTATATTAGAATTTATTTTATTTATTTTTTCATGGCAATTAATTATTTTGTGTTGCAGATATTTCTACTTCTTGGGTTATTTTCCACATGTTCTACATTTCAAACATATAAACAAATACAAAGGCCAATGCAAGTGCAATAACTTATCGTACTTTAATCGCACACAAAACATATATGAGAACAAAAAAGTATGCCATCATTTCAAAAGCCATATACTATAGCTTAAAGCTATTTTCTACTTGGGGAAAACTTGTCAAACTCTTCAATATAATTATTCCACATCTCACCAAGAGGAAAAAAAAAAAAAAAAAAAAAAGTCCAAACGCAACTTAGCAAACTCAATGCAGTTAGTCACTGGTGCACCAAAAATATAAACATGAAAATACACACAAAATGGCAAACTAGTTTGCATCCAAAAAAATAGTACATCAAATTAGTAACATTTCCAGGGGTCTTCTAATGCTCCAGTCCTTTTCCATGTATAAAAATATGTGCACACAAAAACACATATGTATACACTTAATCATTTTATGCTGTTTGTCTGACTTCAGTAGTACAAGAAAATAAAAAAATGTGAGATGACGTCACGCGGGGACCTTGCCGCTCATAGGAAGTTAGGACTGTTTACGCAACGTCCCAGAGGATTAAATCACAGGAGCGATCTGAAATTCATAAATAAACAAGTCCGAAACACAATGAGAATTCTAATGTGAGTCTTGATTGCCTTGATTAACCTGAGCGAACACACGATGGATTTACTTTTTTATTTTTATGACGCTTGCGGTCTGAGCAGGAACCGGTTCGCCGCGACCCCGATAACCCCAGAATCCCAACACACCGTCCGACTGAGCACAGCTAGGAGGAGAAGCCAGGCGCTGGGTCCAATCTGTTCCGACACGTAATCCCACGAAATGCAGCCTCGTACACATGTCCCAGTGTTAATTAAAAAGCCGGCATAGGTTGGCTGGCGCGGCTGTGCCTCCCGACTCTGAGGTGGGCTGGGGCCTGAACGGTTTTGGGGGCTGGTGGAGACTAGTGGAGGGGAGCAAAAAGGAAGGGCCCCCCAGTGAAAGAATAGGAGGGGGGTGGGCCTTTGAAAGTAGAGCCATGACAGCTGAGGGGGAAGCATGTGCGAGGCATGTTTGTTTTGCCTTTACCCTCTGAGCACAGCTGTGTGCACTGTCCTTTTTCCCAGAACACCGGAACACTGTGGATCCATCCCTGCTCGAGCCAGCTACGGCAAAAAAGTTCTAGTTGATATGCGCTACATTTGGACCAGAAAATCAAACTGGATTAAATTTGCATCCAGGTTATGGGTGAAGTGAGGTGGTTCAAGGTGAGAGTGAATGGTTCACTTAAAAGAAGAAAAAAAAAAGTTCTTCCTATTGCCTTTGGCGAAATCCAAGGTATAAAGGTTCTCTATTAAAACCATGAGAGCATTTGTTTAGATTCAGACCCGAGTCTGGCCTTGCAAACAGCGTCGAGATATTGAACCGTGGTTATTTGTGTTAATCCCGGATCCTTCTCCCCTTTCCCTTGCGCCCTCTCTCCTTTACACACACAAACACATACGCCCACAAAAGCCCCGAAAAAAAAAAAAAAGGGGGGGGGGGGGGCCAGCGTGTAGCGCGGCTGCCGTGGAAGGAGGGAAGACGGAGGAACCGGATCTCTGTTCGTGTCCTCTCCTCGCTCGCTGCTAGTGGTTAGGCTTCCACTTGTTCCGCTCGGACTGCGTGCCAAAAAAATTAACGAAGCTCAGCTCGAGCTCCAGGCGGCTCAGGCCAAGCATCCACGTTGAGGGTTGTCTGCAGGATGGGGACATCGGGACAGCTGCGAGGCCACGGCCACGCTCGTCTCGTTGCTCGCACAGCCCTGGCACCTGAATGCGGCGGCGTTCGGCGCTGAGAAACGAGTGTCGCGTCGTGGCGTGACCGCGTGACAGCTTTGTCGCCTTCCTGGGCGATGAGATCGTCCTCCTTGTTGTTTCTTCAGATTTGAGTTATTGTAATTCTTACTTTTTTTTTGGGGGGGGGGGGGAATTTCAGACGTTTACAACCATGTTTTGCTTTCCCCCGCGAAGTGGAACCTACTTCGTTTGGTTTGATGAAATCTGCCCAAGCGGTGGAGTTTGAAACGGCAGAACAATAAAAATGTAATTCAAATGAAACAAAAATGATGCTTCTGTTATTTTGCTGAAAGAGAATAATGCGAGGGGTGGGGGGGGGGGGGGGTACAAAGGAGCAACATAAAAAATGAAAGCACTTTTGCCCTTTCAACGATCCAAGAGGTGAACCGCAGAGACACTTTACGACCCGGCTGCGGCGGCCGAACACATCCAATGCCGGAGTAAAAACAAGTCGTCGCACATACTGGCGTCCTTTCAGTATTTGAAAGCGTCAACGAAAATTCTGTAATCTCCAACGGTCTCCCCGGTTTCAAAGGTAGCTGCGGCAGATCTGGGTGTTATTTCTGGCAGACCGGCCGTCCAGCGGGCACTTCTCTCCCGAAAGCTCCAGAGACTGGGAATACATGGGGCACAGAAAAGTCCACTTTTTAAGTGCGTCCTCGCGAAAACAGAGCCGGGTCTGTTTCGGAGGCCGGCTCTCACAGCTCTCCACACCTCTCGAACGCAGCGGGCCCGCTGTGACCCCCTCGTACTCCCGCGCACCACTTCCTCCGTGCCCCCCCCCCCCCTCCCTCCCTCCCTCCCTCTCTCCCCCCTCCTCCATCCCTCCTCTCCCCCCCCCCCCCCCCGCCCCGGGCTGTGGACATCGGCAGGCCCGAGGCAGCGTGGCGGCAGGTGGGACTTCCCGCTCCGTCCGCACTAGAAAGGAACGTTTCTCCCGACGATGGAAGGTAAAGCGGCGCTGGGGGCGTTCTAGTGATGACGCTGCAAGACGGCGCCGTGTGTTTTGTTTGTGTTGGAGCTCGCGAAGCGCCAGAATCGGAAAAAAAACCCACGTGCTCGATATAGACTCGATAGCGGGTTATCTCGGCTCCAATCGTGAACCTAACCCTACAACTCGATATGTGGTAATAAAAGATAAATACACGCCTTGGAATAATATGTATTTGGTATGAAACAATATTGTCCTTTTTTTTTTTTTTTTTTTTTGTTTGCAAGAACTCGCAGGAATATATTTGCCAAAATCAGTACCAAAAGGGTTGGGAAAGAAAAAAAAACAAAAAAAACTCTTGAATTTTAAATAACAAGATCAAATGTTTAAAGAAGAAACAATATCTGAACACAAACTAAATTGACATTAAAAGAGTCTTCCCAAACAGTGTTTCCTGTTTGTTTTGACCAATAAGTGCAGGGATTTGTACAATTAGTAATAAGCTCCTACGCTCGTTTTCCTTGGCCTCGCTGCACAATTACACGTCCAAACCCGAAGCTCTGGCTAAAGCTTTTGGGTGCGGGGGCGTCGTCTTCTCTCATCGGAGGCCTCGTGGAGTTGATCTGGTGCGACACGCACCGTGAACGTTACCTTGCCAAATCTCACTTCTCTCCTCGAGAATAATAATCACCCACGAGCTAGCACCGCCACCTTGATGTATTCCTCCACCTGTTCTAAAGGTAGTCACTGTCACCGTGATACTTTGCCTACACTCTCTCCATGGCGGGTGGATTTAGGCGTGTCAGGGGTCAGAACGGGTCCCCTGTGTCCAGATGTTTTTTTATTTTTTATTTTTTTTTTAAATCTTTTTTTATTTTTTTTTAAAGAGCACATCATGTGGCCCAGGAAATGGCCGCGCTGTGCTCTTTGGCCTTCATGCGCAAGGCGGCAATACTAGACGACTTTCGGTCGGGGTCCATGTTGAGATCGTACCCGTTGATGCTCGTTCCCACGCCGCCGGGTCCCCCGAAAAGGCTGCCCATGTGCCCCTGCCCGACGTGGCCGCCCGGGCTCGGCATGCCGAGGAAATCGGAGACGCCGCTGGCGGAGTGAGGGTGGGGGGTCATGCAGGGGGCCACGGTGTCACAGGGAACCACGCAGCCCGGGACGGGAGACGCCGCGCTGCCGCCGCCGATCCAGGACGGGTTCTGGATCTGCAACGGTGAAGGGCGTGAATCAAAAACTTTGCACAGTTCTCGATGCACCGTTTTTTGGGGGGGTTTTTGTTTTTTTTTTGTTTGTTTTTTTTAAATCCCCCGGCGGGCGGGAAGGCGCGGCGTACCTGGGCGTAGTTCTCGGGGCGCGTTAGGAGGGGCAGCTCGTACGCCGTGGAGAAGTGCGTCCGGACCTGCTGCATCTGGCCGAAGCGCTCCCTCTTCCTCCATTTGGCTCGACGGTTCTGGAACCACACCTGTTCGGTGAGAAGAGCGGGACGGAGTCAGACTCGTGTTTTCTCCGGGCAGGAGTGGATGTTTCCTCCGACGGAGCCGAAATATTTTCGTCTGGTGTTTGGATAAATCCCCCGCCGTGCGGAGTTGCATGTGTGTCCCCGCTGGCCTTGAATCCTGACCGGAGATGTCTTTCTCTGCACAGTCTCGACTTATAATAATATAAATAATAATTTTTTACGGAGCACTTTCTGATGCAAAGTAACGGTACCAGGAGTGAGTAGGGGTAAATGAAGTACTCATAAAATACCCAAATCGAGATTTGCTTTCTGGTAAAAAAAAAAAAACACATTTTAAGGAGAGATTTTAAAAATGGCACCGACTCGGGCCGGGATAGTGGCTCTGGACGCTAGGACCACCCCAACCCTGCTTCGGAGTGAGCGAAGTGCCGCCAACTGAACGACTGAACGGAACGGAAAGGAGACAGAAGTGGAGTCTTACGAGCGTCAGGTCTTTGATTTATCCGTTTTCTGCACACTCGTGCACAGCAAACTGCGCGTTAACGGCGTTTGCGCGGCACACTCCAAAACACACACAGATGCAGTGCAGGAGTAGTGGAAGCGAGGCAAGACGGGGCCCGAGTCCGCCGCGTGTGATCGGGAGGGGGAGGGGGAAGGAGAGGACGCCATCTGTAAACAACGTATCCCCTCCAAAAGCTCTCCAAACAAAATGTCCCCAGACCCCATCGCTCCCTCCTTCCTCCCCCCGTCGCCTGCTCCTCTTGCCGCGCCACGGGCTTCGGGGGAGACTTCTCCCGAGGCGAAACGCCCGCCGTGACCAAATGGAGCCCCGACGCCTCAAAGCGGGCGAAAGTAAGTCCAAATACGCTGCGTCCCGCTCCCCGTGACTCGGTGCGTCCTGTCTGAAAGCCGGACATTGAACTCGCAGCTGTTTTTCTTTTTTTTTAATTGTACCGGCGAAACAACGGCGTTTCTCGCGTTAACAAGGAAAAATATGATCAAAGCTGAAGTTGTCCGTCGAATTTCCGCCCAGTCAAAATCTCCCGGGCTTAGCGCTGCTGTCTCGTTAGCCTTTGAGAAGTGAACCTAGACCAGAAGTTGGACGCGTTTCCCGTTTTCTTTTGGTTTTTTTTTTCTCCTCCAGATATTTCCATTGTCCCGTCCCCTCCCTCCTTGGCTAATCTTACCGACCGCGCCTGGAATGTCCCTGCGACTCACAATCTCACGAAAAAAAGCCCTCTCTCCGTGACCCGCCGGATAAACACCTGAAAAGAGGAACGGGAGGGCGGTCTTGACCCCTCCGTCCCTCCGACACCGTCCCCTCGGTGTCCCAAACTCCCACCGCGACGCGAGCTCGACTATCGGCTTCGAGGCCCTCGTCTTAGGACGCGGTCTGTTGCCGATTACACGGGGCAACATGCTTTTGTGTTGCGCACGCTCACCAGTGACGGTAATTGGTAAAGACCATGACAGCTAAAGTAGCTCGGAGACTTTACGAGTCTTTATTTATGTTACAGTCCGGGGAGAAAGAGCAGAGAGCTGCCAGCGGGCCCTCGGCAGGAGAGCCGCCCGGGGCCCAAAGCACTTTGAAGTCAGAGAGCGAGGCTCCCAGGATTGATAAGTTGCCTCCGCTGTCACTCACGTCCTGCTCCCCTACGACAGCGAACGGAAAGAAATCCAAGGCTGAGTGTGGCCTGGGCTTTCTTAACGCCCTGCCGGCGTCGTCTCTGCGTGCGGAGGAGGACGTCCTGCTCCACACGCCAACGGGGCCAAAGTATTAACAGTCGTAGCCTATGATCATATTCCTGAACCCCATCAAAAGTATTATTTTAATTAATGCCAATTTACTTAGTTTACCTCAAAATGCATTTCAAATACCAGGAAACAAAAATTCTGTCGGAATTTTAAGTCTATTTGGATCTATACTGGAGCTATTTTTCCACCATCTTGGATAATAAATGACTTTTGAGACAATCCTTTATCTGTGGGCATTCACAGATTAAAAAAGTACAATTTCATGCTCTGAATAACAGTAATGTTACGATTTATTTAAAACTTTTTGTTTTTTTGCAATTTTCGCAGTACAGCCGAAGCGTAAAGTTGTCTACAGTCGGTTCCTAGTGAGAAGCGACGCAATTTCCTGTTTCTAGTCTATACTCTTGTGGTTGTTTTTCGGTTGATTTATTTATTTATTTATTTATTATTTTTTTTTTTTTTTTTTTCGGAAAAGAGGCAACAAAACCCAGAGTAATCCTGATATAAACGGAGGCTTTGCAACCAATTTCCCCAGCACAACATAAACTGTGTGATATGTTGAGCTGCTCATTTTTCGAAAAGGGAGATCTCAGAGATATTCAAGCTGCGGCAGAGTAGTTCAGCTTCCAGCCCGGGTTGCAAACTCGCAAAAACCTATCCTGTAATTCATGATGCGCTCTCCGAAGAGCCCGGCCAATTGGCTGCAGCATAACTTCTCGGGGTTCTTAGTTGGTTGTAAAAAAAAAATGTCAGGGGCCATCACTGTACTCAAAACTCGCGCTTGTGTTGTTCAACGATGAAAACGCTGAAGCTCATCTCCGTGTCCAACTCTGTCTCAACCTCGGTCCCAGCGTCTGGATCCACAACCTCAGAGAGACACCTGTGTTTGCCGGTTCGAGCTCCCGATGTCAAACCCCGCCCTGGCCCTCGACGGAGCGTCGGAGCCACGCGGTTGTTGTTAAAACCCCTGACCCCCGTGACCCCTGAACCCCCCCCCCGCGTATCCGCGCCGCATATGACTCAGAGCTGAACTTAGCTTTCCTGCCTTTGAAAAACGGGGGGGGGGGGGGGGGGGAGTAAGAAAGCAAACATCTCCACAGCTCGACGCTTCCACTCAAACTCTCCCGTTCTGTCATTTGAGACCCGTCGGAGGAAGCCGCTTTATATCGCCGCGCTTCGATTTGTACTCGAATGCGCCGCTGGGCAAAAGAGTTCATAACGAAGGAGCGGTTCTTGGAAAAAGCTCAAAGAAAGTTTGGAAATTCTCATCGTTAAAGAAAAACGCATGAGGTATCGGATGTTTTTTCCCCCCTCTATATATATTTCAGGCATCACGTTGTCCTCTCCGTGTAATTGACCTGGAAATGCTATTTCCAGGTCCGCGGCCCCCGGCTCTTTGACTGACGAGGCATCTCGGGTCTTTAATCTTTTTTTTGAACTCGAGTGTTTGAGAGGGCTGCCGGGAGCGCCGGGGCGCGGCGCGTCTGAAGCCGCCAGGCCTGCGACGGTGTGAGGGGCCGGGCGGAGCGCGTCGCTGAGTTATAACCCTGCGGACGGACACACTTCCTGTGGTTCAGGCCATCCAGTCCAGTCGTTGCTGCTCCAGTAAGTCAGCTAAAAAAATTGATATTTTTTGTTTTTTTAATATAATTAGACCAAAAGTATTCGTTTTAGACCCAAATTATACTAATAATCTGGGTCTAATACTGTTTAAGAAGTTTTGTTTTTAATATCACTTCACAAAAGTGTTTAACAAATAGCCACCATATGGACGGGCTTTTACACCTTGGTCCTGTGTACTGGGGTCAGAGAGACGTGGGGACGGCGTGGACGGCCTAAAGTCGGATCCGAAATATTGCGACCGGAGAGGCTCTCAGAACGCAGCGATCGCACGTGAAGGGCTTTTCACGCCTTCCTCGGAGGCCACAACACGGATACCAGCTCCTCCAGACAAGGCGCTCGTGAAAGACAAACACCAGAGAAGCCGGACGGGCTTTGGTTCAACTCTGATGCACAGGACCCGCGTGCGCGCGTGCACACACAGGCACACACGCACACACACAAGGACTCCTGCCCTCAGTATCACTGGAATGCATCCCCGGGTCGAGAAAGGATTATATGCAAATCAGAGCGGTGGTCCGGGGAAGACGCCGCGTCTCGGCGACGCTCCGCCCCCCCGGCCCCCCCCGAGCGGAGCTGAGGGCTGGACTCGCTGCTGGAGGAGAGCGCGACGGTTTGGGTTTGAGGCGACGGCCGCAGTGAAAAAAAGAACAGGACAAAAAGTCGAGAGCGGCGTTGCCTCATACGCCGATGAAAAAAAAATAAAATCTGCTCTCTTGACAATGAACATATGAAGCCCAGGCAGCCAGAGCCTCAACCGCCACCCCCACCCCCACCCCCTCCTCCAACCCCCACAACCCCATGAGCGCCGTCTGCTGTGTTTTCCTCCCATTCCCCCTCACTCCCCCCATTTACTCCCACATTAGCCGATAAATCTCTCCCGCCGATCTCTGAATGACGTTATCTCTCTGTTGAGGTGCAGATGTTGAAGGAGCCATGAGTCTTTTTCTTTTTTATTTCATGTTAGGATTATCTATCTATCTATCTATCTATCTATCCATCTATCTATCTATCTATCTATCTATCTATCTATCTATCTATCTATCTATCTATCAGTCCATCTGTCTCTGTCTGTCTGTCTGTCTGTCTGTCTGTCTGTCTGTCTGTCTGTCTGTCTGCCTTTCTGTCTGTCTGGCTGTCTGTCTATCTATCTATCTATCTGTCTATCTATCTATCTATCTATCTATCTATCTGTCTATCTATCTATCTATCTATCTATCTATCTATCTATCTATCTATCTATCTATCTATCTATCTATCTATCTATCTATCTATCTATCTATCTATCTATCTATCCATTTAAATGAAGAGTTGTTGTCACATCACAGTCCAAATCCCTTGTAGATGTGCACTCATATCCTAAAGGCCTCAAACCCCAATTCCGGGTTCCCTCTCCATCCCCCCCACCTGAACGCGTGCCTCCGTCAGGTCGGTCCTGAGCGCCAGCTGCTCGCGGGCATAGACGTCGGGGTAGTGCGTCTTCTGGAACACCTTCTCCAGCTCCTCCAGCTGGTAGCTGGTGAAGGTGGTGCGGTTCCGCCTCTTCTTCCCCTTGTTGCTCTCGCCGCCGTCGCCCTTGTCCATGTCGCCGGGCGGCCGCTCGGAGGGGCCCTTGGCGATGCCCGGGTCCTTCACGCCCAGGTAGCTGCCGTCCATTCCGCAGGGGTCGGAGGTCAACTCGGAGTCCGTCAGACCCGTGCCGTCCTTACCTGGATGGAGATAAAGTAGAAAGAAGCGTAAAATTAATAAGAAAAAAAAAAAAGATATTTGCGTTTTGACTTCATGCCAGGGCTCATGTTTCTTAATGCGCTGGGGATGAAAAGCGGGGGAGAGAGAACTAGGAATGCTTTAAACCTGACAGATTGCCTCCACCGAAAATAGCTATTACAACTCCAGACTGCTATTGACTCCATTCGTCATTTTCTCTGGATGGAACATGAAAGCAAAATGAGACAGACAAGCGTTTCTCGGCTGTGTGTTCTTCTGTACCAGACACACACATCTATTATGTTGTGAGAAACTTGGCTGTGATTGGGAATTAGCTGTGACCAAGTTGTTTTCTTGAGTAGATCATTCAATATTCTGCTCCGTCTGCCCGCTACAAATGAGGCCCCCAGATAACAACATAAATGATTTCAGAATACAGCCTCTTATCTATTAGTCTATTCGCTCTATTAAGGGTGTTTTAAGTTCTGCACACATTTTGTTTTCAATTTTTGGTGGATATCTTAGTTTTAATAAATCCATCAGAATTGAACAGCTAAGACTTACTTATATCTTTTATTTTTTCTCCCTCGGATAGCGTTTCAGTTTCTGACTTCCACTCTTTTTAAAGGCTTATTGCAACATATGACGCATAACAAATAGCATCACTACCAACACACAGTATTTGTTAATAATGATGATAATAATTCGATAATTTGACCAACTGACTTCGACGTCTGTGATCCAGCATCAGACAGTTTGGGAATCAGTGTGATAACCAAAGAGCCGCTTGACAACCCCGGTTCCCGCGCCTTCCTGAGTCATTGTGCGAACGAAACCGATGCAGAAATCAACCTTTGAAATCCGGTCGGAACCGATGTTGCGACGTCATATATGATATGTGATGTCATGTATCAAAGTGTTGTGCAACGGGGGGAAAAAACAATACGGCTGTGCCCGCGGAATGTTGGAAGATTAAAAAACATGTTTTTTTTTGGTTTCGTTAACTTCAACCACGCAGGTCCATGCTCGCTCTCTTTTTTTTTTGTTTTGTCTGACTCTGTTTCTCGACTTGAAGTCTACTCGGTAACAGCAAATTCACCTGGCAACACGTCTGTCAACAGTCATTTGCTGGTTAGTAATTTCTGGCCAGGGAAAAGCCATACACACACACACACACACACACACACACACACACACACAAGCGCGCACACACACACACACACACACACACACACACACACACACACACACACAGACAGACATCTCACAAACACCCGACGTGTACTGTACCCGAAAAAACTGTCTGCCAGTTTACTGATCGTAAATTTCCACAGCTCTCTCTGTGCCAGTGTGTTATTCTGGTTTGGCAGCTTTTCGACCAGTGTTCCACAAGCCTCCTGGTCGGACAAAACCATTTCCATTGAACTCCCCAGTTTACACACTATTTACTGCCACGGCTGCTCTGCCAAAGTGGGCCTACATGTTTAAATTCTCCCTTTTTTTTTGTTGGAGGAGGATTGTTGAATGGGTGTATAGAGAAGAGTTTGGCTTTCTAGGACTTTGGGAGAGTCCCTAGAAACCAACCTTCCAAAGCCCGTCTTCGTGGCGACAGCGGGAAACTACACCTTGCGCGAAATGAGGTTATTTTGAAGTGCAAATCCATTCGGTTTTTTCGTGTTGGGTGGATTACACCTCAAGTCGCAAAAATCCATGCTGGGTTTACCCCTGTCTCCTCTCTCGGTCACTTTCGTTGTTAACAAAATAATCTTACGGATCAGCGCTTCAAAATACTGAAGTTCTCTAATTCCCGGTTGGAAGAGGCCTTGTCGGTTTAGAACCGGGATGTTTGTGTCTTTGTGTGAACCCTCTGCAAGCTCCTCGTTCAAATCCCCGCACTCGGCCTGTTCAGCTGCCACACAACCGGCAACCACAGCGGTTAATTCCTGCTGCGCCGGAGGACCGGATATTCTACGAGAAAGTCACGTGTGCTACCTCCGTCTTTTCTATATCAAACACGTGCACCGCACGCGGACGTCTACAATTCAAGGACGATGGACAATGCCACTTAGTCGTCTCGTGAGTTTTTGGTTGCTCCTGTTTGAAAATACCAGTTTTATTCACCGGATGTGTGACTGGAAGGGGCATAAAACAAAGCTTAAATTCTCTCAATTTAGTGGCTTGATTGAACCCCGCAACGCCCTGCGTGTGAGGGAAGCCTCCTCTCGGGATGTATTTCTCAGGCTCTCTCTGGTCTTTGGTGGGGGGCGGGCGGGGGAGGGGGGGGGCATGTTATGGTGGCAGAGGTTTTGGCTACAGGGGGTATAATGGCCGTGTTTCTCCGCTGTCCACGACTGACACATCCTGTTAGGCTTGAAAGAAGCAAGTGTGCTTTTTTTTTTTTTTTTTTTCTCTTCCAAAACATAAATATTTTCTAGTTATTCCATCGTGTCGGCTTGGCCTACGACCACGGTCGCCACAAGGCAGAAAGCCCTGTCAGGCTGTTTGAAATCAGGGGCTCCCCGCTGATCAAAGGCCCTTGTTTATATCTTATGTCACTGATGGCTTTTGGCAGGCGTGGGGTATTGTGACAGTCTCCCGCTTGTTATCCGTGAGATCGGGGCCGAGCTGCGGGGTTTCCCGCTGCTGCCCAAGGTGCACGGCGGAGCGGCCTCCCGCCGCCCGTCCATATGGAGAAGGAAGACGAGAACGCCGCGCTGCAATGTTTGTCAGGGTATCGCTCTAAAAAATAGGGGGGGGGGGGCGACCATATGCTATCTCAAAAATATCATCTACAATTTCCCCGGGAGGACCACATTCTTTCGTCGTGAGGCAATGAATATGTCATTTGCAAGATGTGTGGTGCGATGTGGGACCGTGTGTTTTTGGACGATAGGTATTACAGCTTCCCCCGCTACGCTCGAACACGACGCTCTATTTGCTGCCATGTCGCTGTAGCGGAACAAGAATTAAAACTCTTAGATTTTCTTTACTTATTATCTTTAATTCTCTTGAGCTAGGTATCTTGCGAAAATTGGTTGGTTTTTTTCTGCTCTATGGATTAATTACCATTATACAAAGTTTGTTAAAAAAAAAAAAAAAGGAAAAGTTTGTTGAAGGTAAAAAAGTACAAAATGTTTTGAGATACAACCATTAAATGCTGTATTTTTGTCCGTTGCAATTACAGCTGAAATTTAAAGGAAGAAAATATAAAAATGTATATATATTTTTTTCTGGCTGTGTTTGTCCCAGTGCATTTTAAGTTAAAAGTGAGACTGATGCTACAAAACATGCTTAAACACAGTGTATACACTATCAACTACTTATAGATGCAGAGCTACAGTAGTTTTTCGAGAATGGGGCATGTTGCCCTAAATGTAGACAATTTAACAAAAAAAACCCATATACTATAAAATATGACCTGAAATAGGTAAGGTTTCTCTAAAGGTCTAAAGAGTGCTCACACCCATGCCCACACAGTCACAAAAGACCTTGTAAACACCGCGCTACAACCTTGGCGTTTCCCCTCCGCCACCAAACTCTGCGTTATATTCCAAATCACAGCAATTTATATCATTGCAGACGTGGTTATGAAAAAGGCGAGGCCAAATGTATGCTTGCAATTTTTGGGTTTTGGTTGTCATTCTTCATTTCTGGGATGGCACACGCACTCTTGACCCTCTCTCTCTCTCTTTTGAATATCCAGTGCCAGACAAGTGGAGTGAGCGAAGGTCAGACGTTTGCCATCAATTCACAGTTGAAAACGACGGGCTTGCATCAAAGTGTCATTTAAATGGCCGTAAAGCGACGTGGAGCCTACCCGGCCTCTTTATTGAATGGGATGGCAGGGGTCAGCGCACAGCGTTTAAAGGAAACTCTATAAATTAGACAAGCCGCAGCGCTGGAGCGGGATTAACAACAAAAAACTTTGCTTTGGATGGAAAATGAGGACAAAAAATCTAAATATATATATATTTAAAAAATAACATTAATAGCAAGAGAGCGAGGCAGGAAAATGGAACCGAAAAAAAGCCACAAACATTTTTCTCCACATGGAACCTATTGTGAGTAGAGAAAAAGTTATTTATTTATTCATTTAATCAAGTTTGTTTTTTACCACTAATGATATAAATAAGGATGTCATGGTGAGTATCTCTTTTTTCTTTTTTTTATTTCTTGTAAGGGTCTGTCTGTCCGTCTGTCCGTCTGTCCATCTGTCTGTCAGTCTATCTATCTATCATCTATCTATCTATCTATCTATCTATCTATCTATCTATCTATCTATCTATCTATCTATCTATCTATCTATCTATCTATCTATCTATCTATCTATCTATCTATCTATCTATCTATCTGTCTGTCTGTCTGTCTGTCTGTCTGTCTTTCTATCCACATACATATATACAGGGTATATACTCTCAACTTTTCTCATTCCACTCACAAATATGATTCTATTTTTCTGTTGTGATCCATTTTTCCTCTTTTTATTCCATCTACTTTGATTGCTTGGCCGACCGTGCCCAGAGATGATCCATTGTTAATCTCAGGGGATGCAAAAAGCAACTTCTACAGGAGCCTCCTAAAAACTCAAGATTCTCCTTGAGACTGATAAATCACCCACCACCCCCCCACCCCCACCACCACCCATCCCTCTCACTTCTCCTCCCTGCGCTGCAGTCGCTTCACTAGAATCTGGGAGCACAGCAAGTATTTTCTCATTCTCTTTTTTCTGCAACCGCATAAAATGGAAATAAACGGAATAATAAAAGAATACTATTGTCGTTAGCGTTCCCTTCCTTCCCTTAAGGATAGAAAAACCAAGTTTCTCAAAAGTTATATCGCAATAGTGTTTTGAACAATATACCTTTCATGTCATTGGATTGTCATGCTGTATACTGTATAGCTACATGTAATTCAGGGAATTTATGGTCAAATGAAGCCAAATTAGATAGATTGCTCATACTATAACTTAGAGTTAACATATTTCTATTGTAGCTACAGGAGAAAATAATAATTATTTACAGATCTCAAGTCTGTAAAAGGCACAGAAAGCAGCCATTGAGTCAAGAACGTTTCCCTCCATGCGGCAGAGCGGACGGCAGCTCCGCATGTAAATCGCTGCCAAACCTTCGGCTAAATGGTAAAATGATCCTGAGTCCTTGTCACCTCCACTCATGTCATCAACCTGCAGAAGTGTGCCTTTGCTTGTCTGGGCTCGCTGGTTCCCATTACACCCTGCTCAAGCCAGTCAGCGGAGACGACCATTAAGAAAAGCTAAAATGGCTTGCTACATTAGAGGGGACGAGGAGGGAGAAGAACGCCGGCTCCTCGCTGCACAAGATCACAGCCCAGTGTAATCGCACCTGAGTGTAGCTGCTGCTAACCTGCCCGGTGACATCCACAAAGAACACGGTTTGCAGCAGAACTGACTTCAACATCCTCTATCCCTCCTCCCCCGAAAAAAGATTTGAAAACCCACTGCTGCTTTTCATGTCCTTGCTTCGCACTAGGGGTGTCACCGGCGTAAACTATTAAAACATTGCCAATACAGTGGTCATGTTGCAGGGGATCTGTTACCACTATGATTACATCTGAATACCACACCATCTCTTATTAGGCTACTTAAAATATATCTTACACATAACTGGAGCCAAAAGGTTTGGCCTTGGTCAGGGTTTCGAACGGATGCTCAGTTCTCTCGCCTCCAAAAACGACGAGGGCGTGCAGGGAAATTTTAGGGGAGAAGTCCCATCTGCGACTTCATTCGCTGTGAGGAGACACTGAGGCGTCTCCAGAGGAGGCCTGCTGTTTTATAATTATGTAAAAAATGTTTTTTTTGTGCTTTGAGTGTGAGTCGTCTTCCGCCTGAACATCTAACTGCCCGGGTCCCTGTTTCCCCACTCATTTTGACCCATTTGAATCGTTAGAATCATTGTGTCAGCCCCTTATTTCACATGAAGTTGTCTTTCTTTACTTTTATGCTTTGAAACATTTCCATTTGGGATCTAAGGGCTGTCATTTTCCAAATTGGGGGTTGTGTTGGGGCTACATTGGGCTACTTTCTCTGAATCAACTGGCCAATATTTTAAATCTTCATCAAATATCAAAATACCAATCCAACTGTAGGTGAATTATGCTACAAGAGCTGTTTGGTTCACTTGGGGCCATAACTGTGTATATTATCTTGTGGATAAGCGACATTAACTAAGTAATCAGAAAACAAAACAAAAAATAAAAAATGAAAATGGGAGTCATAGCTTGCTGGACCGAACTTTATTTGATAGATAGTCCATATCGTCCATTCCGTTTTTCGGTGACATTATGACGAATTCACGGCCTGTGCCAGAGGACTGCAGCACATATCAAGACTGTTGTCTTACTACGTGTTGCAGGCTCCTGTTACAGGCCAGTGTCCCCTCCTGTTAAAAATCAAAGCCAAAGATCCGCTGGCTCAGGTACCAAAAAGTCATTTGCTTGAGTTGATCACACTGAACTTGGCATTATTATTATTATTATTATTATTATTATTATTATTATTATTATTATACATTATTATTTATGTATTGGTTTGTTTGTTTGTTACTTATTTATGTATTTATGAAGATAAGACAAAGCGGGTTTTTTTTTTTTTTTTATCTAAAAACACCCCAAATCCTTATTACAGTCTTCAACACGCATTGTGACGCACGGAAGGAAGCCGCGGTGTTCTCCATTCGGGCCTGGAACGTCGCTGCCATGTGACGCGCATTATCCCTGCGGCCCCGTCTCCCCCGAACTGGACTCTGAGCCGCGTCCCCGCGGGGCCTGGTTGTCAAGGGTGGCGAACACGCCTCGCGTCCGCCCGACGGGTCAGCTCGGGCTCGAAGACGCGCGACGCGGCACGAAACTACACCCAGACCCCGAAGGTCTTGGGAGCGCGTCCGTCCCACCTCTCCAGGGACTTTCACCCCCCCCCACAAAAAAAAAAGATTTCAGCCTGACTGCGGAGCTGACGGCTTGTTAACCCAGGATTTATTTGTTTTGTATCTGTTTTAACGGCGAATGATGAGGAGCCTCACTGGGCCTTGGCAACGACTGGTGTCCACGGTGAACTTCGCCGTGTTTGTATACAGAGTCACTAATACTAAACGAACACTACTCCCATGTTTTGTGTCTCGATTGTTATATGATTTAACTTTAATCGTCGTGAAATCGAATTCGTAAAATTGGAGGACTCATTGATTGCCTCTTGATGTCAAGGCCCTGTTTTGTAAATGTAATTCTATCAAAGCATGAACATTATTGTATTTTAATGTATTATATTTAATTGTTTTAATAATAATAATAAGAACAATAACAATAATAATAATAATAATCACCATCACCATCATCATCATCATCATCGTCATCATCTTCATCATCATCATAATTATTATTACTATTATTATTATTATTATTATTATAACAATAATAATAATGATAATAATAATAATAATAATAATAATAATAATAATAATAATAATAATAATAATAATAATAATAATAACAACAATAATAACAATAATATTTTAGTAGTAGTAGTAGTAGTACGAGTAGTAGTAGAAGTAGTAGTAGTAGTAGTAGTACAAATGTCTCATAATCTTAAATTATGAGATTCGTCTATTTTGGTTCAAACTGTGAGGCGTGGGAATGGCGGAGCATTCATGAAATTGTCTTGAATTTCCTCGTGAAAATCCCGTTGCCGTGGACTGTGCATGGGCTACACGTTTTAGGCCTGTATTTCACGCGTGCGGTTTTTTTTTTTTTCAAGTATTCAGAAAACAAAAAAATCTAAATCGTGGGCGCAATAGAAGTTCCATCTCACTGTTAAGTCCCTCTGCCACTAGGTCTAAATTCATATAATTTATATTTCAAAAGAAAATGCAAAACTCTGTCTATTCCCTTTCTTATAAATAAATAAAATAAATGATTATGCTGCTCTACGTTGACCTAGTCCTCAATTGATCTCGCATCTGGCCGCAAAACTGCGCTTATATAATGTTTATTAACTTTTCAGTCGCTCAGTGGTTCATTTATTATCAACCATCGTATCAATGCTCGTGGTTCCACCTGATACAAACTATTAAAAATGGCTTTCCTTCCAGTGGAAAAGACAAGATAACATAAGATGCGATTAAATAAGATAAGATAACACTAATTAAACCCGGGGTGGATTCGTTGAAGTAAAAAAAAAAAAAAGATCAAACCAAATACAATTAAATAATATGGAATGGTTTAATGGTTTCATTGAAAACCCCAACGGGAAAAAAATCTCCCATTTACTTTCAATTGTTAGAACTCAGTTTTGGATTTAAATGGATACCATTTCGATTTGTTAATTTTTTAATTTCAATTTTATTTTTATTTTTTTTTGGGGGGGGGGGGGGGGGCGCACTTTCTAGATGGGAAGAAATCAAACACTACTTGTTGAATACGGCTGTGAGGACTCCTGTTTACTTTATCATTACTGTTCTTCAAAGCCCAATTATGCATGACCGCAACAGGCCAATACACAGTATTTTTTTAATAGAGTTTCCCCCTGAAAAGTGTTAACTCAGTTGTCCGATAGCCGTCCAATAGGGGGGATTGTAATGCAGATTATCGCATTTAATGCGCCCTAATTTAATTCAATTCGTCCCTAGAGGGAAAATGTGATAGTTGGGGAGATGCCTCCTCTTAATTGTGTTACAGGGATATATTAGTTACCCCGATGTTTCGGTGTATAGTTGATAGTCTTAAGTTGTGAAATCCCTATTTATCTTCGGAAATTAACTTGGCGAGGCAATTTTACGCACCGCTTTTACGCACGGCGTGGCGAGAAGAGACAAAAGGAAAGCTCATCTAACCAACCCCAAACTGGATTCAATGTTCCACGCATTAGACACGACAGCACACCCCCCCCCACCCCCACCCCCACAGTTGTTTTTCGGGGTATTATTCTTCCGACTCACCATAGCATTGGATGTGCGCTCGGCTGGGTGCGCTCCCCCGCTCCAGTGCGCCTTCCCCCGGGCTGCGTCTGCTGAAAGTGCCTCCTTCCTCTTCCCCGGCAGGAGCGTCCAGTGACTGGCACTCCGGTCGGAACGGACTCCGGGACTCCTTCTGCCCGTAGGCTTGACCTTTGCTGGCCAGGAAAGCAGGGCTGTATTTGGTGTCAAATGTCCTGAAAGGGAGGCTCGGCGGACTGTAGTACGCGTCCATGGATGTCATCTCGCTGTATGAAACGCAGGTCTCGGCGTCCATGGCTTAAAAAAAAAAAAAAAAAAAAAACCCTCTCAGGAAGGGGAGAGAAATCCTGAGTTTTTTCCTCTTTCGCCTCTCACTCTCTCTCTCTCTCTCTCTCTCTCTCTCTCACTCTCTCTCTCTCTCTCACTCTCTCTCTCTCTCTCTCTCTTGGAAAGGGGAGCAAACTGATACCTCCTCCCTCCCCCACCCCCCACCCCCCACTACCTCCTCCTCATAGTGTACACTAACTCAATGCAACTCCACATAGGCTGCAGCTGGCTTTGGTTAGAACACCGTGCAAGATATTTTCCAGGAACCGCTGTGGTGGTGGTGGTGGTGGTGGTGGTGGCACCGCCAGGCACCCCCCAAAAAACGCCGAAAAACACCCCCTTCGGTTTCGACCCAAGGATGGTACCCAGACCCCCTCTCGGAGACCCCTCCTCGGCGATTACTCGGATGGAACGAAGGCACCGGGGCTCCCGCATGAGCTGGGGAAAACAACCCGTTTGTAGTAAAATATATAGGGGAGTGGACTGGACACATGACATTGATTTAATTAGGATATGAACTATGACTGGCGCTGCTGGGGCGTGGAGGGCGCAATTTTACGCTTCGTTTTCAATGAGACATTCAAGAGGAATCGATCCGTTCCCGGCCTTGTTGGGTTGTCCTATCGCGTCTGAATAAATGCTAATATAACGTCTTATCTAGTGCCCGTTTTTAATTGGCTGTCCATTAGTTTGTGCGTGAAGCAACCTGACCTAAATCATAGGGAGAAAATAAGGACACACGTGTGAATGTGTGTTTTTTTATTATTATGTTACCTTAAATCAAATGTAAATATTCGCTATTGGTTCATTTAGAATGTAGACAATATCTATCATAATAAATTAAGTGAATTGATATTAATTTATATGAACACTAATATCAGTTTTTTGAGCCGTCTTAGCTTGTATATTGTTCACTCATATTGGCCTGTGTGTAGTCAATGAATGGAAGTGCAACAGGTGTTGGCTTGTTTATATATTGAAATTCTTTTTTTTTTGACAGCTCAATTTGTTCAAAAAAATGAACAACAAAAACCAAATTTTCAAATCTTAGCAAAAACACATGGTCCGCTTTCGTTTTCACACCTTTCGACTCAATAGGCCTATACATAACATAACTATAAAACATTACATTGATGTAAAAAAAATAACGTAAAAATAAATATTTGAAAATCGATTTAATGCGGTAACAGGCTTACATTTAAATGAGTGAAAGTCGATTTTAGCTTTGTTAAACATGATAGGATGAGATAAGATAAGATAACATAAGATATGAAAAGAATTATACAGAATGATGATATTATCCATCAAAATATGCTCATTTTGCCCAACAGTCAATTAAGGTAAGAACTAATAGCTAGCGTTCAATAGTGGCAAACATCGGTCAAGATCTATTTGTAATACAATTACAATTTGTCATGTTGGTAATATCGATTTTAATGCTATTTGATAAGGTAATGATATTCTGTTAATCATTCGGGCAAACAGATTGAATGCAGGATTGAGATCCTGCAGAAATGTGTCTAAACTTTGTGTTATGATGACTACTACAACAAGCACTCTAGTAGTATTGAGTAGTACTAAGTAGTGGTACTACGGGCACACAAAATAACATTGTGTGTGCAGATATTTATATATATATTTATTTATACACATAACATTTCAACAGTATGCTGCATGCATTTTGCCTCCATCATCATCTGGTGCCCACATCAGATGTGGCCTGGCGCGGTCACCCTTCCTCTGCGGCCAGTGGGCGCTGCATGGCAGACATGATGTCACTCGGTATGTTTGTTATAATGTGTTGAGGTCCAGGCCGGCAGTGGGACTTGTAAGTAGCATTGCTTTTGGCAGGTGAGTCATGTGGCAATACTGGGCACATGAAAAAACAACAACCATTAAAGGGCCCACGGCCTGCTGCTAGACTGCCATGCAGTGCACACAAAATACAGACATCGCTCAGAGTTGCATCTATGGAGTGTACATGCAATCCTACAGGCACAAAAGATAATACAAGGAGACCAAGGGAGAGGGAGAGAGAGAGAGAGGGGGAGGGAGGAAGGGATGGACGGATGATGGAGAGAAGAGGTGAGAGTGCAGTACACTGTACATATTTACTTGTCTCAACTCAAACATCAAGGGTGGGGATGGCTGCCTCAGAGTTCAGGTCTAATAAACCTTTCAACTTTATATTCTTGCTAGAAAATTTAGAATATAATCAAAAGCCAAAGTGATTTTTTTTATTTTTTTTTTACAGTGCACAACAGACAACCCCCGAAATGGATGAAAGTGCATTTATTTGTCTTCAACAGCGGTTCATCTTCGCAGCGTGCCCTCATGGCACCCAGACTAAACGTTTCTCCTAAAAGTATTAACTTTTTAAGGCGTGTTTTTGAAAAGCGTCGTGGGCACGGTGCCCAGGTGGAGGTAACAATGTCAAAATCAAAGTGCATTAATAGCCAACTCAGGTACTTAAACCAATGGTGCTTCAACCCAGTCTCTACATCCCTAGCCTAGTCTGT
>NC_137190.1:21694565-21712065 GCF_960531495.2 Zeus faber | reverse complement strand
AGGGCTTGAAAGAGAGAAAACACTAGGATGTGAATAAGACACGGGCCCATGCCCTCGCTGCGCCGGCTGCATTAGGCTGCATTAGGCTGCACCCGCTCAATTTTGGCTCTAGCCCGTGGCGAGGCAGCCTGATTGAGGCCTTTGATGGGCATTAATACAGCGTGGAGAGATGGCTTTGTTCATGAATGGAAAGGAACAGAGAGCGGAAAGCGGGACAGGAAGACGAGGGGCCCGCAAGATGATCTTATTTAATTTCACATAAAAGAGACATTCCATCCTCGCAGGGACGTTTTGAGAATCTCAGCGCGCTACGACTGGCTTGACAAATTCTCAAAACGTTCCGGCCTTTTCAGAGCAAATATAAAAGGATCGGCTGTTTTTCAGGACTCGTGTATTTTATTTGATAAAATGAAAACCTGGCTCCTGTTGTTTGCGTCGCTGCCGCGTCGCTACTCTGCTGTGAAGCTGCAGAAATGAAAACCGCGACTTCCCAGCGTTTCAACAACCTTGATTTATTTTTCGCCGTGTTTAATATTGAATATCAAATTGATTCATTATGTTATTTCACCTCGATCTCATGCGTACCATGTCACTTCCCCGTCCAAAACAATTACTCTGTCAGTTCCTGAATCATAATGTGGTCAGATGTGGTCAGGCTGTCAGAAGTAATGTCGCTTGCAGCGCTTCTATTTTCACTTGAGCCAAAAAATCCTCGGAACTTTATTGAATTAAGTTATATAAGTTATACAATAAAGGTTTAAAGGGCAGAGTACGCACGTTTTTTTACACGCACAAATGAATTATTGAAACAACGCACGCAGCGAAATTTGAACCCGCGTATTGGACATTAGGTTTTAAGGTTTTGTCGTCATTTTTTATTTGATCTCAAATTTGTTTAGCCCAAAGTAATGCCGACTGCAAACCTTTTAATATTCCTGTTGTGGTTCACAAGACATACATTAGTGGTTGTTGATGAATAACAAATCAAATATTGAACTTGAAACTGGATGTATGTGAACTAATTAGATATGTATATATACTGTATATGCAGTATATATACAGTATATACTGTATATATAACTTCTGTGCATATATATACAGTATATATATATATATATATATATATATATATATATATATCACAAAAAAATGACTATGTTTATTGCTTAAAGATATATAATACAGTATAAATAAATCTTATACTGTATCTACACAAGAGACACTGCTCTTTGTGTTGTGGGTATTTTTTGGTGTGTGTGTGTGTGCGCGCGCGTGGGTGTATGTGCGCGCATGTGTGTGTGTTTGTGCGCGTGTGTGTGTGTGTGTGTGTGTGTGTGTGTGTGTGTGTGTGTGTGTGTGCACGCGTGTGTGCGCGTGTGTGCGCGCGAGTGTATGTGCGCGTGTGTTTATGACCCTGACTTTCCTTCACCACAACAGCGAGATAGTTTTCCACTGGGATCATCTTCTTGAAGTTCTTCTTTTGCGATAGAGAACACACTACGTTCACTGTCTCGTTTGTTCCGATCCGCACTGGGGCCAACGGGTCGTTCTGTCGCTCTGTCGCTCTGTCGCTCTGTCGCTCTGTCGCTCTGTCGCTCTGTCGCTCTGTCGCTCTGTCGCTCTGTCGCTCTGTCGCTCTGTCGCTCTGTCGCTCTGTCGCTCAGCCTTTTTGTCATTTTCCTCCCCCCTTAGTGCTGCTGGAAGTGTGAACCTGTGGTTGGGTCCAGCTTTAACGCACCTGTGTGTCCGACACTTCATCCACAAACGTGTAAGCGGCTTCTCGCCGAGGACGAGTTTCAAGCCGAGCGGCGGAGTTTTACGTGCCGCAGAAAGGACAAAGGGGGTACAGAAAAAAAATATGTTCCCTTTTTCTGTGGATTTCTTTGGAATCCGGTCTTTTTCACACACGAGCTGAGCAGCTTTATTCCTCTTCGGCTGAGTGTCAGCGGAACATCTGGTTGACTTCCTGTGGAGCACCTTTAAACATCTGGCACCTTATGTCAGGCACCTGGGGTTTAAAGATGGACTAGGTACTCCCCATGTACCACAACATTCCTGCTTCATAAGCACAACGGTTTAAAAGTTCCAGATGTTTTTTTGCATGCTTCGCCGAACGTGCAATGATATAAAGTTATAGATATCCTTACTATTGTTATTTTGAGATTTTTATTCTCGCATTTTTATAAAAAATAATTGACTGTGCGCTTGTGTGATGCGTGTGTGGCTGCTTATGTGCGTGCGTGTGTGCATGGTTTTGACTTTAATTCGGGGCTATTATCTTCCACTGGACTTCCTTGAGACACCTTGGCTATTGGGGTCTGGGGAACTCGTAGGAGGCTGACAGACTGGGCGCCCAAAAGGCCCCCCCCACCCCCACCCCCTACCCAACCCCCACACACCCCCTCAACATTCACAAAATCGGCAGATGAAAGTTTATTACGATTGGAAAAATGCATCCCATATGTGACTATAGTGAGAGTCTGGTCTTGATCTTGGGATTCCTCCTTTAGTGATATGATCACTTTGGAGAATTATCCCACTTCATCAAATTCAGAGCACACCCAGCCGGCATGTGCAGCAGACAGGGGTGAGTGGGGTTGATGTGTGTGTGTGTGTGTGTGTGTGTGTGTGTGTGTGTGTGTGTGTGTGGTGTGTGTGTGTGTGTGTGTGTGTGTGTGTCTGTCTGTTTTTGTGTGTGTGTGTGTGTGTGTGTGTGTGTGTGTGTGTGTGTGTGTTGGTGTGGGTGTGTGTGTGTGTGTTTGTGAGTAAAGGGCACACCTTTGCCCCGTCTCTGACCGGGTGTTCCCTGCAGATTCTCTGGGTTGGTGATCATTGATAAAAAGGCAAAGTCAGAGTTGGCTGTGACAAAATTTCGAGTACTTCGGTTTAGGATTCTTCGTCTTTTTGAGACAAATGATAGGCTTCCTCAAACCATCATCGTTCATTGTTCACATCCAGCAAAGTACAGCATTCCGCCACGCATAATGTTAGATTAAACAGGATGGAATAAATCGAAACATTAACCCACCGCCGAATACTTAGCAATAACCCAGCCTTGATTTAAATAACTGATCCTTTGTGTGCCTTACAACCTCATTCGTCTTAACTATGGCCATTGTCCATTATTCTTGACATTAAGAGTGATTTTAGAGTTCTTCAGGATATCCTCCCAATTTTGGAAAGCCATGGCTATAATGTTGTCCATTGTGCTCTTCAGACGACAAATGACTCTTGGAGATAAAACTCGTGAGCCTCAGTTATAAAGAGTAGGAAGTCTTGTCGTCAAGTTAACTTTATGCATTTTCAGGCCCAGAAAAAAAAACAATGAATGCCTTCAACATAATGATATAAATGATACTCTATATTTTCCAGTGAATGACAATAAAGCAGAGTCGGTACCTTTCTCAAACCTCTTCAGACGGCATCGTGCCCTGCGTTGGCTTTCCCACCGACTCCAACCACTTCTGAGAGTTAATGCTGTGCAAATAGTTTGCAGGTTGCCATTTTACAGGCACTGTTTTCTGACTAAATTATGCCGATGTTGAGCAATTTGTTGTCTCCCGTTCTGCTGTCTTTCTTTGAAAGTAGCCAGATGCCGAAATTTCACATGCCAGCTTTTTTTTGTGGCTTTAGCTTTAAATGTAAGTTTACTTTAGCTCTAAGCAATTTTGAATAACAACGTATGAAATATGTCTCAATAATAACACAATAATGCAATCAGGATAGGCCTAGACAAATTCTTGAAGACCTACGAATCAAATTGGGGCTATATTTGTGATGCAAATGTGTTGCAATCTGGGGAGGTTGTATGAGGTCCTGAAGGGCCACCGCAGGACCGATGAAGGACAATGTCTGATGAAAATCTGAATTTCTTTGACATTGGATTCATGATAAGTAACAGGTAATGAGGCCACAGCGCCAAATACCTTGAAGCAAACCTTAAACCTAGTAGCTAACACATCCCACTGAAATGTCTGACTGGCATCCGAAGACTAAGGCATGAGCCCCTTTTCCACATGGAATCCGTAACATTGCTGGATGAAGAATATCCGGCAAAGGCAGTAGGTAGTCATTACTACGTTGGCCTCCTTTATGGGGGAGTTCAGTATGGAGTCTGTGCCCATATTAGATGAGGGTTAAGGATACAGTGTGTAATGGTTTAGGGTTTGTACGCTATGTCTAGCGTAGCGATCGTTTGGACAATCTGTTGGCAACGGCCGTACAATCTGAATCGGTTTCATTTATTTCCTGGCTCCCAGGGACCAGCGCTTCATTTTTCACCTTTCCGTCTCCCTCGCCCCTCCTGGACGGACTCTGCTCCCTCCGCTGAATGAACGGTAACAGAGCCCACGTCCCTGGACGCAATAACCCTAACCCAATCCACCTGTTCTGCCTCTCCCTGTCCGCTCCCTCCCTCTCCGGCTCAGCGCTCCATTGCAGCAGGTGGACAAGCAAAGCGCTTGTGCCCGATATCCCCGCACTCGAAGCACTTCATACTTCCCGAACTGACATTCACCATGTAGTGCCCCTCTCCATCCCTAACTCTAACAGACACGTCTGGGGTCCAAGAGGCATTTTTAAGAAACACAAAGACCTGTCTGTTTCAGTTTTTTCGTCTTTGCAGCCGAGCTCCACGGTTCGGGTACGACCCGAAACCAATCATTTTTGAAATATTTGTATGAAATAAATAGTCGTAAAAACCCACTATTTGTGCTTTGCCGGTATTTACCATGCCTACTTTACGTGCTTGTCCCAGCAATGGTACTGCTTCCATTCACACACACTTCCATTCACAGCCGTACTGGCATTTTCCCGGAAATGATGGTCGAGAGAGGGGAGACATGGACACCGACTCTCGATCTCGACTAGATTCATTCTTTCAGTGCACGTGGGAAAGGGGCTTAAATATCACATAATCTTTCCTGGCCTTACAGGCTGAGCCGTCATTTAACTTCAACTGAATATACAGAAGCTATTTTCTTCAGCAATGCTTGTTGGTTGTTAGTAAGTTGCTGCTGTTTTTGGATCGCAATCAAGCATGGATATTCCGTACTCTGTAGTCGTCTGTAACTCTGGTCAACAAATATGATTAATTGCTTTCACGCTCAGATACGTATAAACACATGCTGAATTCCCAAATGAACCTGTCTTTTAATTAGAATTAAGTATTAAACATGACTCCTACTCTCTGGGTGGAGATAAGCGCGGCTTCACCGCGGCTGATACCCAGCGTCCACTTTCTGCAGACTCTTTACCTTTTGGAGACTCCCAATGTGCAGCAGCATGTAAGAGGTGTGGAATGTAGGGAGGAGAGCTTAGTTGTCTTCTCTTCTCCTCTTCACATCCACCCCCTCCCCACCCCCACACCACCACCACCACCACCACCATCTCTCTTGCATATGACTACCACATGGAAGCACTTGTAAAGAAAATTAGGTACAAATCAGAATGACTTGACAGCACTATTTATAGCCGCAGCAGGCCAAGCTGCTGGGTCTGCCCGGTAGCTCCTCTGGCCCAGTCGTCCAGGTGTTGAGTGGAGGGATGTTTAGAATCGAAAAGTCCATCCTTTTGTAGCGGTGAAGCCGTGTCACCGGCCAAACCATCGTTTGCAAGTTGAGAAGTTATTTTACAATATTAAACCATGAAGCAGGTGGCATGCATCACATTCTCTCCCATTTGTTCACAGTACGTAACAATATCCAATTGACCAATACTTTAAAGCAGCCATTCCCAACCTATGGGCCGAGGGTATTGCAAGTGGGCCGCCAAATCATGGGCAAAACACATCGATTTTATTGAAAAAATAAATAAAAATATATAATTACAAAAATGTTTTTAAATGTAAAAAATCAACAACAATATTTTCATGGTATTTTTTTCTTTAAAACCTTAAAAAATGCATCATCATTGATAGATAGGAACTTATGTTAGGGCGTACTACGTCCAAGACGGACCACGATCGACGTGCACCCGTACATTTTTGAACTTGCGGTGATAATCAAAATGGGTGGTTGGCTAGCATCAGGCACACTGAAAAGGAAAGGCGGACAGGCGGGACAGTCCCCCCTGTCAAACAAAAAAGAAAGGTTCAGAAAAAGTATAGCGCTGAATATTTATTATTGGGATTTCTTTTGGACAGGCACGGAAGACGAACCGCTACCGCCGCCACCTCGAGACAAAAACACCAACAGGACACGTCCAAGCCGCTTGAATTTTTCGTTAAAAAACTCAAGGAGTGTCAGGGCAAGAAGAAAGTCATCGAAACGTCACGTATGGGCACCGAGGACGCAAATCCTGATCTGTCCAACAGAGCTGTACGGTTTCTGATGCCTTTCCCGACGACGTATCTCTTGTGTGGCTTTTTGGCGCTTGTGGCATTGAAGACGACATACAGGAATAAACTGAATGTTGAGCCAGATCTTCGCCTCAGACTGTCGCCCCTTAAGCCAGACATCAATCATTTGGTGTCTGCCATGCAACATCAGCCTTCTCATGAGGTGAGTTCATATTAATGTGCTCCGGTTATTGTTAGTTTTACGTTACGAACGTTACGCAAAAGTTTGATGGATATTAGGTTATTTTTAACCCACCTCTTTTTTTGTCTTACCACTACTGCACTGTATGTATGAGAATGCCTATGATTGTTAAAATATACGTCCCTGAGAACGCACTGTGTGACTTCTGGTCAGATGTGGGTCGCGAAAACTTTTGAGATTTTCAAGTTGGCCGGGGGGTTGGGAACCGCTGCCTTAAAGGATGGGTTTTTTCCACCCCAGGCCATATTAAAAGGTTGGCTCCCATCATTTACTACTGTTCATAGCACAACCTCGCTGAACACTTTTGAGATTTGATGTTTGTTTTTTTTGTTTTTTTTCCATTCACTCCAATGGGGCGTAAAGTCCCACAGTGAGAAGCTGCAGCAGCTCAGCAAAGCCTCATGCTGTGAAGTTCTCCATGACGGTCACGACAATTTCAGCAAGGCCTGTCCTATCCTATCCTTTACTTATGAACTTGGAAGAGGATACCATCACTCAGTTTGACATAATCTTTTTGGGGAAACATGAAAACCTTACATCACGTTTACGAGGGTATTTACAAATATGAAAATGTCTTTTTGCGTGTTGTTGTGTGTGTGTGTGTGTGTGTGTGTGTGTGTGTGTGTGTGTGTGTGTGTGTGTATGCTGCACGTGTGGAAGCACGACTCTTCAACACTTGGAAATCCACAACACAGACGCAAACAGAAGAGTTATAGATTTGGCAACGCGCAGCAACCCTCTGGAATGATCTGCCTTTAATCAGATGATGCCCAACATCGTAAAAAACAAGAACTGTTCAAAGTGCGCATAAAACACTTCTTAAAATGACAGATTTAACATCTAGTTCTTGATGTGGCTTTGACAGCCAGGCACATGGAATATTGTAAACATTGCTCGGGTTCATGCGCATTATCTCTGTTTCTCAGCTGGTCACCTCCTTCACTGAAAAAGGTGCAGAATCGGAGGCGATGGAAGGGAGAAAAAAAAGTCTTGAGAAGGTCTTCAAAACGGGATCCCAGCAAAATAAAACAGCGGAGACTCTCGCGCGGGGAGACTCGGGGTGAAGCCGCATTCTCCCTAGAAGCATCGCCGGGATGAAAGCGGGCTGTGATCTTCAGCCTGGACCTTTGACCTCTGCCGTATTTTGTTAAGAGGACGTAGGATCCTTCGCCTTATCTGTGCGTTCGCTCGGAGCTCGAGGGCCAGACCGACCCCCACGCCCACCCCGTGTTTATTTTGGCCGGCCGGCAGAAGTATCGCAGCAAGGTGCTCGCTGTCATCGCTATGACCTTTGAACCCTGGACATCACCATGACTCCAGAGAGCGGGGCCGCGGCGACCCGTGGGACTTTCGCACAGGGGTCGGAGGTCAGAGCCGCCACTGACCACATGCACATGTCAGGAAACACCTCGGCTAAAATTTCACTTAATCCACCATTGAAATGACTTGAGGATTTCTTGAGGAGCGTTGATACAAGTATTATGAGATTTATTAGAGTTTATAGTGGATTTTCGAGTGGATAAATTTACCTATCAAGTACTTTTGGTTCTTACATGGCAGCTCTAATGTTTCCAAAAAGGGAAGAGATTCTGAGGAACTTCATGTGCATGTAATCAAAAATCGACTGCACACAAAATGTGCATATGCTATGTGCTATAAATATATAGTACACATTCATACTGAACATCGAAATACTTTCAAATGACAATAATATATTTAATATTTGAGCTTATTTCTCAAAATCCATGCATTGGACGAGTGTCTAGGAAGGAGGAACTCAGGGAATAATTAGATCATATATAATTGCCTTATGTTTAGACTGCGCATGTGGAAAGAAAATACCAAAATCTGCCTTTAATTTGTAACGTCTGAACCAAGACAGACATTGTTGTTGTTGCACTATCAATAACTTTATTTTTATCCAGCTGGGAGTGCCTCCGTAGAAGTATAGAATGAATTACAACCTATTTGTTTCCGGTCTGTGCTGATCTTTGTGGTCAGATATCTGCTTCATGTTTAGAGCGGGAACCAGAAAGCAATGTTCCATTAATAATTAAATCAATTGAACTGGCTTTAAGTGCTCGCAAAAATAGACAATGTCTTTGCCAGTGGGGGCATAACGCTTGCCCAGATTGAAAATAAAATCATCCAAATCCTTTGCATGGAAAATTCCCATCAATGATCAAGAATATAGTGTATTTTATTTTATTGGGATATTTCTATGTGGAATATCCTGACAGAACTCAAAGCTATGAATCAACTTTTGAGGGGAAAAAAATGACAGGCAGTTACTGAAGGAATTTCAGTGCAATCTCATTTTACAGGGATTTCCACATAAAATGCTTGCATACCACCGCAATGTGGACTCAGTATTTATCAGAGGCTTTGACGTTGTGATTCTGGACTAGACTGGAATGTTTTTTACCCCTTGCTTTCAACCAGAGTGTATAATGTATAATGTGCACTTTGGTTTTATAAGTGTGACACCACATCGCTTATTTTACAGAATTTACAGAATGAAGACTCCAATAATCCACTCCGATAATTTTAACATTGCCAAACACACAGTATGAAACATATTAATTATATTAAAAATGTATATAAAAAACGTGTATTTTATATTTTAAAAATATATTTAAAATGTATATAAAAATATTGTTTTAAAAATATTTAAAAAATGTTAATATATGACTCTCCTTTTTAATCGTACATATTTTCTATGACTAAATTCAGAGTTTCATTTATTCCTGTTATTTTTATGCTTTTACTTGTGGTGTTTATCAAAAGGACCTGTTTCCAAACCGCTGCCGATGCATTTGTTCACAATCAGGGGCCGTGCATGGAAGCAGATGCCGACATTTGGACGATATATAAACACAAGCTGTAACGATGGAATATTCCAGTGCCGCTTGATATTTCTCTGAACAGAACTGTCTCTATCTCTATGGGACGGCGGCCGCTTTAACAATGCCGTCGCTGTCACTGGATCCGAGGCCGCGGCATGAAAATGTCGCTTCTAATGACACGGTTGCCTCCGGAAATCCTCACAATAGTTGAAAAAGTCGACTTTATCCTCATCTTCTATGGTGTAATGGAGAAAACAAAGCTTTTCATTTTTTAGACGGCGCAGATTTACACCATTTTTTTTTTCAAGTGAGTCTTTAATCATGGATGCTTGGCTGCTGTGTCCTCTAGCCAGAAATATGAAATGTATGTTTGTCTTGCCTCTGAATTGTTAATGTATCACCAATAAATGGGACTTCAAATGATTTTGGGTATAATTGTTTAATATTTTCTACTTGTAAAAACAAAAAATGTGGTGGATGCTGAGACAGGTGTTTGGCATTAGTTATAAACAGTATTTTAGAAAATCTCACTCTATCAAAACAACTACTTCAGGTTTTCCAATGTGTTTAAGATTTATTGAAAGGCTTCATAGCTTTGAAAATTATCATTCAATCAATACAATTTGATCTGTTAAGATAAATACATGCCAAAATAAATTACATCCATCCCAGATTTTCCAGAGGCAAATCCCTCTTTGCACGTCTTCTCGCATAACATCTTGCATGGTCAGTGTGCAATTGTTAATATTGGGTCTCATCAGCCTCATTTATCGCTGCACAATTAAAGGGCCTCCAAAAAGCCAGTGGAGGACCAGTGAACATGGCAGGTACTGCAACATGACTGAAATCTATGCCTGAGTTCACAGCGAGAGGAGACACAGAGGCCTCTCAGTGGCTTAATACCTCGGAATGTCCTGGAAGCGACGAGGACCAAGTTCCTTCAAAAGCTTCCTAATCCGAGTCATGTTCTTTATTTAATTTAGGGCATGTTAGAAGCAGATGCCCTTTTTCTTCACCGCATATTTTGAGGATTTGCACAAAGAACGATTGACAAAAAGAATGCCTGCTATTTTTGCAATGTCTCTTGACGTACCTAATGATTGGAATCATCTGTAAATCAATTTCGACCGATATTACGAGTGAGATATTATGGCTTTGATCCTGCAGTGATGTGATCTATCTATGTATCTATCTATGTATCTGTGTATCCATGTATCTATCTATCTATCTATCTATCTATCTATCTATCTATCTATCTATCTATCTATCTATCTATCTATCTATCTATCTATCTATCTATCTATCTATCTATGCCATTTATCTATCTATCTATCTATCTATCTATCTATCTATGCCATTTATCTATCTATCTATCTATCTATCTATCTATCTATCTATCTATCTATCTATCTATCTATCTATCTATCTATCTATCTATCTATCTATCTATCTATCTATCATATCAATTTCATCTGTGATGATATTTGTTTTATGCATATTTACCATTGCTACCTTGCAATTTTTACACAATATTTTTCCTTTATCAAGGGAATTTGAGTGAACTTCAATGAAAATGTTTCATTCTCAAACATTGACTCATCGACTAGCATTGGCAGCTATGTAATATACTGTACATCATTTGCTTTTAATGAGGTTATTCATAGGTTGATGTGTTAAAATGGACACGATAATGACACAGCATATATCTATCTATCTATTATGGTTATCATTGTAATGAAACTCACCCTAACCCAAAGGATTTTTTTGGACCAACTGAGGTGAAGTGAGACCCTTGAAAAGGAGAATATTTGTGTGGTTGGGATGGTGCGCCCACCTTGGGTTTCTGGAGGTTTCCACATGCTTGGTTCTGAAGTCGGCTTCATTCCACTGGAGGGCCGAGCGAGTGATTCTAATTAGAGCTGCATGTTGTTATTTACTCCGGGGTCACGCGAGTCAAACAGGAAGGAGCGCGATGGTACTGGGAGACAAACACTGGGAGCGATTGTGAGACTCCGGCCATCTCCGTCTAAAGTCAATAGGTCGGTGTCGTCCTCCTCCAACCTTTCGGTTATTATTCGTTTTAACCGCCTAATACATTCCCGACGCTGACATTTCCCTACACATGATTCTCAACAAAACTGTCAGATGCGGCTATCACAATACAAGGCACAACTATTTAGCCAGTTCCCTCTAGAGGTCAGGCCATGTTGCACAGAGGAACTTCTGTTTCCCCGCTCCCCACCCCGACACCCGCCATCCTTTGTGCCAAAATACCGCGGAAAAAAAATGTCCGAAGTGCGCTCAGACAATGTCCGCCAATTAATCAGATTAGCACGGAGCCCAGCGGAGGAAAAAGCAACAGTAATCGATTTGCTTTAGTAAATTATGACATCCGCTTACTGAAAGGGTGGAGTGTGTCATCCTGGGAAAGCAGAGGAAGGGGATGTTGGATGTGGCCGTGTGCGCCGGGGCGCCCGGGGAAAAATGTACTCAGGGCTAAATAATGGAGCTCATAGAAGCCCTGGCGAAACTTTATTCTGCGATATCCATTCAGTCTCTGCTCTATTCATCACCATCCCCTAATTTCAGTACACGACACTGGCTCAGACACAGCACTGAATCACCCAAATCCCTGAAATAACGGATATATTGTGCCTTCGCAGTAGAATGTGTTTAAGTATTGAAGGAGCTTAAATAACTTCTGCCTATATTGATAGAGTATACTGCATATTGTGTATCTGACAGTCCTCAAATACTCATTCATTGAGGGCACAGAAAATGTCCATAATCTGAACAAGTTTAAAGTCTGTATAGTTAGGCCAGCATTTGCCCCGTCAGGTAAACCAATCAATAAACTCCTTTAAATATTTGGAACCAGAGAATTACATCTGCAATCGGCAATCTGTAATGTCACCAAGAGGCCTAGAATTGCTCTATGAACATGAAAAGCCAAACAAAGAATTCTCAATCTACCAGCGGTTTGACTTCTCTCCGATTTCTGATTCAATATTGTAGAGACGATCTTATATTTTAAAGTAATGTAAGATAACACTTTAGACAAGATAAGAGATAACGCTCAGGAAATCCTGAGACGAGGGCGAGAAGACAGAACGCGAGCTACGCCGAGAGCCTCGCGTTCTCTGCACAGTGACTTAGTGTTAAAGGTGTTTGCATCTTAAAAAAAGAGAGAAAATGCCTCCCTTAGCAGACGTTTCTTACGTTCTTTTCATCCATAAAGTCTTCATTCCTGCCTGTGATTCAGTCGCGACTACATAGTCTACACCAAAGCAACTTTTTTCCACCACTGAGTGACCAACCGCGTGGCAAAGACATTTCTAATGTTTCCGGCTGTTACGGTAGGCCTGTTAAACGTATTATCATAATTTGTTATCATCCTACAAATGTCTTCCTACTCTTTCAGCTTGTACCTAGAGTTCGGCCACTAGTTGCATCACCGGGGAACGGCTCACGCTCCGCTCTCGCTGGAGGGAGCAATTGCTTACAGAGGGAGAAGTGAGGGAAGGAAATCGGGTCTGGCATGTTGACTCAAGACTTAATCCCTAAGGAGCCCTCAATGGACAGCTATTAAAGTTTAATTGCAAGCCTTGCCTATTGGGAAGGCCCTCAGAGCATTGGGTTGGGGAGATTTCAGAGCTACTGCAGAGCGGGGGAAACTTGTTGAGTCACAATCCAACCCGAGTCGTAGACCCCTGCTCGGTCCTCATAGTGACACCTGTCCACCAACGCTGAGCTGTGGACTCATGATGTGCCATCCAATCCGAGGTCGAGATATCAAAAGTAAAAGATGAAAGAAGTCGACATCAGAGGAAAAAATGATGAAGGACCGAAAAAGCTTAACATTTCCCAAAAGCCAGGCCAATTTATCCTCCCAGAACAATCTGGAAGTATCTGAGCTTTGTTTCCTGATTATTTGCATAATACGGTTTGATGGGTGGATATTCCCCCCAATCCTTGGCTCTCTTGTATCTGCAGATTACAGAAAGACTGTTTCCAGCGCCACGCAGGCTACCAAGAGCAGCCTATCAAAGGGAAGGAGCGGGCTTTCAAGTCGGGACCCTTCGATTGTGTTACAGATTGGTTCCAGGTGAGGCAGCTTTGGAAAGTTCTGCCCGAGGAAAATTGCCCCTCTCTGCAGGACTTGTGAGAGGCAGGGAAGCTTCACGGTTGGCGTCGTGCTCCGGAATTCCAATAGCGCTCACGTTCGCTGGGGATTTTAAGGGATGAATGCCGGGCCTTAAAAATCTTGTTGTGGTTGATTGCAGCTACATTAAGAGCTAAGCCAAAATAATGGGGGTGCACCAAGTGTCTGGCTATTTCAAAAGAACACGCTGCATAACTGGCTAGTGCATTGCTTCATGGACAATAATTGCCACAATAAAAGTCCAAAAACATCCCTTTGATACGCTCATAGGATAAGCCCAGCATTTATTCTGACTCTGTTGTTAGCATTATTTTCGAATTGAGAGGTTCATCTTTTCCTCATCTATTTTGTGTTTTGTGAAACCATCTCCAGCCTTCAGAAAGCAATGCCTCACTGTTATTCACCATTATTCTTTCTTCCCTCCCACACAGGGGTGCTGATAACTCCACCATGACCATCCACCATCAGAACTCTACACCCATCTGTGTCTCCAGTCTTGCGTCGTTCTGGGCTTTGACTACACGTCCGCTCCCGTCACCCTTGGGACGATTAAATCTTTTCAAGGGTGAGACTTTGGAGAGATTTTAAATGAGAGTCCAGGGAGATCATCCACAAGGCATTTATTGTGATGCAGACAGGTACACTGCATGTGTTGCCTGTCACCTGCTCAGCTGTAGTGGACATTCTGCTGTCGTCATCCTTCTCCGAGTCCCAACCCTTCAGCATCGTCACTGCTGAAGGGTTGAGTATAATAAAACCAGACAGGACGTGATGTGGTTTGCATATCACACACATCAGAAAGAGTCAGGCCATCGTTACAGAACGTTTTGGGACGACAAACTGGTATTCTTGGGGCGTTACGGGATAAAGATCATTCGATAATACAAAAATTAATCAAAAACGTTTGCATATAATAGAGAAAACAGTAACATTCATTTTGCTTTTATTTACATTCACCTACAATTGGGTTCTCAAACTGGAACTACCTGGGGGCCACTGGCAGAGGTTGTCTTCTGCTAGGGGGGCCGCGTTGAACATTAAGGGAAAAGTAAACTGTCCCATTATTTTGTACAGCGCATAATTCATTTCCCTAATAATACGACTATAAATAGACAGACAAATAGACAAAAACATCTTTGTGGTATTCTTTTTCTGTTCATATTAACTGAACTTGTGTGGATTAATTCAGCTTTTTATTATAAATTTGCGGGCCAGATTTCACAATATTTTATGTTAATGTGGCAGACCGCATTGAATTTCAATTGTCTCGTGGGCCAGATGTGGCCCCTGGGCCGGTAGTTTCAGACGCCTGACCTACACATAGATTTCCAATTTCCTAATATACCAAATGGAAAAAATGTATTGTAACTAAAAATCTAAAAGTAGTATTACTGATGGCAAGAAGTTGAGAGGTTGCTGCAGAAATCATATATGCTGACACATTTAAGTCACTTCCCATGTTAGACTTTCACTCGGAAATTTTGAAAAGGCCTCCAAGTGTTTGCACACACAGTACGATCAAACAGTTTCTGTATAATTTCGACTCTGTTAGTTCTGATCCGAAGCATAGCCTGTTTCAAAGGTTAGCAACATGCCATGAGGAAATGACCAGATGAAAATAAAACATGAACGCAAATATAAACACTGGGAGATCAGGGAGGATTCATGACAATACTGTTGTGGCAGATGAGTGGGTGTGGTTAAGCCATGGTGCTGGCTTCTTCCTGCCGCGCAACTGTTCCGGGTTCGCCTAATCAGTTATTTGTGGTGGTCATTGGCAGTGACTGGTCGGACCTGGCTGGAAGAGCTTTCTTATGTGTTGTTTTGTCTTGCAGCGGGGATCGCGTGGTGCAGGAGACCAGACCCTGCAGACCAGATCGCGAGTAACACAGACCCAGGGGCAGATTGTTTTCATTGCTGTTTTATGTTAGCCTTTTTGTTTGCATCATTTATAAACACTCACGCCATGTCGGTGCCCCACTGCCAGAAAGACTCCCTAAGCCTGTACCTGTGGGTAGAGACTCCCACAAATGGTGCCCAAACAGGGACCCGGGACAGGAAGGGGTCGCTCAGGAGCTGAACCGCTGGCTACGGAAAGCGCTGAGCTGGAGGACGAGCGCGACTTCCTCCGCTGCCAGCTGGAGGAAGTCATCACCAGCATGGCGCCCGTGAGGATGGGGCAGACCCGCTGCGGGAAGTAAATCTACTGTCCCTGGCGTAGGGTCTCCCTCTCCTCTGGCTCCCGGGAGGTTCGGACCCGACCCAGCCCTGCACCGCCTGCGGGGCTGGGTCGGGCCACTGAGAGCTGTCAGGCCTCAGGACCCAGAGTGGCTTCGCCGGGGTCCCCAGCCCGTCCCCAGCCTGTCCCCAGCCCTGGAGGTGAATGTCCAGGGGTCCGCTGTATACAGTCCCAGGAACGACGCGGGGTTTGCCAGGTCCCCAGCCCATCCCCGGGTCCCGGAGGAGAATGTCCGGTGGTCCGCTGCATCCACCCCCAGGACCCACGCAGGATTTGGCAGTACCTGACCCTGGTTACAGATTGGCCTGGGTTTGATATTTAAATTAGGGAGGCTGGAGGAGTGAGCGCACAGTCAGTTGGGAAATGTGGGTGCTGTGTCGCGCACGGTGGCGCAAAGGGGACGTAAGAGGTTGCTACTGGGTAGGGTGCAGAGGAGTCCCCACTTCGGCCTTCCCTGGGCGGCACTCTTAGCGTGGCCTTTGAGCCGGGTAGTTAAAGCGGCAATATGTAACTTTTGCCATTTGGGATTTGCCGCCCCTCCAGTTTCTGAGTGCAACTGCACTTTCACACCACTGTCGCAAAACTCGGACGGGTGTCCGAAAATTATCAATTTTACCAGGCAAATTTGAACCATATCGGTCACGTTTCAATAACAGTCGATGTTACAAACGCAAATATAATGTACATCTAGGTGACAGCGCACCTTGCACTGACCTCGCCACTTCCCATGGGCTCAGTGGGAAAGAGAGAGCACGGGGATGGAGCGCCTACCTTTTGTATGAGCATTATTACCGGACATTTGGACCGACAAGTTTATAATTCAGTATATCGTAAAGCGTAAGGCACTTTTTTCGTACCGGCACACAGAAGTAACATAGTGTGAGACAGGTGGTTCAGGGGGGTGGCTGGAAATGAAAGAGGTGCCATTCTTCCTATTTCAAGTCAGTGTACCATCAAGATGATTTGGGAGCTGTTGTTTTAAAGTGAAAAAGTTACATAGTGTTGCTTTTAAATAGATGGCTAATTGCCGCGCCCAGACACCCCGCTCGCTCACCCGTATTTCTCTGTGATTGGGAACAGGTTATATTGAGTCAGTGAACTCAGTCAGCAGAGGAAATAACCCAGCTGTTAGTTTCCGAAACGCCGCCGGGAAATGCTTTTCCAGGCAACTCACCATAACCCAATGGCCGGTCACCTCGGACAAGATAAAACACTGCAGCGGATGATGGCCTGCTTCTATTGGCCGGGCATTGGCGCAGATGTGCGTAAGTGGTGCACCGCCGGTCCCTAGTGCCAATTAGTCAATCCTCCGGCTACACCTACCGCGCCATTGAGGCCCCTCCCCTATATAGCTAGATAGTTATAGTTAGCTTAGAAGTTAGATTATTATGATTATTATTATATAATTAGTTATGATAGTTATAGTTACAGTTATAGTTATAGGTATAGTTAGATTAGATAGTTGAATTCGATTAGATTATATTAGATAAGATTAGATTAGATTATATTAGCTACTGTGTAATGTATTATACTGTATAACATATTATGTAATACAGTATAATATTATTATATTGTATTATGTATTATACTGTGTTATGTATTATACTGTATTGTGTAATATACTGTATTACATATTATACTGTATTATATAATAAACTGTGTCTTACATATTATACTGTGTTATGTATTATACTGTATTGTGTATAATACTGTA
>NC_137190.1:21682065-21692065 GCF_960531495.2 Zeus faber | reverse complement strand
GTTTTAATTTTACCGGAAGTAGAAGAACATTGAGGGACTTGATTCATTTCAGGAGCGGGGTGCTTTGTGACATCATGAGCCGAGGTTACAGTATATCAGTCCGGTTTCGGTCTCTTGGCGCTGGTTCGCATTCGGAGGGCCGCACTCATAGTGGTTGCTCCATGAGCCGGGCAACCAGGAGACGACAGACCAAGGGAGCCGATGCAGCGTTCAAAGTAAACTCGGAAAATCGTGCTGCGTTTCAGAGAACCCGGAAAACTGGAAAACTTACCAAACAGGACTTAACTGGACCCTGTGTTTTGCTGCCCGTAGCTTTATTATCTATCTATTTATTTATTTATTTATTTATCTTTTGAATTATTTATTTATTGTTTATTGGTTTGTTTGTTTGCTTGATTATTTATTTATTTTTGATATCACTTACACTTTGGCGCGTATCAGCTGGTTTTAAGTTTTCAGATCATACGTACACCTTTTATCACAATAATACTGCAAGTAGGCCTTTTATTACTAAAACATTAAGTAAAAAAAAGAGTCTCATCTTTCTCATCCAAAAGAATTGAAAAATCTAGAAACGTAGAAATGCTTGTATTGATTCTTATGCTGTGAAATGCCAATGCAATGTACTTTTATAATATATATAAAAGTACATTGCATGCTAAATATATATATATACAGTATATACACACATATACATAATGTAAATATTATTTGCATTGCTGCTTGAATGTCACAAACAAGTACTTGAATTGATCTTTTTTACTGTGCACAGGTGGTTAAGATGTTTACCAAAATATAATGATGTCATGTTTTTCCTCCACCTTTCCCCCCCCCCCTGTGCTTTGTGTCTCGTTTAAAATGTCAGTCCTGGTTTAGCTGAAAAACCACGCCTCAGAATTTCAGGCTCCATTAAATGTAAACACACTCTGTAAATATATGTGAGGACAAATGAACACCTTAAATCTTTTTCTGACACAACCTGGTTCCTGTCTCATTTTTGAATGCAATGTTTGAATGTGATTTCTTTAGGTGCTCAATCCACAAAATCCCTGACATTGAGACTAAAACTCAAGAAGTCAATAAATATCGATATAGTTTGGGTTGAAAACCTTAGTTTCGGAGGGCCTTGATAGGAGTTTAGAATGGCATTCGCATACCAGTTACATCTCAACTGCAAATGTTCGTCAGAAGATTCGTCAGACATTTGAGATACCACTGAAATTGTTCAGTGAAAATCCTGGTTTGTGCTTCAGCTTTGTGAAACCCATTTTCCATAAAAACCAAAAATCTCGAATAAAATCTGAGTTTCATCAAGATCGTAGGTGACAGCGTTGAAGCATAAAAGGTTTGGACCAGGAGACCACACAGGCCAAAACTCATTCACAAGAACCTAGGCCAATATGCCCAAGAGCGTGCTGTATATCCCCGTATATGAGAAATACAAGACCCAATTCCTCTGTGGTTGTGGAATGTGACAAAGGATGTACATACTGCACTTTTCCCTGTATTCAATGTCTGTCGTTCTGGATTTATCCTGTGGAGGACGTCTCCAGACTCCATTGTCTCGCAAGGTTTCCTGACTCTCTGGCCGCTGCGTATAACGTCTGCTTTTGTCTTCTGAGGCTTCTCATAGTCAATCTAGCGCCTGACCCCAGACTGTCCACAGAGCACCATGTCAGCCGTCCATTACCGCCACGGTGCCCACTCCTGCACCAGGTCCCAGACATGGCAAGGCCCAGGTTTTTCGCCCACGTCTGGGATTTTGGACGGAATTGGCCTCGGCTGGTACAACGGTGCGAGGAGTCACAGAAGTAAAAGGGCGGAGACGATGAACACACACCGTTTCATGTTATTCCTGTCATGTAGAATAGCAATCAAAGATGATCTAATTAAGGCCGTCTGCATAATGGAGGTCTCAAAGGCGACGGTGACAGGTTCCAGATATTCACTCTTTCTCTCTCTCTCTCTCTCTCTTTCTCTCTCGCTCTCTCTCTCACCGCAGGAACACAGGGAACGGTGAGACACGGCAGCCATGACAGAGACTGTTCCTGAGGATGGAAGCCAGACGTCATCCGCCTGTGAGTTCTCGACCAGCAAGAATTCTCGCAGGAAACGATCATGCACATGACAGAGCTCCCTGCATGCTCATTTAAACAGTCACACGGTTGTCATTGTCCAGGTCTGTGCATTTCTTTTTGATTCTGCTCAGTCAGGTTTGAGCATCATAAATTGCATTGTAGAGGACAGTTTCACCGTGGTTTGTGATCAGGTTCCCATCATCTGTCGGCCACTTTATTTAGATGAAGTGTAGCATCTGCGAGGCTGAATTAATGAGAGCGCCCCCTCCTGGCAATCCACTTTTTTGAAAAATGTGTTGGTTCTCAAGAGTACCTGTGAAAACAAAGTTTATCAGAATATTCTCACAGAGCTGCATTGCTGATTTTCTGCAACGTGCGATTGCTCAACACGGCATGTCAAGTCTGTAACGAATATTCAAAGAGTTTATTGACTAAAGTTTTGCGTCCCTCGTGGTCCAGGACGATGCTATCTACAGGGAGTGGGGGAACTTTAGAATATGTTTCTAGTTTAACTTGCTTGGGAGAAGCATCCATTATTGTTATCTGCACATCGGTTTTGTTTTGGTTCTTTAATATGGATTCGTTTCACCCGAGGTAACGGTCGCAGTCCAGAACTCTCAGAACGCACAGACCCACAGTGGAGGTGGTTTGCTTCCAAGTTTAGGTTTGGTTTTCCATCCCAATTGATTTGTATCTAAATTCAGAGTAAACACGGCACATTCCGTTGTCTTTATTACCAAAGGGAACGGGTTTGGATGAAACCTCAGGCTGTTCAAAAGCAGCGCACTCGCACAACCCAGTATTTTTGTTCGGCCCCGGTGTTTACGATGCAACTCCATCTGACATCTGTCAATTTAGATTTATGAGAGAAAGAGAGAGACAGAGCGAGAGAGCATGGCGAGAGTTTGCATGTGTGTGAGTGCTTATGTGAGTGTGTATGTGTGTGTGTGTGTGTGTGTGTGTGTGTGTGTGTGTGTGTGTGTGTGTGTGTGTGTGTGTGTGTGTGTGTGTGTGTGTGTGTGTGTGTGTGTGTGTGTGTACATGCGTGTGCGTGTGTGTGTGTGTGTGAATGTGTGTGCCCACATGCAGCTGGGATCACTATAGCACATGCTCAGAATGGGTTGAAATATATACACAAATAAACAACCCCAGTGTGAGACAGTCACCTTTAAGGGAATTTTAATGAAAGGAAAATCATCTGCGGCGCAAATTGTATTTATACAAACTCAGATAGGACAAATATGAAGCGTGAAGATTTAAAAATCGTATTTAAAAATTGAGCACCAAGCTAAAGGCCTGTGGAACATGTGTTGAACATTTGTAAAAGACCATGGTGTTATGAATTATAGTAAACAACACAATTTAAGGTATGTTCTTGGGGAAAGTGTATTTTATTTCCTTTGTGTTTTACCTTTCATTTCAATTCATTCTCACGGCAATTTTAGTCATTCACACCCCCCCTTTAATTTTAAACTTGATACAGTATATTTACTGACATATATGTTTTTACATTCATTTTATTTCGCTTAGAATGTCATGCCCAGAAAATGTAAAAATTCAATTAAAAACAATAATAAAAAATAATGAATCATGTTTTTTTTATGTTGATAACATGAGAAAATCCAATGAAAAATAAATAAATAAATATAAAGTAGTAGTATAGTGTGAATGTAACCGTAGTAGTATAAACCTGGAATGCATGATGACTGACAGGTTCTGCTCCAGATCCCACCTCAGAGGTGGCCACAAAGTCTCTGCACCTTTATCAGTGTTCTGTCCATCGGCAATCTTCCAAAGGGTTTTCCAAACGCCCTCTGGGCCCGGCGCTGTTGGACAGCCATGCCAGGCCTGCTTTGGTTTCAGTCCCTCCGATAAGATCACTCCGTACGTGGGTTCTATCATCGAGCAGAGCAGGTTAGACACAATGGAGCAGCTGCAGCCAGGAGAATAGTCACGCAACGGCAGAACAGGAAATCAAAGGTCAAAGTTTACCAAACTTCAACTTTCTCATTTACCACTCCACTTGTTGAAAGTTAGAACCTATACCAACAAACAATAAGACAAACAAAGTATGCCCAGATCTATTCTCTGTAGGTGATCAAAAAGAAAGACGAGTGTCACACCTCACGCCTTTCATGAATGAAAATTTATTATCCGAAGGTGATCTCCTCGTATTTGTCGTCGAATGTAAACGTCCTTCTCAGGGATGTTTGTACACATGGACGATATCTTGACTATGTTAATGCCGCTCAAATTTACATCAGAGAGCTAGTTGTTGAAAAGCAGTATGCTTATGTCATCCACAAAATGTATTCGATGTGGTTATGAAGAGACTATGTGTCGTCAGTCACAGCACTGTCTTTACCCTGCTGCTAAAAGCCAGGAGGAGATTACAGTTTCTAACATGCTGATGATGATTTTAGCAGCTGCTTCCGATAGATAGTATGTAAGTAAGTAAGTAACTTTATTTGTATAGCACCTTTCAAGAGCAGGGACATCACAAAGTGCTAGAAGTACTTGTAGATAATTCTAAACATACCTACACTACTGTACATACAAACTGTAAAACACAATAAAAACAGAAATAGAATAGACTTATTATTATTAATTACACAAAGCCGGGTTTAAACAAAGGGGTCTTGAGCTGCTTTTTAAAAGTGTTCACAGTGTCCACAGATCGGAACTCAAAAGGGAGAGAGTTTGAAAAGTTTAGGAGCCACTAACTCAAAAACATGGTCTCCTTTAGTTTTATAGTAAGTCTTGATCAACCAGCAAACCCTGATCAGAGGTCCTTAGAGACCTGCTTGTGATATAGGGCTGCAGTGGATCTTTAACGTAGGCAGGTGCCTGACCATGCAGAGCTCTATAGGCGATCAAAGGACTTTAAACTGAATTCTGAATTTGATGGGGATCCAGTGAAGAAAAATGAGAATTGGTGTCACATGAGACCTTTTGGGAGGACCTGGTCAATAGTTTAGCAGCAGCATTTTGAACGACTTGTAAACAATCCAGGGACGTTTTGCTGAGGCAGGTGAAAGGGGAGTTGCAGTAGTCAAGACGGGATCATATAAAAGCATGAATTAATATTTCCATCTCCGCTTCAGACACGATGGGCCTGAGCTTTGCCATGTTTCTCAGCTGGAAAAAAAAAAGAGTGAATTACAAACTTGACAATGTTGGTCCAGAGTCAGAGCCTGGTCCATATTGACACCTAGATTTCTTACGGAGGATTTAACCGACAAGGTAAGAGACCCAAGACCATCCCTAATCTTAGAGACAAGATAAGGAGGGGCAGAGAAAAGGATAGCTGTTTTGCCTGCATTTAGCTGTAAGAAATTATCTGCCATCCAGTTCTTTATAGCATTTAGGCAGCTACTCAGAACTGACAATGAAGCTATGTTTTGGGGTTTAAAAGAGACGTATAACTGAATATCATCTGCATAGCAGTGATAGGAGATACCGTTATAGTGCCTAATTAACTGTCCAAGGGGAAGCATATAAAAGGCGAACAGAATGAGACCAAGGACTGAACCTTGGGGCATACCACGATATAGTGTTTCAGATGAGGAAGCGAAGCTGCCAGCAGAAACTGCGAAACGCCTATCAGAGAGGTAGGAAGGTAGGAGGAGAACCACTGCAGGGCTAACCCAGAGATGCCCACCCACTGTTCAGGCCCTATCAAGATACGATGGATAGACAGACAGACAGAGAGCGAGAGACACAGACAGACAGACAGACAGACAGACAGACAGATAGATAGATAGATAGATAGATAGATAGATAGATAGATAGATAGATAGATAGTTAGATAGATAGATAGATAGATAGATAGATAGATAGATAGATAGATAGATAGATAGATAGATAGATAGATAGATAGACAGACAGATAGATAGATAGATAGATAGATAGATAGATAGATAGATAGATAGATAGATAGATAGATAGATAGATAGATAGATAGATAGATAGATAGATAGATAGATAGATAGATAGATAGATAGACAGATAGATAGATAGATAGATAGATAGATAGATAGATAGATAGATAGATAGATAGATAGATAGATAGACAGACAGATAGATAGATAGATAGATAGATAGATAGATAGATAGATAGATAGATAGATAGATAGATAGATAGATAGATAGATAGATAGATAGATAGATAGATAGATAGATAGATAGATAGATAGATAGATAGATAGTTAGATAGATAGACAGTATTAGGTCCACATTATATGTCTACAGAAGTTCTTGTAAGGTCTTGGCTATCTAAAATATTTAAGTTTTTGTTTATGTAATATTGGGTATATGTAATACTGGGTATTTGACCTGGGATCACAATGTTTTTTTAGGTAGGAAGAGCCGGAGAGAGAGAAAGAGAGGAGAAGACAGAAGGACAGCCATGCATTTCAGTGATGCGCTGAGAGCAGTTTTGAGGGTTGGCATTCATTGAGAGAGAATGACAGCATGACAAAGCTTGTGTGAGGAGGAAGTATTGAATAGTAAGGGGCCATTCAACCACAGGCCTGGTGGCAGAACGTTCAAGGATGCTTGTGTTCCGTGATGGATGTCTGTGGTCGTAAAACCGTCCCGAGCACAATGTCACCCTCTAGGTACTCACTGCTACAAAACAAAATGGACAAATCTAGGGACGGTGGTTTTACGCTTTACAGAGCATCCGGCCTCCATGGCTGTGTCCCACTCGTACATCCACACAAAATGTACTGGGACACACCTTGAAGCTATTCACGGTTGCATTGCAGCCGCATGCTGGAGGCGGAGAGACCCTCAGTAAACACAATTTAAAATGGATGTTGATTTCTAAGGTCTATGTCTATAATTATTACAGATTTTTTTTAACACTTGGGCAATTTCACAACAAATTTAAGTGCAGTTTTTTTGGCTACTTTGGCAATACCTGATCTTCTGCAGTTCCTCGCCTTGATAAGCTTCAGTGAAGACCTCTCAACATAGGTTGAGCCAAAAACTGAATTGTAAAGAAATCCACCACTGAACCATACGCCCAAACCGAAACCTCGATCTTTGCATGACGGCGCATAAAATCCACCGGCTGTAATAAGGATAATGGTGGGTAGTTTGGTAGAGATGTTTGTAATCTGTCTGTGACACATGGGTTCCATGAATTATTAATGTTAACCCACTAATGGGAGGAAGGCTTGCGGTGGAGGGAGCACAGAATGCGCTCCAAAAGGTCCCGATTCCATCCTCTTCAGTTTGCTGTGAGCTATTAGGCAGAAAGCGAACCGAAAAAAAACAACTATTAGATGATAACAAAAAAGAATCGTGGAGGATATAAACACTATAAAAATTTGAGGAAGGAAGTAGATGGACGTAGCTAGTGGGTCTTGACTTGAATTCCTTTACTCGCCAGTGCCGCACAAAGTGCTCTGAAGGCTGAAGTGTTTGTGGGGCTCTTGTGGGTTTTCAGCCAATAAATCCTCCATCCATATTTAATCCAGTCAGATGGGCCGCAGGAGCGAAGCTCTGAAGGATGTATGGCCATTACTCAGCAGCCCACATCAGAGAGGGAGGCTGAGGATCTGTACTCCTCCATCTCACTGCTCTGTGCAAGGGGAGAGAGAGAGAGAGAGAGAGAGAGAGAGAGAGAGAGAGAGAGAGAGAGGGGGGGGGGGGATCTTAAAGGAGGTGTGAAGACGTCTGGAGCTCCGTTGATATGCATGCTCTCATATGCTGTTGTTAACCCCAAGCTTCAGCGTACCAGATATCCTTAATCTGACGGAGAGACAGAGAGAGAGAGAGAGAGAGAGAGAGAGAGAGAGAGAGAGAGAGTGAGCGAGAGAGAGACAGGGACCTTAAAGGAGGTGTGAAGACGTCTGGAGCTCCGATGATATGCATGCTCTCGCCATGCGCTTCAGTGTACCAGATATCCTAAATCTGACATGCTGAACTCTTCCAATCTGGAGCTGTAAATCCTGTCTGACACTGCAGAGCAGAGAACGATGGAGAGCGAGAGCAGGAGGAGGGGGCAGCATGAGAACACAACCGCTGCATCGGTGCTCCAAGCCCTCATCGCTGAGCTGGATTGATCAAGATTCACAAATTCATTTATATGAGACGATCATTTAACATGGAAGGTTCAAAGAAAAGGTTTGCTCTCTGTCTGTTGTTATTCCAGTTTTGGAATAATCTATTATTTTTAAAAACAATAGGTGATAATAATAACTGTTTACCATATTTTTGGAATGAGTATGCACTTCAACAACCATAGCAGCTCATAGTGCATACATTACTCAAACTAATTCCTCCCAGAGGGATTAATAAAGTATAGCAAAAAAACAATACACGTGGAGGACTCAAATGTACTAAATCAAACTTCAAGACCTGAGAGCCACGTTCGCTCTCCTGGGTATCTCTTATTTTATATATTTTAACTTCTGCACTCCACGTGTGCCATGTGGAAAATCCTCATTACCGAAACACCCAGACTGTGATTGAATATTTGACTCTCTCTGAGACTACCTAAGGTCGTGTTCCCTTTTTCTGTGACAAATTACTCCAAAGATGGTGCTATAGGTATAGTTTGAGATTAAGGACTTCAAGCTCTGGGAGTGAACCATAACTGAGATGGTAAAATGGGATGGGAAAATACATTCACTTCATCTGAAATCTTTGTCAGCCATGGAACTAACTTGAAGACGGCACACGGTTAGCGCATTATTTCACACAGAGAATTTGAGACGAAGCTCATTGGATAACTCTTGTTAGAGATGTGAGTGAGGACTGGTGACTTCATGCAGACCCATGTGTCTAGAAGGGCTCATCATTAGAGATGACCCATGAAAAGCAAAGTTCTAAATGAAAAAAAAACAGACAACTCTTCCTATCAAGTTTAAGTCCTGCAAAAAAAGGCAATCTTTGAACCTGGTCATAATATGAATTTCAAGACATCTCGACAACAAGGACTCTTTCTTTACGAGGGACATCTGTGCCATCTTCTGTCCATTTCTGGTGTTACAGACTATGGCATTATATGGTTTGGTAGAGTGGGGGCTGGTTGAAACAGCACTTGGCCAGCAGAATGTTCCAGGCAAAATAATGGAATGGGTTGTTGGACTATTGGTGCAGTTTCCATTGGATGATCACCTCTGGGACAAACATCAACGTGAGAATCTGGCAACATGACCCAGACGGTGAATCCATGGGTTACTTGATGGGAACGGCATCATCAGCGCAAGTAGACTCTGCAAGATCTGGCACTGATGGAGTTAAACATGGCAACATCCAGATTCTAACGAAAGGGAAGAGGGTGATTCCCCTTTTTGATCCATGACACGGTTGCTGGCCGCAACACAACGTCCTGAAGGCGGTGGTGACACACTGCAACACCACCCAAAGCGGAGACAAGCCAATGCTGATCCAGACAGAAGCATGGGAGGGGTCAAGTCTGTTTTCCATCCCAGAATAATCAGATTGATGTAATTCTATAGAGTCTAAATATGTATGACTTGGTGGGAGCGAGCAATAGTACAAAACATGATGTGACCACTACTCTGAAAGTCAAAGCTCCAGAACAACACCCAGCGCTTGCCTGAAAATTCACACAAAACTGCTGTTAAAGGCATGATTTCCGGGAGATGAACACAACTGTCGACGCCATCTGCTGTGGCGCAAGGAAAAGCAAAGGCTTCCAAACTGCGAATGAATTTGCAGCGGCACATTGCCGGCAGCTAAATGCTAATCCGGGGAAACAGTCAATGTTCCCAGAGACCGCTGGCATTCAAAAGATCTGCGCAGGAGGTCACGCTGAGGCTCAGGTCGGATGGAAGAAAGAGTGATCGATCAAAAGACTGCATCGGCCAGAGGCGGAAGAGGGCTCCATGTCAGCCGAACTGAAAAGAGATGTACATTGTCGGCGTGTCAGTATCTCTGCCGGG
>NC_137190.1:21652065-21679565 GCF_960531495.2 Zeus faber | reverse complement strand
AATAATAATAATAATAAAAATCCATTTTTTTACGGCCACATAGTTATATTGTTATTGTTGACTTAGTTATACGTTTTGGTATTCTATTTTTTAATCAATACTTGTTAATTTATAGCTTCAGACACATTATAATACAACACACATATATAATAATATATTGTATATGATGTGAAAAACGTGAATTTGTGATGACGTTGTGGGTTTGTTTTTAATGCGTTTTCTAATCCTAAGTTATTTAAAAATAACTAAAGATTATTTAAAAGGGGTGATCCATAACATGAAAAATAAATCCTCTATGAGTTATGTTACTTTATGAGAAAAAGGCCATTCAGTGTGTTTGCGTCATGCATGTGCTCGTCTTTGCGCGGTTTCCGTCGTTGGTGGCGGGGTCCGCCTTTCCCGGCAAGAATGCACTGATTGCGCAAGAAGTGAATGCCAATTTGAGAAATTTGAGAAACCAGCGTAGCTAGTTGTGGTCAGTCAACGATATGGATGAACAGCAACCTCAGCTAAAAAAAATATCCCCAACAAATGGGTTGATATGAAGGCATATTTTCTCGTGGCTTTGGTTTGGAATGTGTCGGTTTCACTTTTCCCCTCGTGGATGACAGGAGTGCAGTTGGGTTGCCAGATTAGAGCAAAACAGAACCTGGATCAGCAGACAGGAAAATTACTGCCAAATTACATTTGTCATTCAGATAATGCTTATGATCGATATCAGCTTGACTTAAAATTCGGTTGATATTCGAAATATAAATGACGTTCTCTGCCTGTCTAAACATAGAATCTTCCCTTTTGGGGTTGTCGGGTTAAACTGATTTAGGCAGTTAATATTGATTTTAATTTATACAATTTAGCTTTAGTTTTATTGGTGCCTGTTTGATTTAATATCAGTATAGTTTAATATACATTTCCTGAGCCAATAATGGAAAGTGTAAATCAAATTCACTTCATTGATCTATTCATGTCTGATATTCCGTGTCTAAATTATTCAACAAGCTATAGATGGACGTTGGCCTTCCATTTAGAAACATTCATTTTCTTGACCTCCTTTTCCAGTTCATGATTCCTGGGAGGAGTGCAGCCTCTCCCAACTGTCTGGGTTGGGTGTGAGGCAACCTGACACCGTGGATTGTAGTCATGTAGATGTGCCTGGTATCCAATGTTTAAATCTGTGCTTAATATCTTCGCAGATGCCTTCAGCAACAGTTGGCAACAGCGCTGTCCAGTCTGCCAGTCCAGAATTGGGACCTGGTGCTCATTCTGAGGCCATGAAGCAGGTTATTGGTGTAATTGAGAAAAAGGTTCGCAACATGGAAAAGAAAAAGGTAACTTGCCAACAGCACCTATATGCCAGCTTGCGTCTTTAGGTTTGCTTTGGTATGACACTCATTAATTTCTTAAAAAATTGCAGGCCAAACTGGATGACTATCAGGCCAGGAAGAATAAAGGAGAGAGGCTCAACCAGGATCAATTGGTATGTAGAAAAACAATGGTTCTCAGTTTGGGCCCATAATAATGTTCTAAAGTAGACTGTAGTAGCCTTGTTATGCACAAATTCCTTTTTGGTCCACTGGTTTATTTCCTGGAAGTTGTTACCAGGAGGGGCTTTAAAAAGGTTGCCAACATGTAGTAACTCTGTCTCAATGTTGGCAACCTTTTTAAACTGCATATAATTCAGTGATTTAAGACAAGTTTTACAATAATGAAGAATAAAAATCCTTCACTGATGGAAATGTGGACTTTTTTGCTTCTTATTGCCATGGGCAAATGATCCAAGAGTCAGTTTTAAGACATTTGGGTAGAGTAGGGCTGCAGCTATTCCTCTGTAATCACATTCAAATGTGTAATCTTTATTTTTAATATTGTAATATATTAAAAATTGTAATGCTTAGATTTAGTACTGGGGGGGAAGGGGAGCATTATGCACAGTTCTGCAGCCCTGATCAGAGCAATCTTTTCTGCAAACAAAGCAAATTAAAACTCTATATGTATTTAATTTACTCAGTTTCCTGCTGCTGCTCCACTGCGGAACAGATCGCCCGTGTTCTCACGGCCCGGTGGCAAATATCCCACATCCCAGCAGTGTCCGCAAGCTGGTGATTTGGAACGTTTGCACTAGAGGACATTCCATCGGTGATGGTCGGGTTTATTTCCCACTTTCATCGGCACATCTGTGGAATTCCTGGACATTCTGGTCAAAGCATACTCTGTTGTACAGTGAAACGCCGGAGGAGAGGCAAATGCGCCGGTACTCCCACTGCGCTTGTGCGTCTCCGCCGATGCGGACTCCACACACCTTTACCGGGAATATTAGTGCTAGTAGTGTGTGAATTGCACATAACCTGAACACTGAAACATACTCCCAAGTAGGCCTCACTGAAGCAAAAAGCATAAAAGCCTCTCTGTTGTATTCTATTGCTGAGGTGATGTGTTACAAAACGACAATATTGCTTTAACTATCTAACGACAATCATGCATTTTCACACAAACTATTTTAATTTTTCCCTTCTATATTTCACCTGAAGGAGGCCTTGTTAAAGTTTCCGGAGGTGATCAACAACCTGGAGTTTGCTCGGGAATTGCAGAAGAGCTTTTTGACTTTGGGCCAAGAGGTGCGGTCCTTGCTGCATTATAGTTTACGGTCGTGTATGTTCTTTCCTGTACGAGGACGCGGAGCATGACTTGTGACTGTGCAGGTCAGCAAGGCGGTGAAGAAGTCTGCGAGACGGGAGCAGCTGCAGCGAGACGAGATGGAGCAGCGGAGGCTGAAGACGGTGCTGGAGCTGCAGTTCCTGTTGGAGCGCTTGGGAGACGACCAAGTCCGACAGGACCTGAAGCGGCCCGACGCCGGCGGAGTCCCTGTTCTCACGGACGCTGACCTCACAGCGCTTGACCGTTTCTACAAGCTTTTGGGACCAGACAGAAACTATGATGTCAGGTATTACCGCTTGCTATGTTTGGAAGTACCCAAAATTATCCTAAGAGTTGATCTAGATCCATAAGATGTTTGATCCAGTGTGGTAGTACTTGAGGCAGAACTTCTCGCTGTTTGGTCTCACATCCCAAACTTCACAGTCTGTTGACCGTCTCAGTGCGGAATTGTGATATTTGTGTTTCTAATTGGCAAACATGGTAAATACAAGTCACCCAGACAAGTCATTGTCCTCAGTTGGACTCTTCTGGTCTTAAGTCTCTACTCAAAAGTCTAACCCTTCTACGTATTGAGTTGGACTCACTACATTAAAGTTTCAGACTCAACTTAAACTAGATAAGCTCCGGTCACGGACTGGACTCTTGGACTCTAGTCTTGACTGCACTGTGGTACAGAATGGTTGAAGACTTTGATGGTGGCTCAAGGCTTAATATTATCAGAACATACAACCATTTTTCTGTTGACAATTTCTAAGCATTATTGTAGCATGCCTCCTTCTGGCCACATACGTATGAATATCCCTCCCTCTGGTCTGACTTGTAGGTTGACTGACCAGTACGAGGAGGCCTCGCTACACCTGTGGGAGCTGCTCGAGGGCCGGGACAAGGCTGTAGCAGGAACCACATGTAAGCGCTCCCCGTAGAACTGTGGGGCAGATCTTGAAGTGCCGTGCCTTGGATTTTCGTATTAAACATTATTCTACACAGTACAACGTCGCAAGATTATAATGTTTAGATGAAAACCTGTTGCATTTCCCACCTCAGCCCAACATTTCTACAAAACGCGGTGAAAAGTTTGGAGTTTTTTGGGATAGCAGGCTGGTAGGAGACGTTGAAGGTTTTTTTCGCCAAATGCGATGCAGCCCACCATCCTTAGCACCACAGGTTTTGGATTCTCTGAGTTGGCTCTAGTTCCTCAAGTATCTGGATCTGTTTCCTCCAGACAAGACACTGAAGACCACTCTGGACAGGGTGCTCCTGAGCGGCCACTTCGACAGAGCGCGCACACATCAGAATGGTGTGTGTGAGGAGGCGGCGGTGGAGGAAAAGGGGGATGAGGAGGAGGAGGAGGAAGAAGAGGAAGAAGAAGAGGATGAGGAGGAGGAGGAAGAAGAGGAGGATGAGGGCGTTGCCAAGCCTGCAGCGGCAGAGTCTGAAGCTGATGAGCAGCCGTCCGAACATGGTAACGTCACCTCACACAACAGTAATCTACCTGTTTGCTTACCGATCCCTACAGGTCCCTTTGGACACTCGCTTTAATCCAGGTTCTCCAGTCATTATGAGGGTTTTTGTCCTCCCCCGCGTCAGCAGTGCTCTGTGCGCCTCACATAAAGACTTCTTTCTGACGTGTGTTTCCTCAGAAGGAGCCGCAACTGAAGAATACACAGAACCCGTTCAGTTTGAATCCACAGAAGTGAGTGATGGATACATATAAAGTCCCGAATGAACAACTTGTAATGTTTTGTAAAGAGATTAAAAACACAAAAATGTTGGAAATGTTGTTGCTTTTATTGTATTGTATTTTTAGCGTGTGGTCTTCTGTTGTAGTTTGTAAACAGACAGTTCATTCCAGAAGCGGCATACAGCAGCACAGACACAGACCAAGTGGAGAGCTGGACGGCTGAGGCTCAGGTGTTGCTCTCTTATAAACAAAACCAACTCTGCTTTCCCGACCTGTCAGCCTGCGTGTGTGCTGAACAGATTGTGAATTTCCACAGCACCAGCCGCTCGCCCAGATCACTCCAGAGCCCCTCCTTGCTGTGAACCACGTCAGGCCCTGTCAGACCCCAGACCCAGTGGTGAGGAAGCAGGTGGTGCAAGACCTCATGGCCCAGATGCAAGGGACCTACAACTTCATGCAGGTAAGCACAACCTGGCCAGCTGTGGAGTGGGGAGGACGCTTTAAGGTCATTTCAATACAACAATATTGATTCATATAATTGTGCACAAATTAATTGTGTATAATAATTCAATAGTTTTAATTCGATAGGTTTGTTTATACTATACCATATTGCATTATGCAATAATGTTCTTATGATGACTTTTCGCTTTGCTTGACTGCCGTTCCTGTAACTCCAGGAATTTGCCTTCTGGGTTACAGTTATGGCTAAACGATTAATCAAATTCAAACCGACATGACATTGTAATAGAATGCAATTTTCAAATCAAAAAGACTGGGATTCAAAAAAGGAAAAAAGGTTGGGTTTTCACAAGCTGCATGCAGCACTTTTATGACCAGCTGTGGCTCTTTAAAGTGTTACTCTTTTAAGTGTTGAAATTTAAAAAAAACGTTTTTTTAATACTATTTTGAATACTGCAGACAATGTCTCAGACATTGAAATACTCCAATGCCTGAGACATTGTCTGCAGTATTCAAAACTGAATTTTGCATTAGACACATTAACCTATGATGGCTTTGAGAGAGAGCGCATCTAGATCGGTTTCCCGGTGATCAGTGATCCGTTAACTGAGTCATCAACATCATCTGATAATCTGGTTTCCACTGGCAATTATATTAATTATTCATATTTAATGATATTATTACCATATATATATATAATGACCTGAAGCCGCAACTTATCACCGGACTCCCAACCGTGCCATGCGAGACCACCGTCTTCAAATCCTCCATCGGCTTCCACACTACAAGCACCACAACAGCCTCCATGCAATTAATACGTTTAAAAAAAACTTATGTCAATCCACGATCGACATTTTGTTTATTGTGCACCAGGGACAGATTATGGACACGAATCCATTAGAAATTTGGTGCTGGGCCTTGTACTTGTCAAATAAGCGAGTGCTTGGTGCTGTCCAATAACCTGCCGGGCGTTTACAGATTTGTTATTTTTCAGTTGACATGGGTGCAGTGTATCATGCAGTCCCAGACATATGATGATGTAGCCATGTGTACTCCATTGGTTGTGGGGTCGTAGGTTTGAGGATCCCATTATCTTTTAGCGGTTGAGCAAGATGCCACAGTATCGGGAGTGCTATTGATATTGTTGTGATTAGTATGAACGCTAGGGTCCCTCTGACTCCGCAGAGTCGTTTAAATGGGTGCCATGTGCTTTGCCGGCTCACAGTTTCTGCTGGGCGTAATCACTGGGTGCGAGTGCTTAGCTTTTGGCAGTGGCGTTGGCTTCCTCAGTGGATGCATCGCTGATGGCGTTGGTGTCGTTTTGTCCACAGGTTGGCAGGGATGTTGGTGAGCGGGCGAGACAGTTCTGGTGGTTCAGTTGGGGTCAGATGGGTTGAGTTGTAGTTATATAAACCCGAAGTTATATATGGTTATCGGTAAATTAGCACTATAATCTATGCTAAATGTCTGTAGCTTGGAGTGGGTGGAACTTAGTTTTTAATTTTGATCTTCCCGTGGTGGCTAACCTGTGGATCCTGGGCGGGGTTAGTTACACACACACACATTCCCACGTCATCAGCAAAGCGCATGCGGTTGGAATCTCTTCTGGTAACTTCTCTCAGTACGCTCCAACTCCTCTAGCGACTCACTTCCTCCTATCTCTGTCCGTGACTTTTAACCGTTGTTTTCTCATCCACTTTTCCATGTCATTCTATTTCCCTCAAAATTCAATAATATTTCTGTCGTCTTTATCCCAACAGCACTCAAACAACGTTCAAACAACATCAATTTCAGCAACAATGCTGCATCACAAAATACAGTGCACACAAGGAGGAAACACACATTCTACTACTACCATAGTCTTTTAACGTCTCAGACAGTCAACACTAATACAGATTTTCAAAATGGCTCTGCTCACCTTAGTTTCTATGGGCCCTGTTGACTGGCCGAGTCGTGGGTCAGACGATGGTCGGCGGTTTAGACCATACAACAAACCTCCATACTCACAGATTCTGTTTACACACAAAACACTACAATGACTCATGCAACCATTAACACACACATTCTTCCACACGGCACAACAGAACATTGCAGTTCTCAAAACCACAGCCACTAAATAGCCCTGCATGTGCTATTGGTGTCCACCATTAAATAGCGCTTGGATCAAGTTACTGGAGGAGCTTGTATGTACTTACGCTAATCCTCTCAGTCATTAAGACCCATTATTAGGTGGAGTGCCGGCAGGGCATGTATGACTTGGGATCAGAAGATTGCAGGCCTCGATCAGTGTGTGCATGATGGCTCCGGAGCAACAAGTAAAGATGTAAGATAAAGAAATAAATGAAAGGCACAAACTTATGAAATACTAGTAATTATGACAAAATGAAGATATATGTGGTATGTGAAACAACGATGTGTAGTGTCATTATTTTCTAATATTGTTACAGCCGATGATGGTACATGTTTTAGTAGACAAAGGAGGTTGAACTGGTATTTTGGTGGCTCCTCAGTCGACGAAAAAGGTTAATTTCTGACCTCTAATATGTAAATCAAAGGTTGGGAACTCGCCAACGGCATTCTATTACATGGACGCGTGTATTTCTTCACTGAACATCGGCTGTAATTGAGTGTGTGCGGATGCCATTCACAATATTCATATTTGTGTGTGTATGTGTCACCTGATCCGGGTATGCAGAGCCATGGCTTGGGTCGTTCCCTGGGGTCCCCTCCTCCCGCCGTCAACTCTGATAGTGTCCAGATTCCCCCGTTTGGCCCCAGTTGCCCTGTGGTCGTCTCGGTCGCGACCTGGAACAGTTGCGGACACAAGTGTCCTTCCTGGCCGCAGCAATAGCGGGTATTGCGGCCTATTATGGGACGTTCTCGACATCGGCAATTGGGACGACTTCCACGGGAAATCCTCAGCCTCGCTGGGTCTGGCCTGAGGTGTTTTGCTGAGGCCGTGGACCTTGCTGACCTTGAGTGATGGCCTGGGCGAGCATAGTCTTCTGGGTCTGGGACTCACGTTATTTCTTCTGATCTTGTCTGCTGCTTTTGTCCCTTTGGTGCGGCTGGTAGGCGTGTTCAGCGTGGAAGATGGTGTCGGCGAAGGTTGCCGTCTTCCAGGTGACAAACGAGCGTTTCAACATGTCACCAAATAGGGAAACACCAGTCCACAGATGAATGCGGATCGTAGAGGAGTCTCATGTGGTGTCTGGTGGAGATTCTTTTCTCGGCGCCTTTAGGCGGGTTGGGTGGATGTAGAGGTAGCCGTATCTGCGGGGCAACGTCGTCGAGGTCGACCACTGGTATTTCTGCGTTGATGTTAGGCTCATCATTAATGATGAGGTTGGGTGGATTTGGAAGTTGACGCCGTACAGGAGGATGGGAGTCCAGGTCCAGATGAGTTCCGGCTGGTAACATAGGATGCCAAGTAGTACATTGATTAGCATTATACGATAGTGGTGCTGATGGTTTCAGCATTCCCTGCCTCTTTCCCTGATCTTCATCTATCCGTCCCTTTTCCTCTCCCTGCTTCTTATTCTTTTCTGACTTTCACCTGTAGTTGATTTAGACCAAAAAATACCGCCCGTGAGGAATCCCAGATTCTCCCATCTAGTTGACTTGTCACTGTTCTTTTTGGATTTCACAGAGTCCTTCTTCTAGCGCTTTACTATTCCTGGTACCCTTGGTGAAATTCAGTCAACAGTCCCAGACTGCACTCTATACGGCTATTAGACCCATGAGGGTGATTTCACGGCAGCTTTCAAAGCTGCCTTCTTGCAGTCCTGGAGTGCTACAGCTATTTAGGCTATTTTTAGTACTATTCCCTCAGCTGAAGCTGCTTTTTAAAATTTGTATTTATTTATTTCATGATTGCCTCTTAACCTGGGGATTACCTTTGTGTCAATTGGTGTTTCCTTATTCTCCCCTTTTACATATTTCATGTACTTAATACAGTCTCAATAGATTAATCAAATTCTATTTCACGTACTTTAGGATCTCAGTAGAACTGTGGAAACCAAATTCCATTTCACGTACTTTACCGTCTTAATAGAAGTCTAGATTCGATTCCACGTGCTTTATCACGATCTTAGTAGAAGTCTTGGTTCGATTTCACGTACTTTATTACGGTCTTAATAGAACTCTAGTTAAACATAGTCATCACTATATTTCCAGGTTTCTTCTAAACCTGGAAATAAAACAGCCAATGTCTTCACTTCAGGAAAAATACGTTGGTATTTGGATCATTAAATAAATCCTGAATTCAAACACTTCGTACAACATCTGTCTTACCCCGCTATCAGTAACGTAGATCGAGGCGGCGTCCCAGAGTCCCACCGAAGGACGGTCCTCCAAACGAGTGTTTTAGTCTATGCCATCTCCGTCGTCGATGGGCCCCCTGGACACAGCTCGGTCCTGTTTGGCGCCAGATTATGTTACAGAAATTAAAGAGTCGCTTTAATCTGCAGTTTTTCAGTCTGTGGTTAAAAAAAAATATATATATATATATATATAAAATTGGAGGCAGACAGACGTTGGTTTTAGCTTGTACAAGGGTCGGATCAGAGATGAGCTCGAGAGCAGCTCCCTGCGACGAACAGTTTGTTCAGGACACACAAGTTGACGTAGTCACGGTTGGCATTATGACATAGGAAGGAGTTTGTCACAATGTAACAGGCGATGGAGTGACTAGAACTGGTTTGAACTGGTTTCAACGGGAGTTTGTCTATTGTGACGAGTGTACACAGTATGCAGAGTACGTGCATTAAAGAGGGTACACAACTGTGTTTGATTGTATGATCAACAATAATGCTACAACAATACAGTATGGTAGCAATTATATTTGGTAGGAGTCCAAAGCTGACTGCAAGCACCTCCATGTGTGTGGGAATGAACACTGTGTGCTGAAATAAAGATATGAGACTGGGGCTATATGAGGTTGTGTTCTTCATCAAGTGTGTGCATATATGTTTATGTGATTACTTAAATTTAGATATATTGTTACACCCCCATATTCAAATAGAATCACATTGAAAATTCACATCTGTTTTGAGTATTTGATTTACCAACCCCTAATCTAGAACCAGTTCCTTTAAGAAAATATTCTCACAGCACTTTCACTTTCTCTCCAATTTCATTTAAAATGGGTTAAGTTTAGGTTGGGTTCACTTCAGCGGTGTGATCAGTGGTTGTTTCTGTCCTTTGTGCCCTGTGCCATTGAGAAGGCTGACCCAAAACCTGAGTCCTCTTTTTCCATTTGTCTCCCCCAGGACTCCATGCTGGAGTTTGATGGCCAGGCCCTGGACCCGGCCATTGTGTCGGCTCAGCCCATGAAGCCGAGGCAGACGGTGGATCTGCAGCAGATCAGCTGTGCCCCAGGTCAGGATCTGCTGACTACCTTTCACCGTGCCTTCTTTTTTGCAGTTCTTGCGTGGTCTATTTCCTTACATTTCCACTTTCTATTCTTTTCATTCTGGGCAGTCCTTTCGGAGTCTCGACTCTCTCAAATAAGCTCAGTGTCTGGATCCCAAGAGTCCTCACAAGTGAGTACAATGCAAGCAACTGAAGAAGTTGTTGAAACTTGGTTTTAAACAGGGGCAAACATATGCAAAAAAAAATAAAACCTCTAGGAGGGGGTGAGTGGTGGTGGTTGGTGGCAATGTCTTCTCCCGTGGTGCCAAACAGGCCTAGTTGAGGTGTTTCCATCAAACTCCCACCCTTCCTCCCTCAGGACCCCATGGTTTCTTCCTCACCCCTACTTTACCAGCCTAGCAGCACAGAGAGCTCCCAGGCGGAGCCCGCCTGCCACAGCCAGGTAAAACCGGAGCTGGATCCTGCTGCCTGTGGGGACGTGTTGTGGAAGTGTCTCAAGTGTGTCTGAAGGCCATTAACCTGTTGTGTTGTCTGCCCCCCCCCATTTCCCCTCTCCACATACATGCATACACACACACACACACACACACACACACACACACACACACACACACACACACACACACACCTCAATTCTTTACCCTCCCGCCCCAGGCTTCGATGTCCCCCGCCCCATCCTCCCTGCCCCCTGCCTTCCCACCTGTAGCAAAACCCACACACAGCGGAGGCATCAATGTCAACGCAGCACCATTCCAGTCCATGCAAGCGGTAGGATCACAGTGTTTATATGCCAAGAGTACTGAGGGTGGTTGTCCTAATTCTATCCAACAAGGCTATCGGCACATCTACGTTTCTTTAAGCTTCCGTCTCATTTCTCATGTAAATTTCATGTATCATTTCATGTAGAAATGTTTCAACACCCTCTGATGCTGGTGCAGGTTGTTTTTCTTTTTGCCTTGGAAAAATGGAATGGAAATGTGTACAGAGTACAATGTTCTGCAGTACTGCTCACATAAAAGGTGTTATTGTGTTTGTGTATATTTAGGAATACCACATTCTGAAGAAATATTTCAGCATTCTTTTATGTATATGTATACTGGCTTAACTTCATACATCACAATTTTTTTGACCCTGCAATATGAGAGGGAAATTACCATTAAGAGTAGTATCTTAACGCCAAAGCAACATACTCACATTTTCTATCTCACCATATGTGAGTTTACAGCTCAAATTCTATTTCACGTGTCAAGTTGTTTGAGAATGCAACTCTCCATACAATGCAAAACAGTTTGTTTGTTTTTCTCCCGCTGTAGGTATTTAATATGAACACCCCGGTTCCCTCGGCCAGCGAGGGCCCAGTGGACACTGTGAAGGCTCCCAGCCAGTTCCCCAGCGGCTACGCACAGGGCTTCAGCAGCCCGGCCGAACACGCTCTAGAGCAGCCGGAAATCCCGCAGGACGCTCTGCAGTCAGGTAGCCTCAACGGATCCATTTGTTTTTATCAGGAGGAAGAAATTCCTCATCTGAAAGTGAATGACACTTTGTCTCCCGTCATTTCATCCAGTGGTCGGTGGCTTTCAGCCCCACGACCAGGTGATGTCCTCTGCAGCGGGCCACCAGCAGAACTCCCAGACCGCAGGGTTCGGACGCTCGGGCCAGGCTTTCTACAGCAGCAGGGCCGTGCCCAGGGGCGGACCCCGCACCGCCCGGGGTGTGGTGAACGGCTACCGGGGCTCCTCCAATGGGTTCAGAGGTACCAAGGAGGTTTCCATGAGTTCAGAGTAATCACACTGTTTTAAGGTTCCGCCTGAGGGCAATAAAGTGTTCATCTGTCTTAAAGGTCACATATTATGAAAAACTCACTGTGGCAGTTTCGCCTGCCACACGCCACCCAAGTGGCGTTTTCAGGGACCTGCGGCACAGAGACACCGGAGATGAGGTTTCAGACACACTTCATTGTACAGTAGAGGGTGGACTAGGAGGAGTAGGCCCAGGAGCAGATGGACATGTGTCATTAAGGGGCTCCTCTCCTGAGTGTGTGTGGGGATGGGGGTTTTACCTGTTGCTCGTTAGACCAACCACTCTTTTAGCCTTTAAAATGTGCCTCCCCCTCCTACGTCAAGTGGGGGCTCATTAGAATTGCACCCCTCCCTCCCCCATCTCAGTATCTACACCTACGGCTTGAGAAACACCTTTGCGACGGTGCGCCATTTCTTTCTCGCAAGTGCCGGACCCACGCATTATGTCGAAGCCGAGAGCTAAGCATGGGGACTGCTCTGTTGTTGGCTGCACAGACCAGCACAAATGTTTTAAAAGAAAGAGGAATCAATAACTGCTCGTGAGAAAACTGCAGACGACGGATATCTCAAGTATTCGAAAAATAATTGTGCTGCGTGTTTCTTTTGGTGTTTAGTACTAGCTATCGCCAATAGCTGAGGTAATATATTAGATGTAATTTTCTAGAAAGTTACTGGTGTTACTTTCTGCCGGATCCACCATAACGTTTACGGTATTGGTTTGTTAGTTAAATGTCTGTAAGATGAGCGCCATCCTATCAACACTTTTAAATAATGGGAGAGTGAAATAAGCGAATGGGTGTCGACTTGTCGTGAATGGTGTTTTCACGGGGGGGGGGTAAGCGCGGCACGGCCGGAAAGCCACAACCAGTTCCAGAGCGGGGCGTGGGGAGCAGCAGCATATTTGCATTTAAAAGCTATAGACACAGAAACAGAGGGTTGTAGAGGCACGCTAGAATGCGTCATCTGAGCGGTGTTTTCAGCAAAAATGTTTTGGGGACCTCAGAAAACCTATGTTAACTTCAAACGGAGCATAGTATGTGACCTTTAAAAATAAATACATATAAAACTTTAAAAAACACCCGACTGTAGAAAACACTTTCTCTATTTGGGGGACATTCTGCCTAGTGTTTGTAGTTGTAAAAGTCTGATAATGATGACTCTATCTCATCTCTTTTGTTTTTAAAGGGGCATATGAGAGCTACCGCCCTCCGTTCTCCAACACTTCAAACAGTGGCTACGCTCAGAACCAGTTCAATGCATCTCGGGACTACACGAACAACACCTACCCACGGGTACCAACTTCATTTCATCCTTTCAGCCAAGCCTTATTTTTCAATAATTGGTAGTGATTGGCATCGGAATCTTTTAAATTGACCAAGTATTGACGGAAAAGCTTCAGCCGGGGGCCACTTAATGTGGCAACCACAACCGCCTTCTCCGCGATTGCCCCGTTGAGGGATAGTTGAAAAAAAATAAGGCTCGGCTTAAATGCCAGGGTTTGTGTTTCGACAACAGAAGTACGGGGATTTATTTGGGACGTGTCTTGAATGTGTCCCCTGTAGGAAGGCTATCAGCAAGGCTACAAACGGGGAGCGGCCCAGGGATCCAGAGGTTGTCCCCGGGGGAGCGCTCAAGCCATGAGGTCCTAAAAGGATCCCGAGGAACCATCAAACCGCGCCACGTCGGAACATTCAATATATACAGATGTGTTCGCCCCGGAACACTTTTCTAACCTTTTTCTTTTTTCATTTGTTTCTTATTGTGCTCTTTGTGTTTCCTTTGTCTCCTTATCAGTCGGTCAGCCTTGGTATGTGTAGATACATGTTCATGTTTTAACAAGAGCAGTGCTGAACTTCACAGCATTTACAATGATCAGCAAGGACCGGGTGTTAAAAAAAATGAATAGCAAATGGATATTCCTGTAAACTTGAAAGATGTCATTAATTTATTTTTTGTACAAAACAAATGCAAAAAATACCCCGCCACTGTCAATCCAAATTTCCTGAGAAATCATATATTTTACTTTACCGCCCTATGCTGTTCACCACTTTTCCCCCGCAGTTCTTAATTTTCATGGACGCTGTTTTTTCCACACCACCCACTTAGCACGGTCACCTCTTTGTAAGCTGATGTCATTGTTGGAGAGATGTTTTCAATAAAGATGTGTTGTTTAACCTGCTGCTGTGATCTTGTTTTTAGACCTGGTTGCCACCATTTAGACTTCGTGTTCCAGTCGTACTCTTGAATGCTTTTGATTTATGTCCAAGTGAGTTGCAGAAGGTTGGTGGTTGTTGGGAGAGATGACCTCAATATGCATTTTACACTGCTGCACCGGGCTTTAAAATGAGGGGCCTATCTGCCCTCTGGCACTCGAGCAGTTGACTGTCTCTTGTGTAAATAAATCGTATAAATTGATTGAATTCAAGATGTGTTCTTTTAGGGATGCACAGATACCATTTTCTACCAACAATTTGTAGTCCTTTAATAAACAGTCTGATTTGAGTAGGTAGAGATTCAATCCATTGGTTCTACAAAACCTGTTTATTCAGACTTGGGAAGTTACATAATTTTCTTTTGTACCGGGTATCAGACTAATAAACATGTATATATTTAAAAAGTTAGGGATATTCGGCTTTCGGGTGAAATTTCAGAATGAACCTAAAATGCACTATAACCTTTACAGGTGAACTGAATTTGACCTTCTCTAAACTTTTGAATGCATATGTCCAACTGTTTAATGTTTCAGTACTTTTTGCACAACTTGCTGTTCTCTAACAAGGAGCTGAACGGCAAAATTCACAACAGGTGTTTGATCCATGAACCGACCAATAAATTTCCTGGTTCAATTAGAATTGGTATTTAAACAGTCCTCTTCATCATGCTGTTCACATTTTGACATCATGAGACCAAGACAACACCTAACTGATCAACAGTACCTCGCCATTGCGAGGCTTCAAACAGGATGTTCTCAGAGGGAAGTGGCCGCTGAGCTTAGAGTGTCAGAGTGTCATCAGCAGGATGCAACAGAGATACAGAGACTGGAAGAGTCACAGAAAGGCATAGAAGTGACGTCCTTTAGCCACATCCCACACTGATGAGCGCTTCATTGTGAACAGTGCCCTGCGGAACCGGATGATGAATGACACTCACCTCCAGGCACATTTAAGGGAGGTGAGAGGCACCCAAGTGTCACGTCAGACCATTTGAAACCGTTGACATCAGCATGGTTTGCGTGCTAGACGACCTGCAAGGGTACCTGCCCACACCACCAGTGCCTGGTGGTGTGGTCAGGGCACTGTTCACAATGAAGCGCTCATCAGTGTGGGATGTGGCTAAAGGACGTCACTTCTATGCCTTTCTGTGACTCTTCCAGTCTCTCTGTATCTCTGTTGCAACCTGCTGATGACACTCTGTGACACTCTAAGCTCAGCGGCCACTTCCCTCTGAGAACATCCTGTTTGAAGCCTCGCAATGGCGAGGTACTGTTGATCAGTTAGGTGATGTATTGGTCGATTCATGGTTCAAACACCTGCTGTGAATTTTGCCGTTCAGCTCCTTGTTAGAGAACAGCAAGTTGTGCAAAAAGTACTGAAACATTAAACAGTTGGACATGTGCATTCAAAAGTTTAGAGAAGGTCAAATTCAGTTCACCTGTAAAGATTATAGTGCATGTTATCTTCATCCTGAAATTTAACCCGAAAGCCCAATATCTCTAACTTTTTGTGAGTAGTGTGTCTGTATGTGTGTACACACACACACACACACCAGTCTGGTTCCCACAGTCTGTCAGTATTCATTACACTAGCCTTCGCAATGGCCACGCCCGCTTACCGTGAAATAACACAGGTCCTCGCTTATCGACCAATTCGTTATCGACCTGGTCCTCGGAACAGAACTCTGTCATTAAGTGAGGAGTACCTGTAATTGTGAACCGTTTTCCTAATTTATATATTTTATTGCATAATTATTTTTGTTCTTAAATATGGACTATTTGATCTGAAAGTTTGGTAAAACGTCAAATGCCTTTATTATGTTACAGCATCGTCAAACTATCCACTCTTCCAGCAGCAAGCGGTTTGGAAGGGAGAGAAAAAAAACAAAACAAAACAAAAAAAAAAACACAAAAACATTTGGCACACAAATCAAAGTCGCGACAGGGGAAAAAGATGTGCATTTTTTTGGGAAGTAAAACAGTGGAGCTTGTAGGTAATCAAAAAGTAATTTAAAGTTTCCTCGGTTAAATGTGGTATAAACAGTCAACACACATCTGCCATGGTCATAGTTCCAGCTAAAATAACCACAATAACAGCAATTTTGCAACTAACTTCGCTAAGTGGAAACCAAGGGGACGCAACCTGAATATCACAGCAATCGGTTCTGACTTAAAAAATAAAATAAAATCATGTTAAGTAGGAATGAGGCATGCATGCATTCCACTTATTTTTAACTTGGGATTATGTCGACATTTGTGGCAAAACCGTTTGGGCGACGTATGATAGTTTTAAAGCTTCAGTAGTCTCCAACTCTGCAGTTTCTACTTAAGAGCCCCAGCCATAATTTGGATGTTCTGTTGTCCTGATCATGTTTTAACACAGGGGCAACCGCCAGAGAATATAGCATTAGTCAAACTGGAGACCAAGTCCAGAGGCCAAATGTTTGCTTAAAGAAAAGGTCTGGTATATTTAACCCCCCCCCCCAAAAAAACAAAAACCCCACCAGACTTTTCCTTTAAACAAACCACTGACAGAGAAAAAGGGACAACCGCAGAAAAAAAAAAAAAAATTCTCCTCTACATAAAGGCCATTTACAATATCACAAACAAATTTAAACTTTCAATCAAACTCCCTTTGAGAGCTGGCCAGGCTCAACACTAATACATTCAAACAATACTGCATAAGACAACCTAAACGGAAAACAAATACACTAAGTTTTTTGTTTTTTTTTTGCTCAAAACATATTTTCCAAATAAATTCCAAGATTAAATCAGCCCATACGAGAGCATTCTAAGTACTAATATCAGACCCAAACCAAAATGTTTTTCTTTAAATGCTCGGTAGGCATCACAAACCCAATTAAGCGGTTTGTGCAAGTGCAATATTTGCCCTCCCGGACTTCCTTCAACACACTTTCGGTATTTTTAAGATGCATTTTGACAAAGTCGCACAAGTTGCACAACTTCTCTGCGTTACAACGTCCCTCTCCTACAAGCATCCACGGGGTTTTTTTTAAGGCGAGAAATGAAAACATTTATGATTGTCTGTTTGGGTTTATGAATTTAAAATGCAATCTGGTGTGACGACAGAATAATCAGTAAAGCTCCAGCGCAGGACCTTTACTGATTAGCAAGTACTCTCTTAATTATATAACATTAAAATCATAAGAATGTATTTTTCACACATTGCAGTTCATATTTACTTTTAATAAACTATTCTTTATATCGTAAACAGTAGCTTGAAAGGTGGATTACCTAACAGCAAAGATTTGTTAATCCCATTACCCAATCCAATTACCCAGTTTCCAAAACTGAAAGGAGGACGCATATTGGTAAACGCATACTGAGGGTTGCAGGTTTGCAATGTTTATCATCGGGATCTCTTTGATCCGAGGACTGGACAGTTGTCTGTGCACTGGTATCATTCTCCGCTCTAGGTCCATTTGTTCCTCCTTTATCTCAATGGTGTTTGGGAACGTTAAGTGTGACACACAGATGAAGGGGCCGCACTTCAACGACACAGCCAAAAACAAAATAAACAAAAAAAAAGAAGAACAAAAAAAAAAAAAAAAAAAAAAAGGTCCGTGATGGTGCTGGGACTGTGGGGTCAGACTCATCTGGAATTACCGTCCCTCGTCTGTCCGCCATCTTGGAAGTCGCAGCAGCTTTTTACAGCAGGTTGTGTTGAGGAGCTTCCTGGTGGCCCGGAGGGAGGTCCTGCTGGGCCGAATCGTGGCCCTGGAGGACCGGGGCTCCGTCCTGGTGGTGGGCCTGAGGTTGGGCGTGGTGCTCCTGAGGTGCGGCCGGGTGGCCCGGAGGTAGAGGGTGGTCGTTTCCGTGCAGCTCCGGAACAGCGTTTCCTTCCACTGAAACGGAAATAAGACACCCGACTTGTTTCACGTTCTCAGAGGTCAAAGTGTGAACGTCATTTAAAAAGGCGGGGGAGGGGGGGGGGATGAAAAGGGCTCCACATACCGTGAACCTCTGCAGGGGGTTGCTGCGTTTTCAGGCGTTCCATATGTTCTACGGCCTGACAAATCATGTCAAAAGCACAGTATTAGAAAACCTTATAATTTCAAGAACTTCAATACATATTAGCAGCTTAATATCATGTGGGGATGGTGGCTCAGGCGGTAGAGCTGGTGGTCTAGTGATCTAAAGGTCGCTGGTTCGATCCCAGGCTCCTCCTGCTAGCATGCTGTAGTGTCCTTGAGCAAGACAATTAACCCCTCATTGCTCCTGATGGCTGCGTCCGTCGGTGTTTTGAACAATTGTAAGTCGCTTTGGATAAAAGCGTCTGCTAAATGACTAAATGTAAAAAATGTAATCATTGTAATTGTTTTTCGTGGGTTATTTGCCTCAGAAAGCAACATGTACTGGTTGCAATGGGCAACATGGCCAAAATATGATTTCTTTCTTATATGGCTGGGGGATAAAAATCAGTGTAGTTTTAAATTCGCTCCGGTTCTAAATCCGTCAATGTTGTGCTGCACAACACACCTTTCAGTGAGCTCCTTCAGTCATACCTAAAAACGAGGTCAGCTGGCAGCATTTGAGCCCAACTAAATGTGAAACCCTTCCTAACAGTTTGAAGCAGAACGCTCTACCTTCTGCAGCTCCATTTTCTGTGCGTTCAGCTGCTCCTGCTGGCGCTCCAGTTCCTCCCGCTGCTGCTGGAGGTCCGCGGCCTTCTGGTTGAGGTCGTGCTCCTGCTGGGCCAGGTGCTCCTCAAATTCCCTCATCTCCTCCTCGGTGTAGGCCTGGTTCTGCTCCAGCGTCTGAGCGACACAGGGAGGTTTTAAACACTGCTCATTAGCACTAAATCTACTGGGACTGAAGTTCAAAATGAAACAGAGTTTTAACCAGAGGGAATTACATTTTTACACTTTGTTGAACACAAAATTCTAACAAACCTTAAGACAGATTTTTGGACAAATAAACTCTATCATTTAAGTATTGTAGATAAGTTTCCTTTAGGTCAGAGAGTAAATTGATTGATTAGCAACTGGGACAAATCTAACCCTAAGGTAAGGATTTTATTTTGTATTTCAAGTATAACAGGTAAGCATGAAGGTTCAGTGGTAGTCTTATTGATTTATAAGAATTTATAAGAACTTCAATTTATGACCAGAACAAAATATACGGATTAAAAAATAAAAAATAAAATGATAATAATAATCAGACAAAATATTTAAATTCAAAATTTGACCTCAAATTCGAACGTATTGTACTATTCAATGACTTTTGAGGCCCAATATTTGTCAAATTGAATTTTAAGACATTTTAAGTAAATTTAAGGACCTGCAGACACCGTAAAGAGCAGCTTATTGCGACTGACCTCCCAACTGTCAGGCTCGAGGAATTCCTTTTTTTTGGTGGCGACCAGGAATTCGTCCAGGGAGACCAGCCTGTCCTTGTTGGAATCCACCTGGAAACAGAGCAGCACGGCCTTGAGTGAGCTCATCCATCACGTCTCGTAAAGTTCACAGGGCCCGGGCGGCGTTTTATCACAGTCACCTCATTCATAACGTGCTCTCTCATGCGCAGCCGCTCCTCCTCCATCTCCACCATATCATCCTCTTCATTCGTGGGGTCGTAAATCTTCTCCAGCTGAAAATAAGAATAAGTTGTTATTTTTTCCCCCCCTCCGTTCAAAAGTTTACTGTAAGGTGAGTGCCTTGAGTGTAAGGTGCTGAGATTTGACCTCTTTAGTGAAAAGAGCCTCCAGTTCCTGTTCATCAAAGAAGCCATCTCCATTGGTATCTACATCAAGGAAAACCAAAATGAATTATGTGATGCCATTTATTTGGTATTGTACACTATACAGGGACAAGGGGAAGGCTCACCATGCAGTTTGAAGAAGGTCTTGGGGTCAAACTCCTCGGGGTCCAAGCCGTCTGCTTCCTCCCAAACCTCCTTGAGCTGATTCTGGCTGCCCTGCACACAGGAGCCATGGCACATGATGACCTCTGCTCAACAGCTCAAAAGTAAACATCATTTGCATTTTTATTTATTTTTTTTCTTACTGTAAACGACAGAAACCGGACTTAAACCTCCACTATACAAGTCTGCAAAATAACCCAACGCTGAGTTTCCCTGTGTGGCTCCCAAACGGTGGGGAGATTAAAACGAGTGAAAGCAGAACGAGGGATAAGTCACAAAACATTTCCCACCATAACAATGGTGTCACCATAACAGTCGATTCTGTGATACATAGTAATGTATTTCAGGAAAATCACTGACAATTCATCACAATCTGTTTGATTAAAGAAGGAAAAACATGCCTAATGTATTTTCAACAGGAATAAATCACATCCTATATTTATATTATAAATATAGGATGTGATTTTCACATCATATATTCTGTTTCACAGAATTTTACGAACCAGGGATAAAACAAAGGTTTTAGCGGCAAAAACCCTAAAAGTCTAGCGAATCACAGAGGGATAGGCTTTCCTGTTTAGACACATTTTATTTGCATTAGAAAAAATATTTTAAAAATGTATTTAAATTCCAGAACACTCACTGGGTGATTGACTTTGGGGTGGTCCGCATGCTTCTTCTTCATCTCCTCGTAATGCTCCTCCTCCTTCTTCCTTTCCTCCTCGTCCAGGCCCTTCAAGTGCTCCTGCCTGTCGTGCTCCTTCATCATCTCGTACTTCTTGAACTCCTCGTGTCTCTCTTTGTCGTAGTTCTCCAGGTCGCTGGTGGCCTTGATTAGAAATATGGGGGAAGATTCTATATTTAACATGGGAGTGTATTAGACTTTCATTACAAGGTTTTCGGCGTGGCTGGATTCGGCCTGACTTTGACTAAGACTTTATTCACCTTTTTAAGATCATTATAAATGCAATTTAAGACCTTTTTCACATCCATACTTGCAAAAAAGCTACAAAGGATATGAAGGAAAACTGGAGTCCCACATGTCTGAAATATCAATACAAATTACAGTTTTCCCAGTTTCCCATGAACGCAGCATCACTTCCGACACAAATTAGTTTTCCGAGTGCCCGTGAACGCAGCATCACTTCCTGCTTTGGAGCCCTTTCAACCGGAGAGCCGTGTCCACGTCTTCTAACGTAATGCCAAAGAAAGAGTCCACTAGTAAACCGATCGTGGAATGCATTGTTCTTTTGGACTGATAATAATAATAATAATAATAATAATAATAATAATAGGAAAATGGGTCACCCCCCCCCACCCTGCCCTCTATTGACGTGAAAATTATCCGAAATGCAAGTTGCTTGTATCCCTGACCTTTATAATCCAATACATATACATATACAATACAGCAAGACCTGTCAAAATCATATTTAAGACATTTTAAGGCCTGAAATTCAAATGATTGGATATCAGACTAAGAACTTTTAAAGACCTGCGGAAACCCTTTTAAGTGTAAGTGAGCGGCACCTACTGATTTGATCAGCCGGTCCAGGTCATCCACTTCGAAGGTGTGTGGATTCATGTGGTTCAGGTACTCAAACTGCTTCAGGAGAGCCTGGTGATCCACGACCATGTCTGTTTAGTGGGGAATTATTCAAATTAGCTCATCATAACCTTTACAAATTGCTTTGCTATATTACATACATATTGTGCTCTGTGATGCCGGGGAAAAAGTAATTTATCAAACACTAATCTGTGTCCGTTTCCCACACTATAGGAGACATGCAGTGGACTCCTTCACAAATAAACCCCCCACTCACAAATCATAGATGTAACAGTTTCTATTTTTATAAACACACCCACCGCATTATATATCTTAATAAATATTTGGGCACCCATACTGCCAAAAGCATAAAGCAACCACTTCTGTAACAAGCCCAGTTTGATATGATTTAAGTCTAATGATTGAAGACTAGACTAAAGGAGCAGAAGCAGAGATAATCACCTACATGGTATTTTTGCCTTATACATAAGAGAAAATACTCCTTAACACTTCTGGCAATATTGCATTTTCGTCCTGTTCTGCATCCTCTGCCAGAACAATTAAGGAAAATCGAGCCAGTATGTAGCGCTACTCACCGTTCCCTCCTTCCAGGTCCTGCTTGGCCTTGATCAGCGTGCGGAGTCTGTTCACCTCCTGCCTCTTCAGCTCATCCAGCTTCGTTCTGACGTGATGACTCACAAAGTCCAGCTCTTTGGCCAGCTTGCCTTGCTGTGTGACAAATTCATGATGAGGCAATGATTATTAATAAATACAGACTTGAATTAAACCCGCTTTTGACTGCTTTGTTTCAGATATTACAATGGCATATGCGCAAAGAAGCATAGATGTAAACGCCCTAGAGCCTGAACAGGGAGGAGCCCTGAGCCTCACATTCGCATGCTTCTGCTTTCAAAGTACAATATTTCATTAAGACATGACGTGTCATTTCCAATGTGTCGTAATCAAGTTAAGGATATTTGTCCTTCACAAAGAAGATATTTTGTTGATTTTGTTTTACCATAGTGCCTTTTAGCAGTGCAACACCGGCCCTACCTTTGCTGGAATTTGTTGTTTGTTATTTTCAATAAATATAAGGCAACAAAACAACATCCACACAGTATAACTACAAGGAAAAAAAATGCATTTGGTCAATTCACCCTCCCCTTAAAGTCCAACATCAAATCCCATAAAGGCGATGTTCCACAGGCAACCACAACTGCAAAACAAAAACATACCTTTATGTCTTCCATGTCTGTGTTGTGGAGCTTGTCTCTGAAGTGCTGGTCTTTTTCTAGAAAATCAATGACTTCCCTGAGGTATCGGTCATAGTGGAGCCCCGTGTCCTGTGGAAGACAAATGAATAAACAAATAACTCACACGAGGCTCCACAAGCAATACACCGAACATACTGCATATCCCAACATGAACATTATTCGTCAAAGAAAGCTTGAGAATAGCGCTGGAGCGGGGGGGGGGGGGATACTGACAAAAATCAAACGCTAATTTCTTTTCGAAAACAGGTGTGGAACATTTTGCGAGGACATTTAAACAACACATTCGATTTTATTACGAGACACGGGGGCCCCCCCCCTCCCCAGATCTCTCACCACATTTGCTTGGCTCTCCTCGGCTTTGGCCTCGGGCTCCTTCACCTTGGTCTTGTCAATGCTGATGGGCACCGCCGCCGAACACAGCACCTGGGTCAGGAACACCGGCCAGCTGGCCCAGAGGAGCCGGCACATCTGCTCGCACCGGAGACAGCGACACACTCGGTAACAGACCAGACGGACAGACAGACCGATAATACACCTCTGCGCGCACGGCGTCGAAGACAGGAAGTCGGGAAGAATAGGGAATCTGTACACACAGGGTCGGTTCGGACGGGTAACGTTACTGCCCCGCCGTGGTTAGCTTGTCGGACACTGATATCAGAGGCGTGCCACCGGGAAAAGGTGGCACGCCTCTTGTTTATGAACCGTCGCGCCGTGCCGTGAGACACTTCAACAAGCGCCCCAATGCGCGCGTCGCCCTTCGCCACTTACTGCGCGTCGAACCCCGGACATCGTGTAAATCTTCGGCGTCGTCCCTCGGCGCTGACGCTCCCCCCACGTCTGAAGGCAGCTCCGTCCGTCCTGCCGCTCGACGCGACGTCGGTGGGGGGGATGGACAAGCCCCGCCCACCGCGCGTCTGTTCCAAGGTCCGATTGGTCGCGCAAAGCTGTCCGTCACACGCGACGCACTCGGTCGCAGCACGTTGCGTTGCGTCGCATCGAGTCCGTACGTGGCGCCGTGACAGCGCAGCGAGGGGAACGCGGAAGAAAGAGGATGTATAATAATAATAATAATAATAATAATAATAATAATAATAATAATACTGGAGTAATAATATAATAAAATAAAAAAAGATTAAAAAAAAAAATCGATCCGTTAACAAACAAACGAATAAATAAATACAAATTAACTTACATTAAATTGCACTACATTAAATGATCATTTCACTTGTTTTACGAGTGTGGCTGTGTGACCAACATGGAATCCTGAAATTGATCTGGGGAAAAAAAAAAAAACTCTTTACATCAATAAAAATTTGAGCCATCACTTGACAGCCATTATTTGAGGCTCTTGTCAAAAACGCGTGGTCTCATAACGCCAAATTTCACTCCAAACACGGGAGAAACTGTTGGAAAAAAATTGTTGTCGATAATCTGTCTGCCGTGTGTGTGTGTGTGTGTCTGTCTGTCTGTCTGTGTCTGTCTGTCTGTCTGTCTGTCTGTCTGTCTGTATGTGAATATGTCTGTTGCGCCTGTGTCTATGTCTATGTCTATATGTCTATGAATATGTCTGTTCCTTTATATGTGGTCCCGGTGTGTTCCGTTGCTGCATTAGGCCATGAGTAAATAGGCCCAATAATGAAACTTTTAGACAAAATAAATAATGCGATGTCCCCAGAAATTGTCCAAGCAAACTACTCTGCAAACAAATCATGCACACTTATGCAACGCTTAATATTTTGAAAAGCTGACATTTCCCATTGATCAAAAGCCTGTCGTTATACAACTGTTTAGGTGTAGGTCGATCCTTATCCAAATTACTAGAAGTTCATTTTCTGAAAAATGTTGTATTGATTGTTCTACGGATGGAATTGAGGATTTGCAGTTTGCAGTTGAAAAGATTTGACATGTCACCATGGCAGCTGGGATTTTAATATGTCATATTCATCTAGATTTCAGGGGGGGACGCAGAAGATACACCTACCTGAATATTTAGAACGCATTTTGCCCCCCAATAAAAACATGAAAGAAGGAGAGGAGTCTTACTTCCACAATAAATTGATGCAGTAAAGGCACATCTTGGCGCATGAAAATTCCCCAAAATGCAAGAAATTAAGTCTTTGATGCGCAAAATTTCTTAGGGTAGGACCCCCGCACCCCTCACTTAATGTGCCCCTCCTAATGTTCAATTGAAACCCACACCACTGCTATATAGTATTATTCATCAAGTATTTGATGGAATCATTTAAGAGAGTTACTCAATTGGGTCTTTACAGCCCATGGTTGTCAAAATGACGGTCCTTGGGATGTGCCTGCAGTTAAATCTCAAATTCTCGAAGTTTTCTGTCGCAGTTCTATTGTAGCTCCTCTATAAAGTTTTGCTGCCCGCAGTAAACTCCACCACCTCGCCTTTGAATCAACTCCGCCGCTGCACACCTCACTGCAGGCAGCCGTCCACAATGTGATTAATGCGTCCAGGTCCACCTCTTGGCCCAGCCGAGCTCACCGGCCTCTTAGGGAGATCTTGGGTCGGACCTGAAGGCTGTGCTTACAGATGGCCCCACTCACTCGGCCTTTCCACACGCTGATGTGTCTCAGATGGGTTTTTCTTTTTAAGATCTTGAAAAGCAAATAAGAATTTAATTTGCTATTAATGAAAGGAATGGTTTGAATTTATGACATTATTATTTGTATGTAATTCGTTATGTATTGTCACCGCAAAAGTCCTCAAAAGCCTCATAGAGTAATGTTACTTCTTTGCCAGCAATAAAGAGATATATCTACTGGGTTTTCCCCAAATTGAACACTGACCCTAGAAAGGAATGGTCAAATGGATTGATGCCATTGACAGAATGCCATGTGATCAGAGGTATCCAGCAGGGGGTGCTGTTGTGATGCAGGCCTAGTATCACATGGCTGTGTGCTCAACTCAATTGACATGCTTGATTTAGTTCTTGGCATAGTTGAGTGAGGGACATTTGTGAAAGATGTACTCATAGTCATATAAGGAAGTAAAAAATGATTAAACGGGACTCCCCGAATAAAAAAAACCTCTAAACATTAAATTCACTCAAGTGACAAAAACGAAAACACTTGATGAACATCATGGCGTTATATTTTGGTGCAAAGCAAAATGTGCTGATGGTTAACATGCTATTGCAGTAATGGTTTCATCTTATTGTTGTCAGGGTTAAACCTTGCATTGCTTTTATGATAAAGCTTTTTTGAGCACTTTCAGGGTTTACTGTCAAATAGCGTGGGAAAAAGTACATTTTTTTTCTTTGAAATATGCTGGTGTGAAAGTATAAAGTGCCTTTAACTGTAAACACTAATGAGCGGAAATAAATAAAGATAGTAGCGTAACACATTTCGTAATCTGATCTTACTCTGTTACTTCCTACCATGGTGAAAAGGGATTTTTATTCAACTACATGACATGGTATGTTGGCTTGGGCAGGGTTTTTAACCTTGAGTTTCCATAAGCTTTCATCAAAGATGTTCACAATGGAAATGAAGTACACCCGTCAAAGTGCTTCCTATAATCAAACGGTCGATTCAGTGGGTGAAGCATTCAAGAAAAACGGTTGGAAAATTGAAGATAATGGTTTCCTCAAATCAGCCGTCCTGTTGCTGTTGCATATGATGTGACAGTTTGAATATAAGACCATTTATTGCTGTCTGAGTAGCATGGTAACAGTCATAGCAACAAGAATGACTGGCCTGTCCATTTTCTTTTCAAAGTGATGATAAAGATGTATATTATAAATTGAATTTTGACAGTTGCAGCATAGTGGATCTGGCATCCATCCAATCTTAAAACTTTATGACAGAATATAACAACCTGCTCCTCCGGGTATCTCTTTGTGCAACTAACAGTTGCGCAAGGCAATACATCTTTTTCACACACATTGTGCTGACAGGAAATCCAAACACCGTACGGATCATGAACCCCTGGTTTTGTTTATCAAGTACAACGTCACAACATGCAAAGTGTTGTCTAATTAACTAGTGAAATAATATCCCGTCGTAATATAGTTCATTTTAAACGTTTGGAGTCTGAGCACACGTGTGCCCTGACACGCCCCACCGAGTTAAAGGGACTGAGACCTGAAATAATGAACGTCGTTAAATGCTGAAGATTTTTTTTTATGCAGGCATCTGCCTGTTACATATAGCACCACTGAGATTTGAAATAAAGTCCATAAATGTGTGGGCTGAATACAAAAGACAACAGGGGAAAAAGTTCTTTATTACATCTCAGGCTGAGCCTCCCCTGTATGCTGTAATTCAGCGAGAGGAGGCTCTCTGAGGAGACGACAATAACATTGAGTCACCTTGCTGCATTGTGAGCCTCTGGCAGTCGAGAGGCGGGAATCGGCAGCTGCAGAGGGTGTACTGCAGAGGTGCATCGTGGAACTCAGCAGCCACTGTTTGTGCATGGCTTCCCAAGTAGGCGTGTGTGCGTGTGTGTATGCGTGCGTGCGTGCGTGTGTGTGTGTGTGCGTAGTCGAGTGTGAGCCTGCATGCCGGGTGGCAGGGTGTAGAGAGGAGGATAGTTCCGAGGCAAGGTCAAATGGCAAACCTTAATTAACTGGGTATCTCAGATGACTGCAGTGCACACTGC
>NC_137190.1:21569565-21647065 GCF_960531495.2 Zeus faber | reverse complement strand
TATCACGAAATGCTTTGTAGAAAAGAGCCGATTTCTTTACATTACATTACGTGTTTTAGCAGACACTTTTGTCAGAATCCACTTGCAATAAGTAGATTATGGGGATAGTATCAAACCAACTGTATATGGGGGTCTCAGCCAGTTAAACCTTCTCTGGGAATAAATGTCATTAGTAGAGTTAGAGATTTTTGCATTTTGTTTTTGCAGATGTATTTGAAGCGGTTTGCATAATGAACTTTTTGGATTATTCCAAATGACTTATCTGTGAAATGGTAAACAACAGAGTTTTTGACTTTCATCCGTATTCAATAATGGCACTGAATCGGGGTCGGGCTGAGAAGCTTGTTTTTGGAAAACTCATTGGAGCTTTAAACGACGTAGTATCATGAGCTCAGAATCTCCCTTCCCACCAGTTCCATTTACACTGTGAACCCTCAACACTTTGTCATCGGCTCCTGTGTGGGATTCCCTCTCCCCTGTCAGTCGCTCATTACTCTCTGTCCTTATCTCCGCCGGCGGTTGGGGAGCGGCGACAGGCCGAGCGGAGTCCGGGTCCGCACGGCGCTGCCGCTCACGCGCAGCAGCCGTGCGCCGGGCTGAGCGCCGCTGCTCGGAACCAGCCGGAGCTGAGAGTCCGTACAAAGAGAGGATTGTTGAGACGGTCTGGCTGTGGAAAAACTCATTTATACCCACAGCCGCAGAACAGGCTGCAGAGGGAATCTGTTGGGCGTTGGGATTCATTGTTAAAACTAACTGCCGGAACTTGAGAAGCTAAAAAAAATGGAAAATACGCCAGGTACAACTTGTCTGTCTCTCGGGCAAAAATAAGGTGTGTAAATACGTTATAATGGAGTCCTGGGGCAATTAAAGAAAAAGGGAAAAAACGGAGATAAGGAAATGCTTTTCCCCCTCCCATCCCTCGTGGAGACTGTGACCTATGGAACGGGTCTACGTTTCTACGTTTCAAAAAAAAACCCCCATGCATTTCTCCTCTAATTAAAGACCTGGATCAGGTGGTGAAGCTGGCTTTTACAGGAGAGACCTGAAACAACTTGCACATCCACACATACAGTATCTATCACAAACAATACAGTACATCGCTGCTGAAAAGGACTCCTCCCTGACTTCGTGGTGAGGCTCATACAGCACAGCACAGCACATATATTGTATTTTATGTAAATGACGGCATTTGGAGTGTTGGATTTTTAGTGCAAATCAGTAGAGGGATGTTGTTGAGTAGCAGGCAGGCGCTCATTTCCCTGCTTCTAGGGACATAATGTGTCCCTAGAAGCACAGGACACAATCCCGCCGTTGCTTTCTCTGCCGTGCACCCTCTACCCCATAACTCAACATATTCCCTATAAAAGATAATGGGCTGCTCAACTGGTACGTATATTTCTTGCTTGTTAATCTGTTGTAATGCACTGATACTCTTTAAGGAAGATCAGATATTGTTGTCGGGTCGTGCCATGATTGCAGTTTGAAATATCGGGATCAGTGTTGTGCTTAAAGAAGCGGTATGACAGCAGATTAAGGATTAAGGAGGTGAACGATGTAAGTGTGTTGTGCGAGCGTCATAGCACGTCATTTCCTTCGGTCAAGGTCCCACACTGATCCGGCAAGACACGCACGTTTAACCGGACAAGAACTTGTACAGCTTTCCGTAATTTCAATATCTTCCCCTGGTACGTAAGTGAGTTGCTTCTCACGTAGCTTATTTTGGCCGTCGGACACAGATCCCACCACTGCAGTGGTTGGGGTATTTTTTCGAGATTTCGAGAGTTTTCGAGTTTTCGAGAAATGTTCATTGGCTGTCACAGATGGCTAAAGGGGACAGTTATATAGAACCTGTGCAAATTGCTTTCCCTTATACTTCCCCCCCACCATCCCCCATCTTGAATGCCGGGAGGCTCAGCGTGCATAGGTAATGTGAAACGCTATAGCCATAAGCCACAATGGTGTCCTGGCGGCACACAGGTCACATTGTTGGATGGACTCGCAATGCATGTGAACCAGCCCAGAGGAAGTGTTTCATACCCGCGGCTGAAAAGACCCGGTCGGGGAGTCTTCCTCCACCTCTTCCTCCCCTCCGACCCGGAGTGATGGCTTCATCAGCATCATCAGCCTCTCTCATTCTCTCTGATCTCGGCGTTGTTTATTCATCCCCGCCCCTTCTTGCCCTATATGTTTTCTAATTGGCATTTTCCGCTCTCTGCTTTAGCTCAGGGCCAAAACAAGTTAATTAGCCGTGCGATGTTTTGGGTGTGTGGAAGCGAAACATTTTAAGCAAGTTTAAAGGTAGCACACTTTCCCCTGCAGCCCTTAATCTCAAGGTTTCCCTCATGAGGCCCTTCCCTCTCTGCAAGCGCTGCACATTCACACTTCAATGGCCGTTAAGTTGAGGACGCCACTGACACATCACTTAGTGTAAAACTAACTATTGTGATCCTTTGATTGACTTTTGCCCGATAATTTGTGGATCTCGTTTAATCTCAGATTTGTTTGTTTTTTTGGTCAGTGGTTGGATTACCCTCTGTACACGCAGGAATTCATGGAATTCGGTGAAAAAGAATGCAAAGATTTTAAAGGGATGATTCAGATTCTTTTTAGTTAAGCCCTGTTTTGCTCGTACTCTCCATGTATTACGTCGGTAGGTTTCATTCCCGCAGCAGTCCAGCCTTTTCTCCTTACTGTGTGGCTCCATCCCACCGTCAGGAGCTCAATTCAAGTAATGGGGAACAAATCCACATGATGCCACAACACACAGACAATATACGATCCGTTTAATTTCTTTTTTCTTTGTTTGCTGGTGCTATTTCCATGGCTCCGCTGACACTTTTTTCCATCTCACATTTCTATAAAGGCATTGCACTGAGATACGTGGGAGGTTGTTTAATAGAAACTGACAGATCACCTTCAGTAAGTCCTGTCGAAATATTTGTGGCCATTTAATACAGTAAAGTGCGTGAATTACTAATTACATTTTTCTTGTGGTGAGCCGTCTGCTCAACTTTGTTTGCACAAATAATTTAGATGCGTAGAAAACAAACAGGAAAAATGGAGAGTTTTTGCGCCGAGCCGAGCCGAGCATCCAGTTTGGAGAAAAAGATGGAATCTACCCAGGCACTACATGAGATTTGAAGGCTATGGTATATATAGGTAAAGACATAAAGGGATAAACTTAAAAAATAAATCTCAACAACTTCTTTTAAGTTCCTAAACTTAAAGTGGTTTCTCAGGTCATGGTCGTGATGTTCTGATGTTTTTAAACTTTTCTTCCTGGGTGAGGTGAGAACCTCTTGACATAGAATACTTCTTTTGTGATTTGTGATGAGACAGTGTGACCCCCAGTGGTTTGAAGTGATGGGCTTTGCTTGACAGACTTCTTGAAAGCGCGGTCTATTTCATCCTGCGGGCGCAGGCATGAGGCGATAACCCTCAACTGTTTCAAGGATGCAAAGAAAGAGACGCTTGCGGTTATTCTTGAAGCTGTTGTCATGTCCTTCCTGCCGACCGTTGCTGAAATTGATGGAGTAGCCATGCAGATATACCGCTTAGCAGCCTAGCCTGGAAGAAATATATATGGTTCCAGATCTCATGCACTTAAAATAAATAGTCGTATGTAAGCTACTGATATGACGTTGAAGTCCCTGTAAAGCACCAATAAATGTGTGTTCTGACTTTGTCACACCACAGAAAAATGTGTTATTAACTGCCCAGCCAAATTTGAATGATTAAAAAAATAAATAAAAATCGGCAAGTATATAAAATTAGGTTTCAAAATCGTAAAAAAAAAGGCAGTTCCCTCTGCTCTGAGACGCTGGTGGCGTGTCCGCTGAACGGGCTGAAGCCACGCCCAATCGCGGGAGAGGTGCAGCCTCTCTCAAGTGTGAAATACCACTTATCCAATACTAATACTTAGTATTGGATTATATATATATGATATGATATTCAAATCCAAAATCTGAAAAGATTTGTCCCGAAGTTAAAAATAAAACGTGAGAAAATGGGATATTCCCCTGCTCTCCTGGGGAACGGGGCTCCACGCGTGGAGGCCCCTAGACAGCCCCCGCTCAGGGCCCCGCTCCCCGGGCTCACACGGAGCCGGGACGGCGCCCCCCGCTGTCCGGGAGCGCGTGGAGCCGGGGGGAGCCACCGCGCTCGGAAGGGATCGGATATAAAGAGGCCGAGCTGTTATGTTGATTCCGGCATCCAGGGGAGATGAAGGACGGGACGAAGGCGCCGTAGCTAGACAGAAGACCAGTGAAGGCTGTGGTAACTGGTACTGGTACTGATGCGCTCTACTCTTATATAGTGTTAGGGGAGGGGCCATGCCAAGTATGAGCGCTCCACCGTCACCGAGTCATGATTTAGCCCCGCTCAAAAAATCGGGACCACAAAAATGGCGAGAAACAGTTTAACTGTCTCACTCCACAATTCAGTGCGACATCGTTCAGTCTTTTCACGTGTTTTCAGCAATTACTTTCTAACGTGTGTAATGTGTTAAGAAACAAATGACTGTATTCACTTTCCAGGGACTTTGATAATATGTATTCTGCTTGAAGACGTTAGTTCTGCTTTTCACTGCGTATTGCAGATAAGAATAGACGGTGTTGGATTTATTCCTAACTAGATGTTTAAACCACGTGGGCGTAGTGCTGACCATGGGAACGGGATTGATTGGACACCAGACACTGTATTTCCAAGAGATGTGAGGAAGAGATAGAATTGGAATGTGTCGCTGAATACCAATTACCCAGTGCCCCCACCACCCTGCAGCCAGTGCATATACAGAAAGACGCGTTTTCTTTGCAACAAAGATGAGATGAGGCTCGAAGCAGCAGCGAGGCCAGCGCTCACCTCTCTAGTTGAGGGAGATTTATCAATGGGGTCTAATCACTGCTCTTCCTACACAGAGTAATACAGTGGTACCTCGACTTACGACTGCACCTACTTACGACTAATCCAAGATATGAGTAGCGATAGTCGCGAAAATTTGCATCGACTTGCGACCGACTGCCCCAAGATACGAGCGTGGAAATTTGCAGTTGGTGCGTCAGCAGTCAGTCAGCAGTCAGTCAGCAGTCAGTCAGCAGTCAGTCAGCAATCATTCAGCAGGCGACCAACATCGTGTGTGCACGTAGTTCGTGGCTTATTGATATTTTTTTCACATTTACTGTGTTTGTGCTGTGTATTTTGTCTATTTTCACCCTTCGTGATTTCATAATTCATATGAGAAAAATTGCTTCGACATACGACTGTTTTAACATACGACCGTTCTTATAGAACGAATTACAGTCGTAAGTTGAGGTACTACTATAAAATATTTAAATGTTTGCTGTGTTGGGCTCCCTGCCAAGCAAATAGTGATAAACAGTAGTTTATCATTTAGTTTGACACATTTTTTTTTCTCACTATTTACATACCAGCGTCCATTTCATTTGGAATCATCCGTCCAAAGGAAAATGAGGCTGTCGCGCGGCAGTTTCTTCATCATGATTTAAAATACCCCAAACTCTCGTCACCCGTCCAGGTTCCTCACAAAATGTCACAATTTATAGCGTAATGAATGAAAAAAAAAAAATCACCTCATTGCTGCTGTATATATTTTCCGACTCCTCCTACGCCTCTCTGTTTTTCCTAAAGAGAAATACATTTATAACCAGAAGGTCAAAGTATCAATGGAATTCATGGGAAATTCTTTCTTTATTATGGGAAAAGTCACTGGTTTTCTGGAACTCATTGCAGGGGCACCTCACGCCACAATTCAGTACGACATCGTTCAGTCTTATCATGTGTTTTCAGCAATTACTTTCTAACATGTCTAATGTGTTAAGAAACAAATCTCTGAATTCACTTTACAGGGACTTTAGTACTGTAATCCGGTGAATATACTGTATTATCCCCACAAAACAAACATATTCTTTTTAAGTTGTTGTTTTGTAATTGTAACACATGATTAGTTTGTTGGTTTGAGACTATGATAATTACTTAAAAGAACTTTTTTTAGTAAACTGCACCCAAACTATTCGGTGGGAATTTGCCTGCCTTGTTTTGTTGTCCTGTCAGGTCAGAATGGCTCGGTAAAGCTCTGAGTATTAAAGGTGCATTTGTTGCAGACCCGCTCCTCCATATTAAAGACTTGGAAAGCGATTTAGGCGCAGCAACAGAGGCGTTTTGCTGTGACAAGACTTCTTAATGACGCCCTTTATTTTTAATCGAAGCCGTTGGCAGGAGCGACAACGCAGGAGAGCTCTGGCAAATTTCTCCCATAACCCCCCCCCCACCGGCCTCTCTCTCTCTCTTACTTTTTTCATTAAAGCTTTGTCTTTTCTTGTGTCCTTGCTGCATTAATGTTTTATTTTGTTGAAATGGGAACATCGTCCTCGCCAGCCACCCCAGATGCTGAAGTAGAAATTGTAATGGTTTATCCATCCTTTAATGTTGCATTGTGATTTATGTCGACATAGCGAGTGATTTGTCGCCACCGGTAGATCCTGATGTCACGTCTAAAGTGCTGCGAGCTTCCTGCTGGAGTATTATCTCCCTTTCCTTGTGCCTGTGCCTTCACTCGAGGGCCGGGGTGTTTGACACACTTTGTTTTGCAGCAGCTGTCTTGTCGACATAATGTCACCGGTGACTGATTGGGTTATAGGCTCGTGTTGTTTAAACAACTCGTTATTTTTTTGTGTCGGTGGCCATAAATGTCGGCAGAGGTCAAAGCAGCCGACTGAGCACAGAAGGCGAGACAAAGAAAGGATTGAGAGGCCGATACAGTGGACAACTGTGCCGTACTGCGCCCCGGAGATAACACGTTCTACCAGGCCGCGTCCAGATAATGATGATTAACCCCCGAGTCTTCGGCGAGTAACCGACTTCATGAATGAAGAGCTTCCCGTTGACGATATACATCATCTAGAAGGCGCTTGTGGCTGTCTTAACGGCTGCTGCAGCAGCCAGAGCAGGAGCAGAGGAGGGGAGTTGCCAGAGCCACGATGGGGACCTGCTGTTTTGGGTGCGGGGCTCTCAGGCAGGAGGCTGAGGCTGAGGATGAGGATGAGGATGAATCCTCCACTCCGGGGAAGGAGGCTGAGGCGAGGTACAGCACCCTCTAGCATGGCTGGACAAAACGATGTAGCTTGTTTTCTCATCAATTCTTTGTCCTATCGTAATGTTTCAAACATGCTGTTCTAGGGTAAGTAACCAAACAAAACATAAATATGCAAGCAAGAGATAATGAGCCAGCTGACCATTATTGCAATATAACCCCCAACAGGTTGATGGGGTTATTTTGCAATAATGACCGAGTGGCTGCACATTATCCCGCTCTTTACAGGGCTACTTACTAAATAAAATACATTGAGATGGGACATTGATTTGAAAAGACGTCCTTACTATTTGCCCGTGACAATGGGCATTATTAACAGACAGACAGCAGTCACTATTCTGAAATAACTGAGCGATAATAAGCCAATCAGAATCATGATCCTCAGAGCCGTGTGATAATGAGAGTTAGGGTATACTCGCTGTCCTATACATCGCTAGTGACTGCCCATGGAAATTCGCGCTACTAATGCAGTGAAAAGGAGGAATCTGAGGTGAAACCTGAGTTATATTTCCCCGGGACCCTCTGTAAGGAAATCAGTTTGTCTCCCTCGCTCTGATTGAATTCAGATGACGGCTCATGGTGCTGCCGCATTCTGTCGGGAATCAGAGTCTGGAGCCACTGCAGAAAGGAGCAAGTACCACACTGTTATAACTGGAATCAAAAGAGCTGTGAGTCAACAGAACTTGTCAGTGACATAAATGATTTTTTTTCTTTTGCTGAAGAATATGTTTTTTTCATATATGCCCTCAATTAACATTAAATAATTGAGATGTAGTTGTAATAAAATCAGATGTAATATTAAATGGGTGTGCCGCTGGCTTGCATGGCATATTTTATTTTATTTAAATGAAAAAAGCGTTTAACTGGGCCTTAGTGGGTGAGAAAGGAGATATTGTTTGAGTCGTAAATTGTATAAATGGCTCTTGGCACAAGGCGGAACTATCCTACGGCACTGAATAATGTTTTAGATTTTGGGTATAGTATTCTTCATTTAATGCCCAATTTGTAATGCATCCTGGCCAGTGAGAATATTCCTTGAGGACTGTAGATGGTGAATAGACTGTGATTTATTATACAACGTCCTCAAACACTGATATTGCTTATACTGTGCTATTGAGTGAGAGCTCTACTCGGGGCTCTGCTGGTTCTGCTGGCTGGGATCCAAGCTCCATACCAGAGCACAAGTCTCTCATAAAGAAAAAAAGTTCAAAAAAAAAAGTAACAAATCCATTAATATGCACTTGTGCCCTTACGTCTTACTTCACTGGCCGTTTTGATCTTCGGGCTGTATCTGAAGGGGGTTATGGCTTCTAACTTCTAAAGATGTTGACTTTACATATTCCAATGCCATTCAGTGTACCATGCGTATTGACAACAACACATAAAGCCTGTGCGCTGTACAATATTCTAATTTGTGCATTACTGGATATAATGTCGCTGCAATATTGAATGTGGAAAAGACCAATAAAAAGTCCTGTGCGTCTGTGTTGGCGGCAATTTCACTCTCTGCAGCGTTTGTCGACACAGCCGTTTGAGTTCTCACAATCAATGAAATTAAATTTGTTTGAATGGAAAAATTCGAAGGTTATTATTTATTCATGAGCAAATGCATTCTGTGCGTTCTCCATCACATAGCATGGTCAATCGGTACCCTTTTGGTTCTCCTTTCCAACCGTAGTTTGCAACATGCTGAATTTAATTTAATTTAATTTAAGTGTTGGCGTATTTTATCTTAACTTTTGCATAGAAAATCAGCTGAAAAAACTGTTGAATTAAGTATAGGAAACACAGTGTATTGTATGGTAGTGTCTGCTCTCTGAGACCAGTGGTCTGAATGAGACGTGCACTGCTTGGTGTTACAGCACCACACTGTAAGTGTGTACGCACCTGCACAGCGAGGTGTTGTTCCCTGACCGACCACTAGGTACTGCTGTTGAATAATAGAATAGACTTTTTAATAACCATTGATAGTTATAGTTATTTAGTTTTTACGTCATGTATGATGTCTCGCTTATATTCATATGTTCAAATGTCTTTGAACAGGGTCAAAATCTGTTACCCCTTCTGGTTGCGGCTATGGGGAAATACATGAATTATTATAATAAATCAATTCATATTAGAAGTTATTAGAACAACTTACGTACACGCATCGATATTGTTTGCTTGATTTGTGTCTGGATGGATATATGTGAGTAGTCCGCCTATCAGTGTAAATCATAGACAATTGACCTCAGGTCAAAAGCTTGAGAGAAATACTAGTTTTATTATGGGGTTAAACATCAGCCAAGATAACAACAAGCAAAGCAACCACTGGGAGTAGAGCCCACCATAAATAAAACCCTACATCCCTTTTAAACATTGACCTACACCAGCCCTCATATGGTATATATACTGTCATATTGCACAATCTCCTCCATTTTTATCTTCTTTTTCCTCCCAGTCTGGTAGCTGTCATCGGGATGCCAGACACCGGGTGAGACCGGAAGGTTCTGGGTTGCATCCAGAAACCCAAGGTCACCGTTTAGCGCTGATTTGACAGCAGTACCAAACTCACCACTCATCCCTGGTAACCGGGGAGAGACTTACCCGCTCTTTAAGAAGCCAGAAGCCAGACAGATAACTGAAAGACAGATTACGACTTTCTGCATCCACCATCCTCTGCGGAGGCTGGAGAACAACTATCATCTTTCTGCCCCGGAGAGGCCAATCAGAGCCGTGCTATCCTGGGTAAAAGGAGGAAGCAGCGAGATGGGGGCTGAGACAGCAATAATATCCCATTTGACACCACAGTCCCAGCACCTCCCAGCTCACTTACCTTATAGGTATCTGCAGAAACACAGTCATTATACAGCTGCTGGTGCTGCACCGCAAACGGGAGGAAAAGAAAGGGTCCCTGTGCTGTAATGAATTCATGGCGGCTGTGCTCTCCGCTGGCGGCCTTTGAGGGCAGGAATCTCTAAGGACAATAAAAAATCTGAGACCTTCGTTCAGATCTTCTGGTGTGTCCATGTTTCACAACGTTCTGGTGAGTAACAGTGTAATGTAGGGACTTCCAGGGAGGTTTTTGAGGCAGTCAGTGACCAACTGGGAGGGGGTTGTTGTTGAGTGAACTAAAGCGTGAGAAGGAAATGCGTTTTATTGTGACGTGGTGGCAAAAACGGCTTGGCTCTTTCTGATATTCTGCAGTTTTTCAGGAACATTTTGGATTTAGAGGCAAGTTGTGCCACTCACACATGTTTTGTGTGATGATGGATTATGATGAGCAATGGTGGTCGACCGCAGCAAACAGATCAGTCGTGGTCATAAATTGTCATGTTAATGACCAAGGGCGAGTTTTTATTGATGTCATCTTCAATCTGGAATTTTTGAGGTTTTTTTATGAAGTGAAGCAACATTTTGGGTGATTTATAAAGTTAAAAAAAAAGTTATTACATTTCATCATAGTCATAATAATCGATAATTACGCTAGATTAAAAATAAATTTACAACAATTTTTAATCGCCCTCGACATTATTACTCCATAACATTAAATCAACCTAGTGGACCCTCTAAATCATTTTAGAACCTACATGGATGACCTCAAAGATAATAGCAGCCGTTAAACAAATTCATAACCTATTTTTAAACCTATTTAAATCCCTGGGAAACACATTGAGGGAAAGATCAGGTCGGTGCCTTGCATGGCTGCCTCCGCCATCGCTCTGTGAATGTGTGTGAACGGTCTGTCAATGTGAGGCGTAATTGTGAAGCTTCTTTGTGTCCGCTGGACTAGAAAGGGCGCGATATCAGCCGCAGTCCATTTTCCATTTGAGGCAGATACATTGGACAAAAGGATTCTGATTCAGTTCTCAGAGAAATCGTTCTTGTATTGACTTCTAAAAGTCTGTATGGAAGTTTTTTTCAATCCAGCTGATTGTCCACATCGGCTGTCACTCAAAAGTCAGCTCCCATAAAGAAGGATTTTTGTCAAGATTTATGCCAAATACATGAAGAACATTGAGTACTCCAGTAAGATCCAGTGCAAAGGGTTAAAAAAAAAGAACACTTTGGCTACAGTACTTCCCTCATAGTTACTGATGTTTTGGAAAATCAAGTAGCATCTTTCCCTCCACCCATAAGTGCTTTCACATCCAAAATGATGAATTCATTTCTCTTTGAAGCTAAACATTAACTTGGCACTCTCGCCGTTCTTTTCTTTGCAAAAGTGCCCTCTCTATTTGCCTACCTACAGCTTCTATACAAATTGCATAAACAAGGTCACAACGTGTTGTTTGTTGCAACTCCTTCCAAGAGTTAACTGCGGCACAAACAATTATCCTTGATGGTTCCTTCCATTTAGGCTTTTATTTATTTTCCTAAGAGCTGCTGCACCTGCATTTGCTGCCATAATAAATCCGCCAGATATCAGTAAAATGTAAACTCTGTTATTTTTCGACAGTGTGCTATCCAGTACACGTTAGGAATGGTCATTTTCATTTCTTTAGTGGTCCACGACTAACAAGAATTTCAGTTGCTTAGTCTATTAGTCGACTTTCCGTGATGTCATCCCCCAACATAGTCCATTAACCGCAGGTTAAAACAGTTACCACTGCAGAAATAACATATCTACAGGTGCTATTTAAAATTATTATTTTATTTTTCCAAATAAGCCAAGTGCTTCAGTGACCAAACAAAAACAAATCTTATCAGAGATGACAAAACAAAAGAGGCGAAAATTGCAAATGACTCCGCATTGCAGTAGTAGAACCATGCTAAAACAGCTTCATCCCACCCAATGAGCACTCTCATTTTTTTTCGAATTGGGTAAAATAACGCCACACTTTGCGCCGTCTCGGCGCCATCATTCCCTAATACAAGCACGTTCTTCTGTGTGCTACACTTATTACAGTCCGGCCGAGGTTTCTTGTGAAGCGTGTGCTACACTTATTAATCATGAATAGTTTCTCAGAAGTCGGCGTCGCTGCCTGAGTCGACTAATTGATAAGTCGACTTATCATGCCCCACCTTAGTACACGTACAATCAGAATGCGTAAGGGTCTGACTGTCTCATAGTTTAATTTGGGCTTGATAAGGTTGCAATTTTACCACAAAATTGCCATGTTGAGCGTAGCTTTAAGGAAATGCAAATTAGTATCAGAGAGCACTGATGAATAACAGCACTGCTGCATCTCAAATCTCTTGGGCCACCTTGGCATGCACGGATGTGCTGGAGAAGTTAATAAGTCAGGAGAGGGGGCAAATTTTGTCTTGCAGTATTTGCAAGTGGTTTCGCATTAGGACATGCTAGATGCTCTTTTATTCAGGTAGGAATCTCCACCAACCTTGTGTTTGCAATTCTTCAATTACCAAGTGGCACGGATTTTGCATTTCGTTTAAAATATGCATTTCACCACAAACCATAACCACATATTCAGCAACCACAGTACAAACTTATTCACTGCTCTAAATGACCCCTGGCATGGGCAAGGAGACCCTAAAAAGTTGTTGGTGTCAATTCTGCGTGCTTAAGAGTGTCTGGTTTGAAATATTATCACCATGGATTCCAGAGCTAACAAGATGCAGGGGACAGTTTAGATGGATGAGAGAGAGCAGCGGAGGAAGAAGCACAGGGGATGGGGGGCAACATCTGCTGGAATTGTTACCTGTCGTGAGTTAGAAATGTGTGTGTGTGTGTGTGTGTGTGTGTGTTGTGTGTGTGTGTGTGTGTGTGTGTGTGTGTGTGTGTGTGTGTGTGTGTGTGTGTGTGTGTGTGTGTGTGTGTGTGTGTGTGTGTGTGTGTGTGTGTGTGTGTGTGTGTGTGTGAGAGAGCATGTGCAGGTGCTGTCAGTAAAACATGTGGTTAACGTCCGAGCCTCTTCCTGGTGCAGGGGCCATCCTTAACCTGTATCCTCCTCGCTCTTCATTAGCTGATAGGAGTAATTTTTAGCAGCGCCAGTGATCTGTCTCTGAGGCTCTGGAGACCTGCCAGCTCTCGGCCACTGTAACTCGGGGCGTGAACATTCTCTCTCCCGATGAATGTCTCCCCTTCTCTTTTAGCCTATGGCGAAAACCTTTCACTTCCCCCATTCCAGCCCCTCCATGTCACCTCTATGGCTTCCTAACCCTTGTTTTCTTGATGGCCATTGTTAATTACTCTTTCATTCCGCCCTCGTCCCACTTCTTCCCTCCTCTCTGGCTCTCTCTCTCTCTCTCTCTCTCTCTCTGCTGCGTGTGCTTTTCCTGCATGAGTGCGGAGGGAAATCGAGCAGCGAGGGTGCCCGGCACGGGGAAGGGCTTTGACGTCACAACTCTGCCGATGGATGCACGCGCCGGTAGATGTGAGGAGAGGAGGAGAGAGGGAAGCAAAAGCACAGACATTATCGAGACAGAGGGAAGGGAAAAAGAACAGAACAGAAGAAAATAAAAGAAAGGCAATGATGTATCATGAGTTATTGCTCTCGATAACCCTGGCTTCAGACAGTTTTCCCCACGGTTTTGCCTCATCGCCTATTACATACTGCAGTGGTGGGGTATGCCTGTCCTTAATTCTGCTTGTCGACTCCCTCCGCCCAGCCCACTCTGAAGCAGGGGGCTGCTTCTAGGGGGTGCGGCGCAATCAGGTGCAGGCTAAGCATGTTTCTTTAAGCCAGCTCCCCCCCCCCAGACTCTATCTCTCAATGGACCAGCCTAGTACGGTAGAAGCGGGAAAGGTGTTTTGAATGAATCAGTGCTCTCAGAGGAGGACTTCAGCGGCAGCAGCAGCAGCAGCAGCAGCAGCAGCAGCAGCAGCAGCAGCAGCAGCAGCAGCAGCAACGGCGGCGGTAGCGGCAGCAGCAGCAGCAGCGGCGGCGGCAGCGGCAGCAGCAGCACTGCCATTTGGGAAGAGTTCACGCAGCAGACACAGGCCTGCAGCTGAACTAACATGTGGGTTCAGCCGGGACACTCCTCCTCACACACCCCTCGCAAGAGGCACCCGGCGCACCACGCAACTCGCAGGTGTGTATCTCCGAAAGGGATGGGAAGGACAAGAAGGTTTCTGTTGTTCTGCTGGCTGGACTGTCACTGTAGATCTTTCTGTTGCTGGAGAATTCCAGTGCTTACTGTGAAGTACTGAGCAAACTTGAATAGACAGGACGATGCGTATATGACCATGCTTGAGAGTTATCTTTGAGTAGACACCGGGCTGTGTATAGACTTAGAATTAGTGCAGCAATCTATAAAGGAAAAGAGCAAAGGATAAAGGCAGTGAGTGGTATGGTTGTGAAGGTTCGTCATCACGGCTCATTGACCGCTGTGTTGATGTCAGCAGGACCGTTGAACTCTGGTGTATATGGTCGTCGTTTCCCTTCTCTTGGACGATATTGGAAGGCTGTTGTCGGCCCACAGGGCCAGCTCCATACTATTGTTTCCTCACATTTTGGGTTGTGTTTACAACCGTTTACCGCTCTCCCCTTCATCCGCACGGCTTCTGCTACAGTCGCATGTTCACATCTGCCGCCTCTCAAACTTTTGTCATGCTCTGACAGACTTAATTTCTCCATCTACCGAAGCAGTTGGTATTCTGCCTCATTGACGAAAACGTCTCATTTGTCTCACTGAAGAAATAACACTCGTTAGACCCATGGAACAAGTCGAACAAGAATGTTTGTTACACCTTTGACTTCATTCCTGACCTTTCCAGGTCAGCCAAGCACAGGTTCCTTTCTTCAGCAACGTCCTGCATTACGACGACAGATTTCGATTCCTGGGAGCAGCCCTAGTGTAACTAGTCTTTTCTATTGTTGGCCTCTTAGCAGCGTCACTGGGGCACTTTTTTGTGGCTTGTATGTCTTACTCCCAGTCCATCTACCCCTTCTGCTTCAGGTATAGGGTGAAACAGACCTTTTCAGCTCTGTTTGTAATATCAAGCTTGTTAGCATTCTGTCTGGGTCTTAGTTTGAGCTTCGGCCATAATGTTACTCAGTGTGTTTATCATTCCTACCTGCGCTCCTGTGTCAGCCCTCCTGCTGTGCTGAGGACAGAGTGCTCCTCTCAGCCACAGAGGATTTTGTCCTCAGGCGGACAGCAGACTGTGACCTGAGACCAAGTGCCACGGGTGATGGGACTGAGACCTTACTCCAGCTTGGAATCAATACACTGTGGGTTACTGAAATTCTTGGCAATGTGTTTCCAGTATTATCCAAGCCATCACCAAATAAATAAACTCAGCCGCTCCCTTGAATGATTTTGTCCAGCATGGCAGTCTAATATTATGACCTAATATGTCCACCTAATCAATTCCATCTAGTCTGGCAGCACACATTTAGACCTGGCCGGGTCCAGTCTATTTAGTCTCATCCTTTACACACAGTGTGAAATGTGGCTCAGAGCCAGAGCTCTTCATTTGTATGCTTAGTCGGTATAGAGGTCATGTCCTTGCTAAATGCAGTTGTGCTGGGCCGGACCAATTCAGTCTGAAAAATGAGAAAATTTAAATTGGTGCAAGGGCAATCGGCTCAGGAATAGGGGGGAGACAAACTGACTTCTATATTAGCTTTCATGTTTCTGTACATATTACGAATTCCAGGCATGTCCACGAAGACGCAATACTTACAGGAAAAGACACGATGATGATATCTAGCAGAAGATTCAGGCATTTAAAAAAAGGGAGTACATTCTCTCCATATCAAGTTTGTGACCTTTAAGATTTAAAAGATAGTGATTAAGATCTACTGCTTCCCTGAAGTAGACATTCCAGGGAAGGGTTATTTCTCTCTCCTGCTGGCCAGTTGGAATTGAGGTTCTTTCCACCAGATGTTGTCTCTTCTGATTCCCGACTTAAGAAACCTACAGAGACTCTTTCTACATCCTCCATCACGGACTTGAAAATGAGAGTATACGCAGCCTGTCCATAGAAAACCTTCTGCGTGAGTGGAAAGCAAGTTTTGGTTGTTGGGAACTATTTTCTGTCACGGTTGGATTTTGTATTGTTTTAAGACAATTTAGTTTCACGGTGTGCGCAAATAAGCTTCCACTTTGTTGAAAGTATGTCAGTAGGCAGCATCACATACTTTATTCATCTTCTATATAATTTCCCCTGCTCTGTGTGGGCTTCGCGTGGTGCTGGTTGTGTCTGTCACTGCTGTCGACCATTGCAGTAATGGAGTAGCCACACTGTGTAAACTGCGTGCATTAGTGCAGCCTCCCCCAGCGGCACGGCGACTCCTCTGCTCTGCGGAGTGGATCTGCAGGGGAGAAGGCCCTCCTCCGAGCTCAGAGACCACAGCTTTCCTCCAGCAGAGAGCTGATTACACGCACACACGGCTTTAAAGAGCTGACTCAGTGTACATGCCCGGGAGGGAAGAGAAAGGGAACAATAGATAGAGAGAGGAGAGGAAAAAACGGGTTTGGTTTTGGGGAGAGACAAAGTGGACGGTGGAAATGAGGATGCGGAGTGTGATGTCAAATGAGCCATCGAGAACCGGCGTGTACAAAGTGATAAGCGGGGAGCACATTGGAGGTGGGGTAGGGGTGGAGTGGGAAATGGAACTATTACCCTTGTTTTTTTGATCTGCAGTCATAAAAAATTGTGTGCGTTTTCATTTTGTTCCCAACAGGGCTCTGAGGGGATGTTATAGATTCACAGTAAAGCAACTACGGTGGTGTAAAAAAAAAAAAAAAAAATCCTGCCGCAGTAAACTCTACGTAGGGGAGGAGCGAGGAGCGCTTGGTCACAGGCCTGTGTGCATTAAAACCCACTCTGCAGGGAAAAATATCAGATTCATCACATTTAATATCTATCTACAGCACAAGTGTTTCACTTAGGTTTAAACATTTGATCTGGCCTGTGTACACAGTATATGGTCTGTATACATAAGAGTAGAAATTTAAAGGTCAGATGGTGTATTTCTTTTACACATGTTTACGTAGGAATTGGATTGAATCAGACACTTTCCTCTTGCTGACTTGGCAGCAAAGGCTGCCAAAATCCCCCCAATGACTCGTTCAAAAAGCACCTACTGGGACAAGGACAATGTTATAAATTGATTATGACTATCAATGTGGTACGTGAAAGTTCATATCATGACTTATTTTTCACCTTGCTTATAGATTAGGAAGAAGCTTTTTTTTGTGAGTTTGTGTGAACAAGTGTATTTTCAAATGTGTGGGCCTCTGGGTGAAGGGATGACTATAAAATGCTGCTGGCGTGATTGTGTAAGGGGATTTGACATGTTTTACAGCATGAGGACCAGCTGAATCCGATTGTTACAGGATTCAGTGCCTCTTTATCTCCCTGCCCACCTCGATGCCAAAGCACTGGCCAGTGACATGGCTGCCACGGATACTAGTGGGGGAAACAGAGATTACCTCGGATGTGGATAACCCTTGTTCTTAGCCTTTGGCACAATGAAATGAAAACCGTGCTCCTCTTGTTTTGTCCCTCTACAATGTAGACGTCACTTGTGGTGTAAAAGGGGTTGAGGGCATAGTGGGATTTCAACCTTTTTTGTGTCCGTTCTTTGCAGTACCTCTTAGCAGTAAGAATTTTCCAGCCTTAGGTCCCGGCCCATACTGTTTTGTTTTAGGAGCTGGATTGTTTCCCGCAGCCGTGGCTCAAGAGGTAGACCTCCTCGTCTAGTAATTGGAGGATTGCTGGTTCCATCCTGCAGTCCATTTACCATTTGCAAAGTTAGTGTGAACAAGCTGTTCTTGTTCTCTTGCCTGCTTATAACCAATAAATACACACGAAGGAAACATAATTAAACAGCCTACTCCAACTTCCCCTTCAATCTTCAAAGCCACTTTGCGATTGTTCATGCCCAAATTTTGCGTGTAAAGTTCACCAAGTTCACCAAACATTGCCTTGACTTCTCTTCCCGAAGCGAATCCAATGATTTAGATGATTGCAGTGAAATGAATTAAATTTTGCACAAAATATTGCTTTCAGGAATGCTTGTGTGACTGTGACTTGACGTGACTTGACTTGTCCGTGACTTTGAGGATTTTTTTGAGGTTTTGTGTTATGCTGTAGGTCTCTGTTCAGTCCTTTACACTTCGGGCACAATGTGCAAGGTTCCAGGTTGGAGAATGCAGAAGCTGATGACATTTTTATGCACACTTTCAAGTGGTGTGAGGAAATTGATCATGAATAACATTGTGATCGCAGACATGCATTTTTTTGTAGGAGCTTAATTTAAGCTTTTCTGCCAATCTGTCTGGAAATTGGACTGACTCCAGACCTGAGGACTTCCCTCTGTGCAGTGGACAAATCGACAAGCAGCTTTGTGGTACCTTACATGTATCATCGTCCTTGTCTTATCTTTCTGGATTTGTCATGTCATGGGTTGAAAAAAACTGCACACCAAAACCCCAGCTAACCCCAGATAACCCCGAGCGAAGAACAAGCAATGTCGTGGGCTCCAAGTGTGAAATGGGTTTATGTCTCCTGAGGCCCATCAAGGTCCATCACTGACAAATAAACAACATGGGGTGCTGTCAGACAGGCTGCTCTGTGATGTGCCGGTCCTTATACAACACTCATTTACAGCTCAAAGGTGGGATGTCACAGTTTGACTATAGACCTTGGCTAAATTAGCTTGTCACGACTATGCTCAGCGAATAAGGGGTGGCGTGGTTGCCGGAGGCAAGCTAGATATAAAAAAAAAAGCTTATAAATTGAATTGCGGCCTTTGCTGATGAATATGAGACTTTTTCTTTGACTTTTTATGAGATTTCTTTTCTTTGCCCATCTTAAAATAAGTAGTCTTGTCCTCTTTAGTTAAGGCTGGCAAATGAGTGTGCAAGCCTCATCATTTAAAAGCTCAGCTGTTTTGACGGAAGCGCTGCCGACATACAATAAGGGGCCTGACACTTTCTGAGTAATAGGTACTTCACAGTTCCTTTCCATAACACGCCTGCCTTCTTGCGATGTTACATAAAAAAATATATAGTTCAAGAATTGAAAAAATGATATTCATGTTTTAATGTGTGTGTGTGTGTGTGTGTGTGTGTATTAGAACTATTAAATGCAGTTTCCTCCTACTTTTCCCTATCTAGACACCGTTCATTGACTTTCATTAATCAGCTCATCTTCCATTTATATCTTCTAACCCAACACTATGGCTTTCGCTCTGATACTGACTGTATCAGAGCCAGCTATTTACTGTCACTGTCACTTTCATTGGGCTCACAGTCAAGTCATGTAAGTCAAGGTTAAAGGGAAAGATATTATAGCCAAATGTATTCATACTTTACTAAATTATTTAACTTAATGTGGTGGGGGGTGGTGTGGTTTAAGCAGCCATACCTGTCTTGGGTCTAGGTAACTGGGCCGGGGATCAGAGGTGGCTGTACAACTGTTTCTCCTCAGAGCAATCAACGAGCAACAGGTACATCATCCATCCCCACCCATCCCCCGGAACTGTGGCAGTTCTGCCTGCCACATGCCACCTGAGTGGCGTTTTCAGGGCCCTCCAACACAGAGATATGGGCAGCGATGTTGCAAACAAACCGGTTTATTGAAGAGTGGCAAGCTGTATGTCATGACAGAGGCTCTCTCCGTGTGTGTGGGGATGGGTAATTTACCTGTTGCTCGTCGATTGCTCTGACGCGCATTAGGCGTACAGCCACCCTGATCCCAGCCCAATTACCCAGACGCAAGACAGATGTGGCTGCTTAAACCACACCCTCCCTACACCACATACCCCCCACACCATACATAGGAGCAGCGAGAGAAAAAAAAAAGAAATGCTTCGACTCTGAAACAGGGTTCCCATACCTAAACCGACCAGACTCTGTCACAGGGTTTCTATACCTAAAACGATAGACTCTGACACAGTGTTTCCATACCTAAACATAATAAAAGACTGGACTCTGATACAGGATTCCCATGCCTTAAGTTAACAAAAATGTCCAACAAAACAGAAATAGTCCCCTTTCCCAGAGACCAGGTGAGTGAGCATGGTCCATGGGCGACCCTCCCACAGGGCGAGGACAGACTACCCTACTCCCATCCAGAGCATGGGGCCTTGGGCTGCTGTGTTAATTGGCAGAGGTTTAGCCGCGCTTGGCTGTTGCGGGGGCTGCTTGGAGGGGTGGCCTGGCTGTTGCAGAATAACTAGTTGCCCAAAATCTATATATCTTTCATTCACGAGCAACCTGATATTATTTAATGTTTTATTCATAAAATCTATTAACATTTACATTTCAAAGGTTCTCAATCAGTTCAGTCTTTTCTGCTAACCCTTTTTTTTTGGCCATTTCATTTATTTTTGATGTCACAGGATTATAGAGATCAGAGATCAGACAGATTATCTCAACATGAACATATGTAATTTGTGTGAGTGTGTGTGTGTGTGTGTGGGGGGGGGGTGTTTGTGTGTGTGGGTGTGTGTGTGTGTGTGTGTGTGTGTATTGGGTTTTTGCGTTCACACAGGGGACCATGTTTGTAGAGTGATAGATTGGGAAACTGCGCGGTACTTAGACACTGTCTCGAACTGCGGCCATGCCACTGACAGACCATTCGTTTTCTACTGTAGAGACTGTAGGAACGGCAGTAATTGTTTTATGCTTGAAGACACGTGCACTGAAAATGCTCGGAGTTAGTTTGTCAGGCGATGGCTGCTACTGCATCGGACCTTTACTAAAAGTCTGCTGGTAGGTCCCTTTGGTCTTTATGCACTTATATTTAACATTTTATCATCCTAAGATTGATAGAACTGGTAAGATAGTCATGTAACAAAGTTGCCCTTGTCTTAAAATCCACCTTCTACCAAACTTCTACCACAGAATCCATTGTTGATCTGAATGCCGACAGGACGTGATTTATGTGAAGTTTCCTTTTCTTGTTTTGTTTCCCTTCTCATTTTGAGAGAATTATGATTCTTTTATGACCCCCTGCAGTTGATTTATCGCTTTGTTTTTTTATCAGCAAACCTGCCACATCTGTCACAGCATCCATGCTCCATGGTTTGTGTCTTGCATGTTGATAGGTGTGGGAGTCTCTGCCCACATGTACGGGTTTAGGGAGGGAGACGGAGTCGTTCGGGCAGTGGAGCGCCGACGCAGCGAGGATTTTATTCAGAATGTTAACACAAGGGCTTGCTGGCAAAACAGGAACATAAACTAAAAGGGATTAACAGAGTTTGTTTCGCATGGATGTGCTCCAGACCGCAGGCATTTCTGCATCATGCGCCTCATCTTCCCCACTGAAAGACAAAACCACATATATGAAGACTCTCCCAGCCGGGTCCGACCACTCAACGATAAAGAGGCTGATTGGGCAGACCCGGTCAAGCTGCGGCGTCACGGAGGACCCCTCATCTGCCACATACCCCCACCGCTTGACTTTGGCCGGGGAGTCCGGCCGCCAGCCCACTAACCCCCCGCCCCCGGAGCGAGCGAGAGAGAAAGTCCGCCACCACCATCTTTGCCCCCGGCCTATGGATCACCTTGAACTTAATGGGCTGAAGAGCCAGGTGACAACAGGTGATCCGCACAATGGTGTCCTTCATGCGGTGGAGCCACTGCAGAGGGGCGTGGCCCGATCAGAGGGTGAAAGGGCGCCCCAGGACATAGTACCGGAGGGCGCTGACCACCCACTTGATGGCTAGACACTCCTTCTCCTTCTCCTGCTGATGTACAGCACCGGTCAGTCAACGCCCTCCGCCTGCTCTGATGTGTCAGTCTGCAAGCAGAAAGGGAGAGAAAAGTTAGGCACACCCAGCACTTTCCACATAGAGCTGATTTCACGTTCTCAAACGCCTGCTGGCACACCTCCGTCCACTGGACACCAGATCTGAAGCACTCTTTTGAGTTAAATCAGACAAAGGGCTGGTCAGTGTCAAAAAGTCGGCTCCAAACCTTCTGTCGTAACATGCCAGTGATATAACTTGTCCCTAATCTGCGGAAAATACGGATGAGTGAGCGCGGCGTCTGGGCGCATCAATACGCCATCGATTTTAACTACCCCCTCAAAGGCCCCGCGAAGGGTATCGTCCTGCGACTGACCCCAGTGCGGACTCCTCCGCTCCTGACCCTGCAGCAACCACTATTAACCCCTCAGCGTCACCGCGCGCTGTCAAACACTCACATCCCCCTACCGACTGTGCGCGCACTCCCCCAGCCTCCTTCATTGAAGTGTCAAACCCTGGCCATTCCATACCAAAAATTAGGGAGTGTGACAGGCCGGAGCTAACTGCACCCTTCACCTTATGTTTTTTTTTAACAAATTTCAAGCCGCACCACCGGATATGTGTGAATATCCCCATGCACACCTGTGATGCCTCCAACAAAGGCCTAGGTCAAACCAGGCGTTGCTGGACCATCGTCTGAGAACAGCCAGTCCAGCAAAGCCTGATGTCTACCCCCTTGTACTCTTACCTGTACGTTGTAGGTCCCTCCCTGACCGGGGGAGGGGCCTGGCGGACCAGTGACCCGAACCACCCGTCCGACCTCCATCATAGGACAGTCCTGGCCAGCCCCCTCCAGGTTGTTGCGCACGGTTCTGACAACTCCCACGAGTGTCCTGGGGGTGGATGCATCAGGCCTCTGGAGGTCCTCCCACGGGGCACTTGGACGGGCTCAGGACCCGGCCAATAAGGGATGGGTCCGGGGGCATCACGGCATACTGCGCAACTCCTTGTCCCGGTGGCGCTCGTCTCTCCCGGAGATTGCGATGGTGCAGTGGCGATGCCTCCGGGTGCCCGGCCGTGGTGGGTCCACTGCGTCCCCCCGCGGACGCACGCTGGCGAGGACGTGCTCCAGCTGGCAGCGGAGGAAGTCCCGCTCATCCTCCAGGTCTGTGATGCGTTCCCGCAGCCATCGGATCGGCTCCTGGGTGCATTTCCTCGTACTCCGGACCGCAGGCATTTCCACGCTATGCCCCTCAACTTCCCCACTGAAAGACAAAACCACATATATGAAGACTCTCCCAGCCGGGTTCGACCAATCAGCGCTAAAGAGGCTGATTGGGCAGACCCGTTAAAGCTGCGCCGCTACGGAGGCAAGCCAGGCCTGTCCCTTGCAGATGTAACCACGACCCCTTGTCTGCCACAATAAGGTTTAGACGAGGTTTTTCTGACTTAGGCGGTGTTGAAGTTCCAGCCTCCCCTCGGGTTTTGTTCAAGAAATGCTGCAGAAAATGTAATCTCGGGCCCGAAATAGCTGAAAAAGGCAGCCTTTAACCTAGCTGCATGGAGACACAGTCTTTATAGGAGACGGATGCTGGGAGGGCTGCAGCTTCTCCACGAGCGGTGCATAGACGCCACGGTGCATCTGGTTTATCCCAAGGAAGCTGCTGTGACAGTTTGGTCTCTGTTTGATTCAGCGATTAATGCAGTTACAACAAGAGAAGGACATCTGTTCCCTGATCACCTTCCTGCCTCCTTTCCTCTCCTCTCCCCCTTCTCTCCTCTCCTCCTTTATTGTCCTCTACTCTTTTTGTCTTTCCCCCTTTCCTCTCCTCTCCTCATCGCCTCTTCGCTTGTCTCTTCTCCTCTCCTCCTTTCCTCTCCCCTTTGTGCTCTCCTCTCCTTTCCCCTCCTCTCCTATTTCCCCCTTTCCTCTCTTCTCCTCTCCTCTCCTCTCCTCTCCTCTTCTCTCCTCTCCTCTCCTCTATCCCCCTTTCCTCTTTTTCTCTGCTCCCCTCTCCTTGTCTCTCCACTCCTCTCCCCTCCTCTCTTTGCCTCTCCTCTCCTCTCTCCTCATCTATCCTCTCTCCTCTCCAGAGAGATGTTGGAAAACATATTTAATCTGATGAGATGAGTTTTTACCAGACGGTGTTTGAGTGTGTGTGTGTGTGTGTGTGTGTGTGTGTGTGTGAGTGCGTGTGTGCAGTGCGTGCGCGTGTGCGTGTGTCCGTGCGTGGCGTCGATTAGTGCAAGTATTTTTTTTATGACCGTGGTGTTCTAAACATATTTGGAGAGTTGCTTTCCCACAAATGTCCAGCGTACAGCGAGCAGTCTGCATTGTGTCCTGGGACTGATGACACTCTGCCTTGCAGACTGACATCGTAGATAAGGTTTGTGAAAGGGAGGTAAAACACAGGGCTCACAAGCCAGGAAACGGCCAGTCGGTGTTTGTGTATGCAGGATTTATTCCCACACAGCGCTGGTAAACTGGGATTTTTTTAGTCAGAGATCATAGACAGCATTTGTCAAAGACAGTTGCATTTTAACTCGGCATGCAATGAACTGGGATTGGATTTTTTGTATTTACATGTTTTCCTTTACATTCTTTACATGTTTCCTTTTTTCTTTATGATAAACTTATTTGGACATGCAATATACACTTGGTTGTTATTTGGATTATTTTATCAATAGCAGTGGTACAAAAGCAGGATAGATGGAATAGAATCTTGACCTTTTCTTTTGGAAAATTAAAATGCAATCCCAGAATTTCCATTGGAATGAACGGGTTATTTTCCGTGGAAATTATTAATTAAATGGCACAACAGGCAAGTGGACTTTGAACTGTGACTACAATGCATATCCAGCGTCGAGCTAAAAATCTGTAATTTGAAAATGCAGGAGGAAAAAAACTGGTTCATCTGGTGCGGTGATACGTATGATGATTTATTTGTTCATTTTTTAATATCATATTATGGCTCTATAAATCTTGAATCTGTTGATTATTAATAATTTTGATATATTTTTGTTTGTTTGACATGAACTGGTGTTTGTCGTCATGTAGGCGATGCTGAGAAAGGGTTAAAGTCATCAGCTATTCAGTGAAACGTTGGGGAGGCCGCATGAGGCCGTGAACCTCGGCCTGCACCGTTGTTCCCTCCCTAGGCCGACACACTTTGTTCCAGTGTTTTGGAGTGGGAGGTGGAGATCGGGGGGCGCAGCGGGGTGTGTGCAGGATACCGACAACCTGCGAGCAATGAATGTCTTCCTGCTCAGCTCGGCTCCGTGTCCGTTTTCCACAGTGACTCACCGCTGTTAGGATTTAGGGTCCAGCGGTTCGGTTTAGCCAGCGAGCCGCACATTAAGGAAGCGGTTTGTTTACAAGAAACATGAGGTGGAACATTAGTGAGGTAGGACCGAGCCAATATCTTTTTTCTTCTATCCTCTAGGCCTAGGTGATTTTTTTTTATCATGCTTAATTTTAAGACTTTGTTTGTCATTTAAATGTTAAGATTTTAAGTTATGCATTTTGCTGATTGTGCATATATACAGTATATGGAGTGGCAGCATGAAAGTATATCTGGATTCTGGAGAGATTCTGGTGTAAATCTATTTAAAATCCATGTATAAAAGGTGTCTCATCGGAAAATGCATCTATTCGATTATTGTTATTTTTTTAAATTGCACTTTTCTGGCATGTATTTGTTGAATTGAGTGTATAATAGTGATCGCTGTATTGGTTTTTATTTTGCACTATGTTAGGGCTTTGAGATGACATAACACTACATCATGTTGTTATAGAAACAGTGAAAAAAATGGTGTCAGTTATCAATGATTTAAATGAACATGAGTAAAAGGATGTTTGCACAGACATTAGTTTGTTGGGAATCATTTCATGGTTCCCTGTGAGGATTTTCAGTACTGATCCTGTGGGTGTATTAAAAAAAACACCACTTTAAGCTTGGCTTTTCCCTTCAATCCCTCACCGAGCGATGATGAAAACCGAGTGTCAGTGTGTTTGAAATCAGTGATTTCTTTTGTCATTTTTCCGCCCGGTCAGTTCACTCCGAACCCCAGGCCTTTTGATGGCTTCGTCTCGTGCGGTTTATAGATAAACCGAAACGGTCTTGCCTCTCTGCACACAGTGTGGTGCCGGCCCTCTCCCACCACGCGCTCTTTTCCTGCCGGGAGTGGAGAGTCTCTTGCTGTTTTCACCCCCGCCGGTCTTTCCTGCTTCCTCGCTGCTCTCACTTAAACACTGTGGGTGTGACTGTATATCGAGCGCCAGGTCATGGGTTGGTCAGATCTTAAAAAAAAAAAAGTAGTTACTTTTAATTCCAGCAAACAAAAAGGGGCCAGGTCAAAACGTGCTCATGCCAAGGACCCTCTAAATATGCTGAGGCCACCGCAGAACAAAACATGGTGTATGTAATGTGTTCATTATAAACCAAGTCACCTTACTTAAATATTATTGAAAGCTAAACACTGATCAAAGTGTTTGGGCTCAGGTACAATGAACAGCACATGCAATTCCTAATATAAACAGACTTGTATTAGAAACTATTATTCGGTACATAGACATGACCTTAGGCAAGGCGAGTTTTGTTTTTATAGAGCATTTTATACACAAGGGCATTTCAAACTGCTTCACATAAGGTGCAAAATATCTTATATAAGAGCATAGACAAGACTTAAAGCATAGAGATAAAAAGCTTAAAGCATATAAAAAGACCTAGTAAAACCACAGCGACAACACAGAGTTAAAGTGGAATTGAAAACATGCCGACACACCTACTTCAACACGGCAGGACTCAAACCACGCTCACTTGGTGGTTGGCTCAAACCAAACTAGAAACCCGGTAGAACACATGTCCACAAAAAAAACAATGGTCATGACAAAAGGACAACGATAAAAAGCTTGGAGTGCAATTCCAAACAGGACGATTCACTGAAAAACACTTGCAAGTATAAACATTTTGTGTCGTTGGGGCGAGACCAAGCAAGCTGCTTCTCTGTGATTGGTCATCTGAGTTAGTCAACGCACAGTTGGGTATCTTGTTTATTTTTAAGTAAACATAATCACTGGACCAGACGCAAACGGGAGGGAAAAAAAACGGCAAAAGATGGCGATGAGGCTGAAATACATTTCCATTTAGAAAAACATGTGGCTGAGATATTCTCAGTTTGAATAATTTACAACAAATAGATGCAAGTCATGGCAAACCCAGGACAGTAGGTGTCGTAAACAAGAATTTGCATCTTCCATCTCGCTCCACGTGCCATTTCGGGTGACCATTATAATGTTCTTTATCATATAGCTATAGCTATGGGTAGATATGACGATGATATTTTGAGGTACTCGGAACAGGACGGCGATGGCAGTTTGGGATGCTGGATGAAGCCCGTGCCTCTGCCCCTTTGGACTGGCTAACCGAGGAGGATCACCGCGTTATGTCACATGTCCCAATTACAGCCTGCAAATAGGCTGCAATCTAGATGGAGTGGCCTATCAGGAGAAAATAATTGAATTCTACCGTGTAGAATGAGCTAATGGGTCTTCCTGCTGGCCATTCCAGTCCGTCTGTGAGGGAAAGGCCTTTGTCAGCTCAATAGAAGCCAGGCAAGCTGAGAGCAAAATAAATGACATCTAGTATGTTGTAGCAGTAAGTAGAGGAACCTAAATGCAGCGAATGCTAAGGACCTTCAGTCTGTTTGGATTGACTTTTGACCTCTAAGGTCCTGGAAGGATTTCAATTTCCCGGACAAATGGGAGCGATTGTGGTCAAATATTATTTGTGTTTTTTGATCTTAATTAATCTTAATTTTAATTCCATCTTAATTTGCTTAATTGTTAAGCAGGCTATATAGAGAATGACGTCATCAAGGCTTGTGGATGTATAATGATTTTTATTGAATATTCAAAATAAAACAAGTCCCGTCAGTTAACGCCATTTAATAAATAAATAAATAAATAAATAAATAAATAAATAAATAAATATTCTTCGTCCGGACGTCTTGTCGACATATTTTACACAATGAATATTTACTGTCTGCTTTGCATCGGAACTTATATATCCAAAAAAATGGATGGATGGATGTATGTGTCAACGATAAATCATCTTTCTGCTTGAGTTTCGGACGCTGCCGCATTTTCTCCGCTCCATGTGCACTGTGTTTACAAGCGCAACCTGCGGGCGGGGCTTGTTTCTATATCGACAGATGTGATTGGTTAGAGATGAAAGGTCAGCTGTCAATCGTCCAAAGTGATTGGCTTTCCGTGGGAACTTGCCAAAGCGGAAATAATTCTCGGTCAAAACCCTGTAATTACCGGATAATGGAAACTCTGCATGACATATTACATATTTCAGAATGGTATAGATCAGAGTTTACATTCAAAAAAATTGGTGCTGGTCAATGTGTCATGGAAGATTTCAATTTCCCAGACAAATGTGAGAGATTCTGGTCAAATATTATTGAGCTGTGTGTTTATTGAGCTTAAAAACAATTGATATGCAGGCTATATAGAGAATGACATCATCAAGACATGTAGATTGATTGAATATTCCGGCACTAATTCAAATTGTGCTTGGAGGGAATTATTTTCACCGGACATTATGACTGGAGAGATTAAAATATGTCGGACTTCCACAGATTTTCCTGGTCAAAAACCGGTAATTACCCGACAACGCAAACGCTGATATAGATGTTCTGCCGAGTGCTCATTGGAACCCGTATGGTAGATTGAAAATGGTCATAAATCTGTCCCAAACCATCCCATAAGCCCTAACCCTGTGCTTTTTATCCGTGAAATTTTTGCATTTGAATTGCCATGACAAAGTCCTGTGGAAGATATTCTCTCGAGGCCAGGCCTGCTCCGGAGCCTGCAGGTTCCTCGGCTGAGATCGTAGATGAGTGCAGAGAAGTACTACTTCTTAAAGCTTTAAATAAATTCAATAACAGCTGGGCACCTTAGCAGCTGGGCACCTCGTCCAAGTGCACCCCGCAGGGTAAACAGGAGAAGTGCAAGAGTCTGTGGCATGAACAGAAATACATATAGGCCCAGGGCTGGGTGCCATCTTCTGACTACACCCCTATAATACAATACATGATGTGTTATTCAGAAAAAAAAAAAAAAGAGCAGTGTACAGTCTGGGCGCAGGTGCAAGATAGAAGACATGAACAAGACTGTTTCTTTGTATGAGGAACAGAGAACGGATGCCTGGGAGTAGATAAGCAGTAACTGGGAATGGAAAGGAGTGTTTCTGGAGGTCTCAAAACCGATGCACCTGCCAATTAAATGTTTCTGTGGAGACCACAGGGAACATCACATTGTCTTATTTCTATTTACAAACTGTAGAGGGAGGGAGTGTGGTTTGGCCCAATGCAGACATAGCTCCAAGGTTAGTGGGACCTTCCTAGTTTTTATGAACAAAGCAGGCAATCACTCAGGCAATCACTTCATATGAAAATAAAAGAAGAAAATTATAATTCATTGGTTCTGTAAGTGAGATGAAATGAAAAGGTCATATGAAGATATCTTCTTCAGTACCTCCCAATCCCTCCAGCTCCATCCTCGAAACGGAGACAATCAAACTGCTGACTTAAAAACAAGTCGTAACCCGTCGTGTGTTACCGAGTAATTGGAAAAAAAGAGTCCAGGACAGATGATAAATCAACGTCAAAGTTCACAAATTTGAATAAGCCGTGTTTTGTAGAATAATAATTCCAGGCCTCATTACCACTCATTGCGGTCGCCTATGAACAAAATTGAATCGCGCTCAAGTACAGTGAAAGGACAATATCACTTATGAGGACCCGCTGACCCCCAGCAACCATGAAACAGGGCCTGTAGTCAGACATTACACCACACTGATCACTACAGCATCCAAACCATCTCCATGTCATTTGTTTATGTGTCTGCGGGAAGTTGAATTTACAAGCGGCCGGCAAATTTCCCAAGACCCCCAAGTGATGAAAATTAGATATTAATATAACTGGAAATAAGTTATACTCTGATATACCCAAAAGGCATTTGAATAATAACAATAAGGTATTTGTTTGCAGTGTCTTTGAGGCCCACACCTGAGCCTTCATTGTAAAGGTGACTTCTTATTGCTTTTTGAATTAGTGACCAGTATCAGCTGCTGGGCATATCTTTGGCATTCAGTATTGATCTGAAGCTTCAGGACTCTTCATTGATTTCCCCAGAGCCGAGCAATGCTGATCCTGAAAACTTCCTAACTTTAATTTTGCACTTCTGTTTGCACTTTAAAATGTATCCCGTTTCTATTGATTCATCCAAAATAAACGCCTGGGATATTCACTTGGATAGTTGAGTCGAGGTCATAAAAACTCATGTATTGATGAATTACTCCATGAATATGTAACAAATGGATCATTCTTTGTGAGCAGAGTATTAAAGATGATGGCATGTATTCAGTGCTGGATCTGCTCGTCCTCCGTAGACCTTGCTCCCCGCCCTCCTGACCCCAAGTTGTGGCTGGAACAATGATAAGGAGCTGAGGTTCTCTATGTGAAGCATATGTTTGCATCTTGCAGTAATCCCTCATTAGTTAAACTCTGCTTTAGATAGTCTTCATGAGACCAGAAGAGAGTTTTTTTTTTCCAGCTGAGCAGACATGAAATAAAATGAAGCTGGTCAGTAGAAGCCCACATTTGGCACAAGATAAGCCCTTCTCCCTTGACATCTCCTCAATAGATCAGCCACATTAACATTCTCAGCCAGAGCTGTGTTTCCCTTTTTACAATTTAGCCTTTCATGCGTTTGGAATTCAGTGTCTGAGCGCCAAATCTAATCTTTCCCCACCTCCAAAGCCAGGCCGCCCTCTCACATTCATTGCCATGTTTACTGGTCGCTGCTGTGGATGGCATAGCGGAGAGGTCCGCTTTGACACTTTTTTAAAATATGCTGTGTCATAACAGAGTGTGCAGTGACTGTAAATGGGGACCATCTCTCTCAATGTCCTCCAGAACCTATTTTCTGCCAGCGGCAGCGACAGTATCAAAACGCGGTGGCCCTGTTTACTCTCCATGGGGCATGTCGGAGCCTGCAGCAGCTTTTGCTTTGTGGACTCAATGCTCTTTGTATGCTCTAAAGTTGGTCTGAAGTTGACGGCATGATTTGCTGCCGTCGCACACAGCCGGAAGCACAGCGCTGTCCTGTTTAATTGAAGCTCACATGGCTACATGGCAGGGCTGCAGGAAAGAAATTTAAATAGAATTCAAATACTAAAAAACACGGGCGGTATTTTTTCAGAAGCGATCTGTGATCTGCTCCGCAGTGGAGCAGCAGCAGGAAACGGAGTCAGTTAAATACATCTAGAGCTTTTATTTGTTTTGTTTGGAGAAAAGACAATTGGAGCTGCGTTGCTGCGGAACCGTGTTAACGCCTCCCCCCTGTTCTAAATCTGAACATTAAAATTGAAAATATATTGAATATAAATAATAATAAAACATACAAATTAAAATGGGATTATAGAGGAATATCTGCTGCCCTACTACACGACAAGATAGAGGATCCAAGATTTTCCTCAGACAGGCAGTAATAACAAGGTTAAGGTTTTAACCAACTTATGCTGCCCGCTGTTGTACACACTGAAGGAGCAGAGGATTAATGAAAATCCATTCATAGTATTATAGGAGAAAAACTGGGTACTCTGTGGTGTAAAATGTGTGCGTAAAAAAGTAGTGGTAGGTGCTCATAGTACGATGGAAACGAAATGCCATGGAAAAAAGATCAATCAAAAAACGCATCTCGATGAATGTTTTAGGCAGTCAGGAGGAACGTATGTAATTATTTTAAAAGCCATTATTACCATAACGCTAAATCGGCCACCATGTTTAGACTGAGAAAAAACTTCGTCAGGACTTGTCATCGTGAAAAAGCCAAGGGTGGTTGGATTTGGCCATAGGTGTCCCCTTGCCAATACTGACTTGATCTCCTGATTTTATTGAAAAACAATAAAACTCAATGAAAGCCTTTGGTGAGACTTGATTAATCCGTTTTCCATTAATAGCAAGTAGATTAAGCTGAGCTGGTCTGCGCTGATAAGGAAATTGATGTTCACACATACAGTGCAGTCTACTGCACAATGCTTATCTTTTAAATGCCCCAATATTCTCACAATCACAATGGTATCTTGACATGGTCTGCCATGATGGTCACAACTTATGGACCTCTATTGTAGGTCTTTTTTGGCTCTTAATGTACTTTTAATACTTCATTTGCATACATATTATATCCATAAATTGTCCTACACATAGAAATTATTACCATTAAGAAGCTCAATGACACTCTGTCATGCCTCAATTTCTTTGTCACAGTTGATTAAAAAGGTCATGTGTGAATGACAATCCTTTTATGTGCTATCTCAAGTAGGCTTGGGCGATATCCAAAATATCATATGGCGATGCAAATATCACGATACACAATATTGTCGTTGTTGTTGAAGGGGAGGGATTGCGCACGGGGGTTTTTTGGTTTCATTCATTTACAATAAATACATCTACAATAGAAACACTATTTGTTTTCTTTGGAGAAACATTGAAGCTTTATGCCACTCCAACTGGAAATTTGGGCGTTCACCTGATGTACGCGTGGTTCACCACACAAACACGGGCACCAAGCAAGTGCGAGTGAGGAAATATATACCTAAAAAATAAAAAAAAAGACGGGGTTGGTAGGCGATATTTCGATGCCGTGAGAATATTGCATGTGTGGTGGCAAATATCGGCCCAAACCAAGCTTCCTTTGAGCATGGAAAAATACTAGGCATTATTTCCACAAGAAAACACTAAGAATAACCACCATGAATTTGTTGCAGCAAATTGCATTAGACTTCTAATAAAGCCACTGACCTAGTTGTGTCGAATGCTTACCAATGTGTACAGCAGGGAACAGGTTATCTTTTGGGACTGCTCTTGCTTGGAAGTGCAGTATATGACTTGGCTTAATTATTGCTTATTATAAGCAAACTTCTTACTTTCTTATCTGTACATTCCGTTATCCTGATATCCTGCCAATTTACTGTTAGATGCAGCACGTGCTATTCAATTATTATTCACATGGAACAATTAAAATGTATTTTTCTCCTTCACCGCCATCTACCAAAGTTGACTTGCAGAACTCAAACAATTGTGCAAGAATCATTTTGGGAAGATAGAGCTCTCTGATGACAATCACTGCAAATTGTCCAAAAACAGCCATGCAGTGTTTAAAAAAAAAAAGCAAATTGGTAACGATCCCTATATCTGGATTAAGGTCTGGATGACTCAGAATGTAATTATTTCCTCCTTATAAGTAACTCTGATTATGATGAAAATTCATTTTTAATTTAAGTTATTTTATTCACAAACTGTAAGATAGACCAGGGAGCAAACAAAGCAGGCAAACAAAAATGATTGTCTGAATATATTACAGTAGCTTTTTGTGCCTTTTTGCTGCTAAATCTCTTGTTGTTCATAAGATGTGCTTACATCGATCTATATCAAAAGTACCTGTTCCAAAAGTATCTATTCACCAACCTTCATTGGGTTCTCAGTACAGTACAGTTCTCATTGCTGTCCCAGAAATTGATCAGAAAATATACATTTGCCAAACCTGAAAGTAAACTCATTTACAAGTTACAAGTCTAATCAATTTAGTAAGAAAAAAATAAATAGATACACATTTATATTTCAGACTCTCCTCATAGTGAACCGTCTCATTATCTTGTGTTTATTAATTTAGGGGGTAATAAGCAAAAATCATTTTGGGGCCGTCACTTAAAGGTGCAGTGTGCTGAATTTTAGTGGCATCGAGCTGCGAGGCTGCAGATCGCATACCAACTGAAATGTATTCCATTTCTGCGGAGTCCGTTGCCTAAATTCTACACACGGCACCTTTAAACCATCTTACTGCCTCCACAGCAGAGATTTTGCAAGAGCTAAAATGAGTCCTGCATATGACAGTAATTGTTGAACAACGTGCCTCTAACAAATCTCTCATTCTTGGAAGACTAAGCAGAAGCTTTTCTGTTTTGTCTCTCCAATTCTGCCGTTCAAAGTACACAAACAGCACATTCTTGGGAAAAACACTCAACACAATCCATTATTGGATATGACAGTTGAGCAACCAATGACTATTTGATTTCACAGCGCTACACCCATACCGTAGGGAACAGAGCATGACTGATCTGATGGGAAAAGAACTTGCTTACTCCTTACCAGTAAAAAAAAAGTTTAATAGGTTAAGGCGTCGTGTTTTCCTCCAGGCAATAGACAGATGTCGAGCTGCTTCATCTTAAGGTGAGAGAGAGGAAGGTGTAGAAGGTGTAGAGCAGGGCGGGAGGGGATCTGTTGAGTTACTTCATCTTTTTTTTACTTCATCTCACCACTGTACCCTGTTGGTGAGGGGTAGCGACCCCTCGGAGACACAGCACACTTCCGAGGGAGACGGCGGAGGTAGATGCCCCCGTCCTCCAACCCCACGCCTTCCCATACCTCAGCTGTGCTTTCATCCCTCCATCCGCGCTTTGCTTCACTCAGCGTGGAGATCTGAGGCTATGGGAGGCTGTCTCCGAAAAAAACCTGACTTGCCCGGCTGCAACCTCGAGAGTCTTTGTCCGCGACCCGCAGCACGCGCAAGGGCTGAACCACCGGCAAGTAAATGATTCATTCTCACCCGGGAATGAAGACTGACTTCACTTAGGGAAGGAGGAAGTAGTGTAGTGAGTAAGTAAGAAGGGGAACTGTTCCCTAGAGAACAGACTTGCTGCTGTGGATTGCTGCGGGAAAGTAAGCGTTCCGTTTTTTGTTTCTGTGTGAGAAAGTTGATGGGACGGAGTGTTTTTGGAGGTATGGTCGACTGTGTTTGGTGTATGTGATGGCTGTTGCGGTCCAGACTTCCGCCCTAACTTCTGCCTTGCAGTTTGTGCACTTTCTGCAAATAATTAGCTCTACTATTTGACAGGGAATTGTCCTGAGCCCGTGGTTCGCTGTGCTTATCGGCGTGTCATATAACAGGTCTGACTCTTGGCTTCCGCTCGATACGTTTAGGCAGTATCCAACGAGACTAAGAGAAAACATATTTCATATTCGAGCTGGGCAAAATCTATGTTGACATTCCCAGTACTCAACCCGCAAAGAGTTCTATTGCTTCTGAAAAGGGCCGACCAGAAAAAATAGAGAAATAGCACTTTTTTCGATGTGTGTAATATTTCATCCTGATTCATAATTTCAGCAACTTTCTCTCTAGGAATCTTTTTTTATCCATCTTGTCCGTAGGAAAACATGATTTAATCTCTTCAGGGAATGCCTTCTTTTCCTCAGATACAATGAAAGGTGTTTACACTGCAGTGACTGCGCTATATAAACACAGCTACATTGAAAAATACTCTCCCGAGGAACTCGACCACCCGCTCTCGCCTTTTCCTTATCACAACCTGTGAAAGACATGACTTGACCTACAGGATGGTGTTGTACTTCTCCGTGGCGTGAATGCAAGGTGGTGCCTGTTACTCAGACCAAAACCCCCACAACATGTTGGTGGTATGCTGCCATGTAAAGAATGTAGGGAAACCTCATGTGTTAAGTTAAATAGACCTTGATATGTTATAGAGACCTTGATATGTTATAGAAACCTTGATATGTTATAGAGACCTTGATATGTTATAGAGACCTTGATATGTTATATAGACCTATATACAGTACGTTATATAGACCTTGATATGTTATAGAAATCTTGATATGTTATAAAGACCTTGATATGTTATAGAGACCTTGATATGTTATATAGACCTATATACAGTACGTTATATAGACCTTGATATGTTATAGAGACTTTGATAGATTAGAGACCTTGATATGTAATATAAACCTTTATATATTATAGAGACTGTGATATGTTATAGAGACCTTGATATGTTATAGAGACCTTGATATGTTATATAGACCTTGATATGTTATATAGATCTTGATATGTTATATAGATCTAGATATGTTATATAGACCTTGATATGTTATATAGATCTTGATATGTTATATAGATCTTGATATGTTATATAGACCTTGATATGTTATATAGACCTTGATATGTTATAGAGACCTTGATATGTTATATAGACCTTGATATGTTATATAGATCTTGATATGTTATATAGACCTTGATATGTTATATAGATCTTGATATGTTATATAGATCTTGACATGTTATATAGACCCTGCTGCGTATTGGTCTTTTTGGTCTTTTTGTCCATTTCATGTTTAAAACTTCATTAACTGGTGTTTTAGCAGCGAATGTTGTCATACTTGAATTGCAATCCTCCAAAAGGAAACAAATCATAGTAACATGCAAATTCATTTTGTTACTGCGTGCATTTGTTTTGAATGTGTATTTGTAAAAAAAACGAAATAAACTCAATTAATAACCAAATAAAATCAGAAAACACTGCTCCCTAGTAAACAGGTTGTTACCTGCAATGGTTCTACTGCTTGATGACTGGATGGAGATCCGATCCGGACATTTTGAAGGTGGAGAAAAGAAAGCTCTATGAATTAAAAAAAACCTACCTGGATGAATAAGCAAGTACGACGTGAACCTTTTTGCCCAAATGTTTCCTACCGGATTGATTGCAAGGTGGTTGTCGTGCCGCATTTTACTTAAGTCTTTCATAAATATTTGATAAGGTCTTAAAAATCAGAGTGATACCGTACTACTGATAGTGTCAACACAGCGTTTCCTGCCCTCTGCAGTGAACTGGAGATAAAGTGAGAGCTCCTCTGCACCATAAAGTCCACAATCCCTACAGGTCCCGGTCGTCTCACAAAAACCGCCTCTGTACTAACAAACATCGCTTCTGTGCTGCACGCCGCGTTTGTTGCGGATGCTGTGAATTCCAAATGACAAATAGTTCAGAAGTAATGCGGCTAAAACAAAAGCCTCAAAGAATGCACATTCCTAATTAACAGGGGATGCCTTTGCGGCGCGGTACGGGCCCGACAGCAGCTCTGCAAATTATGCACCGTGACTGGGAACAAAGCCCAGACCAGGCCAACATGGGTGTTGTTGATTTTGGGATGTACTGTACGTGCGTGTGTGTGTGTGTATGTGTGTAAAGGCGTGTTTTTGGTTTATGTCTCACACACATATCGTGTGTATAGAACCACCCATAACAATTCCTATTACAGCCAATGAACTTTTGAGAAATGTCAGTCCATGAATCTGCATATGTCTGCTCCTCTCACGCTGCAGCGATAAAGTACCAGCACTTCTTTGTACTGTCCTGCACCTCCTCAAACTGGAGCCTTTAATCTGCCCTTTGGAGGATTTACCTCTTACCGCCGTTTATTCAATCTTGTTAGAACTGACATGTTTTTAAAAGGGCTTTTATCTTTGTCTTTGTGTGTGTGTGTGTGTGTGTGTGTGTGCGTGTGCGTGTGTGTGTGTGTGTGTGTCTGTGTGTGGCATATTTTCTGTGAATTCTGCGGTACCGTTGCCTGATAGAAACTGCAATGCAGTATTTATAGTGCGCTACATCGGCAAAGAGTGGACAGTACTTCCTGTGCATTTCTTTTGGGGGGGTACTTTTTGATTTGTCAATTACTTCACCGGAAGGTGTAACGGTGGGAAAAGGGAGCTCAAAGTCTCAGGAGACAGCGAGGGGATGATTGTTGATGCGTTGCACAGTTTGTAGATGGCCTGGAGTGTCATTGCAGTGTAGTACACGGTATGCGCCGCTTCTCTCTGTTTTTTTCGGCAGCTTGAGAGGCACAGGGTCCTCATACGGCATCTGTCGCACACCCACTCAGATCAATGGGGCCGTTTCCTGAAAAGCTCCGCCTCAGCAGAGAGCCCCAGAGAGCTCTGCGCTGCTGGTGGGTTCTAGCGAAGACAGAGCAGCACCCAATGCAGGACGATTGCTCTGTGAGATTAACAGGGCTGTCCCCTGAAAGTGGAGTAGTCCAATCATCAGTCATAAACCCATCGGTCGACTGAGATTCTTGAAGTCGAGTGGTCATTTTTTTTTATTATTATTTTTTTTTTGCATTAAGATAAGAGGGAGACAGGTCCCCAAATTGTGCCACGATCGCCCCCTCTCCCCGCCCCCTTCTCAGGATGGTGCCCTGGGCGACCGCTTATCTGCCTATTGGAAGCTCAGCTCACAAAAAACGGACTGGTTTGTCTTATTTCACAGTTTGTGTGTTAGTACAGTGGTACCTCGATTTACGACTGCACCTACTTACGACTAATCCAAGATACGAGTAGTGATAGTCGCGAAAATTTGTATCGACTTGCGACCAACTGCTCCAAGATACGGGCGTGGAAATTTGCAGTTGGCGCGTCGGCGACCAGTGAGCAGTCAGTCAGTGGGCGACCTACATCGTGTGTGCACGTAGTTCGTGGCTTATTGATATTTTTTTCATTTACTGTGTTTGTGCTGTGTATTTTGTTTATTTTCACCCTTCATGATTTCATAATTCATATGGGAAAAATTGCTTCAATATACGACTGTTTTAACATACGACCGTTCTTATAGAACGAATTACAGTCGTAAGTCGAGGTACCACTGTAGGCCCAAATGTATGTGCACAAGCACTGAAAAAGTGGGTTTTGCCTAATAGGTCTCCTTTAAGTTGTTTATCTTTATTATTTTATGAATTTGTTTGTGTAGCGGGCTTAATGTTCTCCTTTGGATCCTATTACAGTAAAACCTGTGACAGATGATGGAGTGTAACCTTGTATTGACCACTGTCAAGCCCAGCAGAGGGAGAGCAGTAGATACAGTCAATTAGACAGAAAATCATCCAAACTGTAGAACTACCAGCGGCTGATATAGTAACACAGGGTGTGTTAAATGGGAAATCCCACTTGATTAAGTAATTTAGAGAAAAACTATGCAGCGCCATCATTTATCACTTCTATTAAAACTAACACCTGTCGCCTTCTTTTCTTCTCCCTGTGACAGTGACGCGCTATAATGCCCTAGTTAAAGCGATGAACGACCCCATGAAATCGAAATCGATGCAGCCCGGTGAGCGGACTGAGGCAAAATGCTGAGCTTTACACTTTGCGTATAATAATATAAGCCCCGGGTCATGAGCAGGCTTTGCACACGTTCTACAGTTGGCAGCCGCAACAATGTTGTGAAGGAAAGTTGTGGGTGTGGCCTTGAGAGAAGCCGGGCGCTTAGAGCGAGGGAAGCGCTGAGTAATGATTTGATACTAATTTTATTTTCCTCCACTTGTGCTGTTTCCCGTCCCTCTGTACCCGTCCCTCTTCTCTCTGTGTTTCTACCCTGCAGCCACAACCAGAGGACCACATCATTCCGACACCCTGTAACCGGACAGATATCCCCTGAAAACATAGAATACACACTGCAGGACAGGTGAGTCGCGTGTATCTGCTTTTCCCGCCAGCGGGAAGGGTGCATATACCGTGGTCTCTCCGTGTGCAGCCGGAGGTTAGGTGAAGGTCACGGAGAGGCACTGAAAATAGAGTCGAAAAAATAGCCGAGTCATCAGTGTGAGACGGATCTGGGTCAATTCAACTGTGGTGGTCGCCGTGATCATAAAGGATGGGAATTGATTCTTTCATGTCCATGCCTGATATTCATGAATGACTGTGGTCGGTGGTCGCACATCATCAGCTGTCAATCTTGGAGGCTTTTCTTGCGTTTTCCCTTTCAGTCAATCTCCCCATAGAATTGATGGTAATGGGGTACTTACGAGCCACATGCGGCCTTCTCTATGGGTCCGTTGCTCACCTGGAGTAATGGATGTACGGTGTCACATTGTGAGTGGTGGTAATGAGAGTAATACGTTTCAGTGGTGGTAGTTTATCCCGGGCGTTCTTTCTTTTCTTAAGGGTGTCGTTGAAGTCCTGAGGTTGAAGGAAACCCCTCCAATAATTTAACTTTTGATGCATCAGCGTGCGTTCCTAAAAATGTCTTTATTTTCAATTGGCTGCGTCACTGTGTGTAGCTTGTCCCTCGCTGGTTTGACAGGGCTTTTCGCGTAACAGACTTAAGTAACATGTGTGTGGGATCCTGTCTAATCCAGCCGGCGTGAGACGCTCATTGTGTGACGCTTAATGCCTTTTTAGAGCACATGTGGATACTGGTGTGGAGGCAAATATTTGACCTCCACATTCCTTCCAACCCTGTGCAATGTCATATTTGGTACTGTTGAGCCGTGGATTTTGTAAGCTGTCAGCGATTCAGAAGTTAAGAGGTCATAACCCTCATATTTCCGACGGTAACATAATAATTCTGTTAATTTGTGATGAGACGCCTAATCTCTGTAGGAGTGCCATTCTAATTACAGAATCAGACTCTTCATGCCCTTCCCACCAAAACATGATTTACTTTGAGCTGTATTCAGCAGATTCAAGGAAATTACGTTTGGTGTAAAAGCAACTCTGAATTTTGCCATGTCCCCAACCCTCCTCGTGCTTTTCTGCCGATTGTGATTTTCCATCTACCTATTGTGATTTTGCGTCGACCTATTGTGATTTTCCGTCCACCCACTCCCTGCTATAGTGGGAGTTCACGCGCTGTTTCCTATTGCAAGCAAGACCTTGCGGTCAGGAAGAGCACGGCCGTTCGGCTCGGATAAATACTGTACGGTGTCATCAGTCTTCCTGGTCATGATATACCACCGTCATCAAGTGGAAGCTCTGGAAATCCGTTGGAATAAAGTTTTCTTTAATGAGAATGTTGATATACATCATGTGTAAGGCCTGTGGAACGCTATGCATTGGCTGCTGTCTGCGATCGATCCACGTACCCACACGGTTGGTTGCATCACATTTTATCAGCCGGGGGGGTCCGTAGAGTAAAGCATTATTTTCCAGTTTATTTCCTCACTGTATCGTAACTTTGCTTTTACTATGTGTATATTGACAACAGTTTTTAGGGACAAAGGTCATCCTGCATCCTTTCGTGTACGGCCTCACACGGCACTCCCCTGCTGCTTACTGCTGTGAGAGCCACGTGCACCGCAGAGGTTTATCTTGAAACAGAGTCAAGGCTTGGAGGCAGAAAACACATCTGGGCCATCCGAACAGTGTCAAATGTGTTATGAATTTTATGAAAAAAATGTATTTTCTGAAGTGATATAACACATATTCGTACACGCACACTCCTTGAAGTCATCGTTCAAATGTGAAGCGGTAAAAAAATGCCGGTAGTCAACATTCTGTCTCAATGGTCATGACGGATCGATTTTACATCAGTATATTTGCCGAGGGAACTCATGAGCTTGTGTCATTTACCAAATATCGGTTTATCCTCCTCCCATTGCAGGTTAGAATCCCGCATGTCCAAGCCACCGTCCGGTCAGAGGACCCCCGTTATGGTGAGCAAGTCCCCGGCGGCGGTCACTCCACCCCTGGCCGACTCCTCCGCGGGGTTCAGGGTGAGTCCCCGTGTCTCTGCTGCTCCACTGCTGCCTGGGAGTAGTTTTCCTGCAGAATCTTACAATCAATATTGAGGCACTTGAATTGAAAACCCACTCAAAAAAAGAATGAAATCATATTTTTCCTATATAATATTATTTAGTTGGATTAATGCGCTTTCACCGGGCCGGCAATATAAGGAATAACATCCAGCTATAGTACAGTAATCTGAGATAGAACACGTAAATTCCTTTTTTAGAAGGGACCGGATTAATGGACCGCAGAACACGCTCTCACTGTGATTAATGAGCAGAGGCTGCGATGGTTTAGCACTTTTTTTTTTCCTTTTTTTTTTTTGGCATCAGAAAACCCAAATTACAAAAACTCCTCAGGGGCTGAACACACGTGCTGAGCACAGGTCTATTACTGTAGTTTCAGAACATTCGAATTTGGGAAAGTAGCAATTCTATTCAGCAAAAACCCCGGCATTCGAGCCCTTGTGAACCTAATTACTTCAGCTCCACCATAGTGGGGTGGAGTGGATCTGTTCTCATCTGGATTTGGATCTCATTTCATTTGGTTTTAGTGAAGACATAATGGTCATATAACACTTTTATTTCAGGTATTGAGCTTCTGTTTGCCACCCAGTGAACTAGTGGTGGACCCATTGATCGGTTAGTTGAGCCGATATTTGCGCATTTTGAGATAATCTGCATCGGCCGATGCCTGCACTCACGAGGCCGATAAACAGAAAATGTCTGCAGACTAGTATTGTCCAAAATATTGATCTTCCTATACATATCGATTCTGAATATTTGAATGGTTTCAATTCGAATTTTCCGCACTATCGATGTAGGTAGCAGCTGCGCTTCTTCGCTCTCTCTTCTCTCCGACAGTGAGTCACACCCCGCTGCGGTGCCCACATGGCCCCGCCTCCACTCACTCACTTGCTGTCTCCACTGTCTCATTCATTTTTTATGGTGTTAGCTGATTAAAAATGGCAAGTACAGAGGCTCTGTGACTTGTTTTGACAGAACACAGCAGGAGTGCTGTTTGAAAATACTTTGCAGTTGAGGCTAAAAGTAAACCTAACTCTGAGAAATCGAGTGGAGTTTATTTTTCTCCTCCAGACAGCACTGTGCTGTGCGCGTGTTCCTGCGGCGATTCTCCAGTCTTTTTATTTTAGATCTATTTATTTTTGTTTGTTTCCTAACTTGTATGAAACAAAAAATTTCAAAATGCGGTCCTTTTTGGTTTTTGGTTCAATAAGGGAATAGAGCAGCAGGGGGACGCACAGTCGAGCGCATGTCACGGGCGCCCCGATTGCGGAAACCCGATACCTCGCTGCCCATTCACGCTTTAAAAAACAAAACAAAACGCGGCACATAAAAGGGCAGCGTGGACATCAAGGGGCAGGTGCTCGGGCACCCTCAGCCCCCCACTGCACATGTCTGCCTGTGTGTCCCCACTGTCCTGTCCTGCCTCACACCGTCTCCCCGTTGCTTTCCGTTGCTATGGAACTCAATTTAGTAACAACGGGAGGTTTTTGTGTAAAAAATGTACTTATAAATAATAAATCCTGCACTTCTGTAATGGGGAGACTCCTGACCAGACTTATATATGACACTGTTTGTTTATTTATTTATTTATTTATCGTTTATAATTATTTATTTTTCATTCGTGATGTCCTTTTACAAAGTTTAGTTTTTTGATTACCTGTGGACATTTATTTAGTTGATAATTTTTTTATTCAAAATAAGTCACCGCAGAGACAATGCAGACAATAATTAGTGTTAAATAAATGTTCATTTTAGTTCAGCAATTTTGTGTCTCATTTGTTATATTATTATGTTGTTGTATTTTATCAGATGCAAAATCGACAACAACATGATGGCTTATATATCGGCCCTCGGCCACTCCGCTCTCTAAATATCGCCATCGGCATCGGCCATTGAAAAACCCATATCGACCACTACAGTCAACCTTCACGGTCACTTATACAAGTCTCACTTTTCCTTTTTCTAGGATGAGAACTTGTCCACTCTTAGCAATAATATTCACACATTAAAAAAATAATAAACGTACAAATGCATTTCCCCATTAGGGGTCTCAATCATAATTAAATTTAGAGAATGTCCAGTGAATAAATACCTCCCCCCATGCATGACAAGCAGGCAATCCAGAATCATTATTATTAGCATATTAGCATCATATAGCAAATTATAGACCATAAACATAGCAAACATTGATTTTTTATTTGCACTCAAGGCAGGTCATTTATCTGCATTTGGACGCCTCAGCTGTACGTCGATTTTTAAATATTTAAAAGGATTATTAATGCTACCAATAGCCAGTTGCTCTACAAAGACATAAATCCTATTTTTTATATTTATACAGAAACACTTTGCAAACAGTTTTCCAGCAAAAGCTGTTTCACACGAGACAAGTGATGAGCAAAGTGAGGAGATGATTTAACATTCATCAAAATTAATAGAATCCAATCCAACTTCTGCAGCAACGCTCCTGTAGGGGGCGGTGTTGAGGAAGCTTGAAATCCCAATGTAATGTAGGCTCATCGCTTCTAAATGTATCTTGGTGTAACATTTTAAATGTTAATGGTATTCAGTGTTTATTTTTCCATGCCCCAGAACCCGAGAGCCACGGGGAAGGTGCACAGTTTCGGTAAGCGGGACCACGCCATCAAGAGGAACCTCAACATCCCAGTGGTGGTGCGGGGCTGGCTCTACAAGCAGGTGAGTGGCAAACCTCCATTGATCCAAAGCAAACACCGCTTCAAATGTGCTGCACTGTGGAATGTCAAACACCACACCACACACACGCACACACACGCAGGCAGACACACACACACACACACACACACACACACACACACACACAGACGCACACACACATACAAACACACGCACACACACACACACGCGCGCGCGGGTGCGCGTGCACAGGTTGGCCTTTTCCGGAAAAGGCGACAAACTTTGGGTTTCCGGGAGCGTATTAAATTGCCGCAGCACTGTTTGAGGTTACCTTATAGATCTTTACGGTTTGGTGAACACGGCGATGAAACCAATCATTTCTCATTATTGGACCCAACCCTGCATGGTTCTTATCCGATCCATTGGACAGAGGGAGACCTTCCGGATTATTTTCTTACTTAATTGGTTTATATTAAAACATGATCATGATTGATTATTATAAGATAGAAAGTAAGTAAGTCTAACAATTTAAAATAGATCAGTAAACCTCTGTATCAACAATTTGAATTGTAAAATATGTATTTGCCATGGTTCCTGGAGAAATTCCCAAATTATTATATTATAGTTTTGGCTATGTTTTCACAGGCATCTCGGACTTTTTCCAGTATGGTTTCTGGACAGAATACCGCCTCCATTTGGCGTTGGCTGATATGAAAATGATCTATCTACTCATGCTGTCCAAAGATGACTAATGGGCTTGGATTTTCTCCCTAATGTACTGTATATTAAATTGAGCAGAAAAAGATGGACCGGTCTTTTGGGGATCTGTTCATGGATATGCAATCTATATTCAGTTGAAGCAATGCTCAGTTAAAAAACAGACTCAACGCTGCTGTCCTGTGTTTCATGTTTTTATTCCTGCTTTCCATGAGCAGGATGCATGTATATACGGTATATGAGTTAATAAGCTTTGTAAGAAATGAACACGTGTTTAAATACATATATAATAAAGTAAATAATTTAGTATTATTCATAAGTCATTATTTTTCTATACTAATAATTCCTTTATTGTTATTATTATTATTATTATTATTATTATTATTGTTTTATATATATAATAATAATAAAAATAATTATAATAAAAATAATTTATGTTATATTAAATAATATTTTAATATGTTTTACATATTTTAGATTATTATTATTTTATAAATATAAATAATTATGACTTAAGCTCTCTGTGTCCAATGGTTTTTGTGGAAGTCTACACTTAAAAAAAGTCATTAGATTGGAGTCATTGGATCAACTTTAAAAAATATATATATTTTTTGGTTTTATTAACTAAAACTCACACCTTAATTTCTCAATTTCAAATTGAGATAACAATATAAAAAATATAAAAATATATATATATATTTTTTAGTTGACCCAACTCATTTTTTTGTGTATATGGGTCTGTCTCACCCCGCAGGGTTAGACTGAAAACTTTGACCCATTTTACACATCATGTGATCTCACAAACAGAGATCATGGTGGCTAATTACCAGCGGTAGCGACGTTGCATGAAGTTGCAACTAATTATGCTGGGAGGATGCTTGATTTTAGGCCACAGTTCTGCGGTGTGATCACTCTCATGTACATTTTACATTTGATGCATTGCACTGATTTCACTGACTGAATTAATTTCTGCATTTTCAACCATAGAAATAATTTCTGGTATCCAGTGAAGTAATCCAATACATCGAATGTAAAAAATCCCTAAATCTGTGTTAAATTATTGCATCCCTGGAATCATTTTATTCATTAAAATCTAAGGTCTGGATGTAAATCTTCCACAGAATAACAAACACTGGAACACTGGGCAACAGAGAAATGATGCACATCACCGCTTTTTAGCAGGAAATTCACACAGAGAATTTAATTGGAAATCCCTTTTTAATAACATTTTTTGCATTGGTCTGGATGACGGCTGGTTTCCCTTATGACTCACTGTTAAAGAGCGCTATTCATTCGCTTTTTAATTATGATTCGAAAACACGCTCCAGAGAAGAAAGATTCTGACTGAGCGCACTGCTGTGTTTCTCCCCTTTTCACCTCCAGGACAGCTCTGGAATGCGACTGTGGAAGCGGAAGTGGTTTGTTTTGTCAGACTACTGCTTGTTTTATTACAAAGGTGAGTTTAAGGGAGAGAGGAAAGAGCGCAGTGTGCCAAGCCTCTATGGAGGGCAAAATAAAATGCGAAATACACAAAAATGATTACGGGGTCGGTCTTGTAATGAGATTAAAGAGTGTTTGGTTGAGGCCCCCACTCTCTCTCCCTCTCTCTGTCTCACACACACACACTCATTCTCTTTTTCTCTCCCTTATTATGGCATGTAGTCTGGCATCGCCTCCCCCTTATTAATCTCTCTCTTAATAAACACTGAGCCATGCTGCCCCATGCCTTCCACGTTCCTCCTTGAACCGACCTTGAATTACGTATGTCTCACCAATTACGTTACTGTCCATAAATTTATGTATAGTAACAGCTGCTGTATGTCCTTGTATTTTTGTGTGTGTGTGCGTGCGTGTGTGTGTGTGTGTACAGTATGGTTTAAAAGGACAAAGTACCCATTTACTCTCCAGCATTAATTGGACAGTGTCAGGTCACATTAAGCATCTATCAATCCAAAAAGGCTCTATTTTTATTCATTTTTTTAAGCATTTTTCAGTCATGATGAAATATTATAATATATAACAAAAAAATGTAATTCAATGAAACAAGTGAAATGAAAATAAAACAAAATAGTAAATATTAAAAAATAAAATATTAAGATATTTTTAAACAATATAAATTAAATAATAAAAAAAATACAAATGTTACTCATGATTCAAAAAGAAGGCTACACAGTCACAACTAATCTTGTTTGTCTGGATAAAGAGCCTGAATTTGTGTATTTGTGTGTGTGTGTGTGTGTGTGTGTGTGCGTGCGTGCGTGCGTGCGTGCATGTGTGCGTGTGCATGCACTCCACAGACAGCCGCGAGGAGACGGTGCTGGGCAGCATCCCCCTTCCCAGTTATGTCATTGCCCCCGTGGAGGCTGACGACCACATAAGCCGTAAATACGCCTTCAAGGTAACTCAAAACGGCCCCTATTTCAGGATCTGTGCGGGTGGTATAGAGGGAAATCCATACATAGGGCTGGTGGAAGTGAATTTGTTTCGTGCTGACAGCTATTAATTATGGATGTAAATGGAAGTCCCTGCTGGGAATAATTTTCTATCCTGTGCACTGTCTCCCCCGGCTCTTCTCCCATTCACATGGTGGGAACATGGTGGGAACATCTACAGTCACTTGCTTACGCTCATTTCCCCATTTTGTTCTATTTACAGTAATAATTCACATCTACATTAATTATTGTTTCATTTGGCGAAGAATAACTATTCATACATCGTTTTAGTGTGATTTTCAACAGGTTTTTTTTCCACAGCAGTGGTTCTCGACTGGTTTAGTGGAGACACATTTGTCCTCAGTCCTCAGGGGCAAAAAGTAACATTGGAATTAAAGGACAATTAGTGACAAACAGTGTCCCCTAAAGGAAGTCATAGAAACATCACCAACATTGCCAAAATGTGACTGGAGTGGATAAAATGCATTTTCAAAATAAAAGCACAGCATCAGAAATTAAGAGCACATATATCCTGTATATGTAAATACATTTTTGAAGAAATTGATGGATGTACCTTTGATTTGACTCAAAATGGCCCTGTGACCCAGGTTTGGATCGGGGTCCGGCAATTGAGACCACTGCTTTTATATTTCTTTACCCATACTATCACAATATTCATATTCAAAAGAATATTCATATTTAAAGAAAAACTGCTTAGTTTACTTTTTTTCTGGACATAAATGAAGAAATCAATGATTGTGTACATCTTTATCTTTGTCTTTATCTTTGTCTGGCTGCAAAATTCAAACAGCTCAACGCTGTGTTGAGCAAACAACGAGGCCGCAGGTTATTCTAATAATTACTTTCGGCAGTTTGTGGTTTTAAGGCTGGTGGCAAACTTTTTAATCTTTACTTTTTCGTTGTGTGAAGCGTCCTGGGGGGTGGGGGAAATCTCTCTCCTGTGGTCACATTCTGTTAACACTCTTCGTAAAGAACAACACTGCTTAAATGTTTGATTCAGCACGTAGCTGGAGGGCATTATGGCGATCCTTTCTGCTGCTTTGTACTCTGGCTTCTCCTTCCTCTTGGGTCTGGTTGCCTGTGTATATTCACATTTATATGTTTGTACTGTGTGTGTGTGTGTGTGTGTGTGTGTGTGTGTGTGTGTGTGTGTGTGTGTGTGTGTGTGTGTGTGTGTGTGTGTGTGTGTGTGTGTGTGTTTGTGTGTGCAGAGACAGGGAGAGAGAGCGCGAGCGCAAGACAGAGTTTTATGCTGTCTTTCCGAGCTCGTATTACCTAGGACTGGAATTTGTATGATAATTGCGCCGTGGGGATTATTAATTATACATCCCGCCTGTTTCCCGGCGTCTCACCTTCTCCACCTTCCTCCTCTCCGGGGAGCCTCCGTGAGCGTCTAGGTGAGAGGAGCTCCGGCTCAGTGCGGTTTGGGATAATTACTCACCTTGTATTTTAAACGCTCCCCTCCCCGCGCCGCTCTCCCCGGCTCTCCCCGGATATTTCATTAGATTTTACGTGGGCGCTGCGCCAGACGTTCAATTATTGCTGCGTTTCGGCAAAGGTCTGGTGTTGTGGAGTCATGGTGTGGAGGGAGCTTTTTGGTGATCGGTGGCGCGTGATGAATCGCACCGACTGCAATTTAGTTTTGATGAGATGGAGACCAAAAGACATGTTACATAAACAAAAGATTACGTTTGAGACAGAAATTTGATTTAAAATGAATTCATAGTTAGTATGCCTAGTTTTACAACTTGTGTGAATAAAGGGAATTATTCGCCGTACAAAGATTATGCCCTACATACGACAAACATATTTACTGTTATTAATGTTAAATTGGATGTATCCCCAAGTTTACCATTGTACCATTGTAATTTCTATGTAGCGTCACAAGATGGCGCCACTCGCTAGTATCGGTATTTGCAGGCAGGCGGTGGGAGTTTGAGGGATGTGAAGCCTCTATAATCCTAACTAACCCTAACTTGACCAATCAGAATCGAGTATTCCACTGAGCCGTGTAATATTTAAGAACAACGTACTGTATGCCAAACAGAACTTCCTGTGGGAGGGTTGTAGGGGTTTGTTCCCGTCTCCATGAGGCCCTCGTCATTTTCCCGGCCAGCTGTCGGCATCTACAAAGCCTACGACCTCTCTTACTCTCCGTTGGTTCATCAAATTGACGCCTCTGGGCCGATCTTGGGTGACTTCCTGTTATTTTATGCTGTCCCCTCTGTGCTCATTCCACTGTTTTTCTCATTCTCCTGCTGGTCCATCGCCTCCCGTTGCGACCCGGGGCGGAGGGAGCACTGTTCCCCGCAGGGCGCGGCCCGGCGAGGCACGGGCTCTCTGTCTTGCATGAATAGGTATTTGATTTCACCTCAGCCTCATCGCCGTCTCAGCCGCGCTCAGCTCCCACTGTGTGTTCTCCACATCGTGCGAGTGTGCATTCATGTCGGATCCACGTCCATGACGGCGTTGCGGCCATCATGGATGGACGACGGCGGCGTGCGTTGGAACGCTATTTGTTTTTACCGGATGTTTTGGCTGTGAACGTGCACTTTTTCTTTGCTCGATTCCTCAACCTCATTAGTCTGAAACAGTGGTTCTCAACGTGGGGTCCGTGGACCCCCCCCCCCCCCTCCAGGGGCCTTTTGGGACATGCAAGGCGGTCCAAGGCACCATTAAAGAATGTACAATAATGACTATGTGGATCGTAGCTTCACTGTTATCTCCTTAAATATAGCATAGACAGATATGGGAATTGGAGTCCCAGAGACACATATCTTATCAAAATGGGTTCCATGGCCCGATGCGTATCATTGAGGGTCCTTCATGAGAAAGAGGTTGAGAATCACAGTTGTCCGACTTTAGATTGACACAGGAAAGATCGTTTTTTTCAAGTGACCTGATCAGATCTTCTGTTGGTGTCGTGTCAGTACCTCTGCTCCTTCCCCTCAACTCCCATGTCCGTCATCGTTCGCTCATCATCACGGGAAGGGCGGAGTCGCCGTTTCTCACGGCGGTCCGCCCTCTCGTTCCGACACCCTTCTCTTCCCATTGGTTTTCTTTGGTGCCATAACCCCACACATTCATTTTGCATTATTTTGAATCCCATCGCCCGTTCGAGCATATCTGTTTTGTGTTGGTCGACTTACGATTATCTACATATTGTCTTGAAATTAAATGAAACCTTACAACTTCAACGTGTTTAATCTTCCGCCTCTCCAGATGAACCCTTTGAAAAGCCATTTTTTTCTCATTTTTTTTCTCACGGCTTTACTGTGTGCTTTAATGTCGGAGAAAGCAAAGGAAAAAAGGATGATTTTCCCTTCACAATCAACAGTTTTGTTGGAATGCATTTCATTGATGCATTTTAGGTCGTAGTGGAGTAGTGTCACTGTGATTAATTCAAGTAAAAACATTTGTGTTGAGCACAGGGTGCGCTTGTGTTTCCCTGTTGCTACACTTGTCAAGTTTATTTAGTTTATTTAGTTTATCTTAAGGATCCCAATTAGCTGACGCTACTGCGACCAGACACATGACAACATTACACTAAGACACAAAAACTGATTGAAATTTTGTTTGAATTTTATAAGCATTCAGCTCGGGTCATGTGTGCGTGCGTGCGTACGTGCGAGTGTGTGTGTGTGTGTCCAAGGCTTGCTGTTTATAATTGTATTTTATGGAGCTGGAGGTTTTCCCTTTTTGATTATTTTTGCTGTACTTCTCATACCGACCGTGTGTGGCAGAAAGATGTTTTTTCTTTCTTTTAAGCAAAGAAATCACAAAACTAAAGCTCTATTATGCCTCTGCATGCCATGAACAGACATATCTTGTGCAGTTTTATGATTTTGAGGTCGCAGCTTTTTATTTCTAAGTTGCTCTCCCCTTTTGTTTTCGATGAGACGACGTCTTACAATCACTGTAATCAAGGAGGCAAATGAACGCCCTCCCTCGTGAGCCTCTCACTCGGATCTTTTTTTAAAATAGTTCTTTACTCACCGACCCGCCTGACAGCATCACTCCTCACCCTCTTGGTCCTCAGCGAGTAATTCTCATCCTTTTCTCCGCTCCTTCTTCTCTTTTCTGACAGGCAAGCCACACCGGAATGCGCTCCTACATTTACAATAAGAACTCTGTGATTGGCTCGCAGGCGGAGCACTGTGGCATGCGCACGTACTTCTTCAGCGCCGACACGCAGGAGGACATGAGCGGCTGGATCCAGGCCATGAACCAGGCGGCGCTGATGCAGCAGAGCCACGGTGTCAAGAGGTGAGTCCCCGCCCACGCGGCGGGACCCCGGCGCTTCCCATTGGATGAGGTTCCACTGTAGCGCTGTCGATACCCGACTCCCGCTGGAGCCTCCCCTCCTGCCCATCCAACAGCAGCGCTGTCCGATCAGTTTAGAAAGATTGTCCTCGCTATTGATCCAAATCTGAAATTAGTATAAAAACAATTTTTATTAGATGCATTTTGCATTTGTTTTTTAATAAGAATACACAAATATTATTTCAATTTATTATTTATAATTTATATATATATAATCTTTTTTTAGATCATATAACATGTATTATAATATTATTATTTACATTATATTATTATTGATCTATTTGAATGCCTTTTATTAATAAAGCAAAGGACTTTGAGTTGCATGTTGTATATGAAAGGTGCTATACAAATACAGCTTATTATAATAATACTATTAATAATAATTCTAGTAATTCTAATAATAATAATAGTTAAGCCAATAATGTTAAAGCCACATTAAAGCCACTTTGAAAGTAATTCCCAGCAGATCCACAGCAGGCCCTGATGAGAGACATTCTGGTCCATCTGCTGTGGGATGCTGAGGGGTGTGCACATTAACTTCCAGCGAGGGAAGGCTGTATTTCCTTTTTTATTTCCATCGCCAGATGAACACAGGGTGATCGCTGGAGTTAATGGATTAGATCGGCTGAAGTGTGAATTTGGAGACTGTGCTTCGGTATCTCTTCGCTCTAATGCCATCTAGGGGCTCGTGTTCCTCACAGCAACTCATATTGAACTCGCGTCTCACTACGTCTAAAAACACAAACAACGTGATACTCATTTATTTAATCAAAGGTATCAACCGAATTATTCCCGTGTCTCTTCCGCAGGGTCCCCATTTCCCTGGAATGTAGCAAGTCTTTATCGAACCACACCCCAAATTCCTCCCTCAAATGTGTCTTTTAAAAATAAACAAATGTATCTGAGACTTTGCCCTGGTTAATCGCACAGCGCAGCCCCTCTCAGCACAGACAAAGAACGCCTCCGGAACGCCACTATTGATCCAAATAAATTAACATTTTTTGCTTGAGCACATCGAGGGTGGAAGCCGGACACCGCAAGCTATTTGTTTACAGCAAAATCGCTGTCATTCTCAGTCACCGGGGACTCTGTCTGGGTGGCTTCTGGCGCCAAGAGCTCTACATGGAAGATGTCTCCTCTCTGAAAACCCCCCAAAAAAAAAAAAAGTGGGGGTGTTAACGTTATTGAAAAACTCCCCATGGTCTCCTCATCATCCCTCCTCAGAGAACCGTGGCAATGAATCAGGACATGTTATGTTCCTCTCTCTCGCTCTTTCTCTCTCTCTTTCTCTCGATCTCTCTCTCTCTCACTCACTGGAGTGGGAAACATTCATTTCATTCGTTGTCACTTCAGGTTCATCAGTGCCTGTGGTGCTTTGTCACTCTTAGTGCTCACTTAGTGCTACCTTCTCCCCTGGTTCAGGAATAGTGCTGGCCCAGTATTGTTATTGTAGTGGGCGAGCGGTAAATATAATCTTTATTTTTCAGCATTAACTTTCGGGAAGCACTTCGGCACCTTTACTCTGTGACAGTAGCTATGATGTATGAGGCAATTTGTCTTTTTTTTGGTTACATGCACAGGGTTTGAATTGGTGGGTGGAAGTGGTTGGATACCAAGAAAGATATTGAAGGCGTTCCCGTGCGCACGTTGCCATATTACTCTATATCGGCCTTTTCCGGGAGGGATTAAAGTCATTTATAACTTTTTGGGACTCCCGTGAAATTCCCATCGTCTGAACGGCTAATTCGTTTGGTGAAATAGGAAACCTTTCTCAATAGGGGTGCTGACTGGATTCCTCCGAGAGATTTTTTTCAGAAGTCTGACCTTTCATTAAAAAAACAAAAAACTTGAATAGCGTTGCTAAAAATCGAAATCAGGGTCAGGGTCAGGGTCCACCCAATTCACACTTCAACCCCTTGTCACATGGTGATACACCAGACAGGGTACCCCGTTGTTGAGGAAGCATTCTGGTAGCGTCTGACATCCATTTTCAACTTCCTCCCTTCTTTGTGTTTGCGTAGAGAGGTGGAGAGGTCTGAGAAGCCAGTGCAGCAGGCCGTCCCACAGAGCAACCACATCAGAGTAAGCCACAGTGCCACCCCGTCAGAAATCCTCCACAGGCCGGAGAGGGATGAACCCCAGGACAACGGAATCCGATTGGCTCCCGGAGAGGAGTTCAGGTACGGGCTGGAGATCCACAGGAGGAGCGCCCAGTCGGCCGCTGGCGAAGTGTCGGAGGGACACTCTCCGGACCCCGTCCCCGCGGCCGCCCACAAAAACGGCCAACAAACTGTAGTCCACGCGTCCTTGCCCTCGGAACAGAACGGGAACGTCATTTACAAGCGGAGCTTTGTTCCGCGGACAGACACGCAGAAGCACGTGCAGAGGAAGACGGCGCTGGCTCAGGTGGAGCACTGGGTCAAAGTTCAGAAAGGGGACCCGCCCAAGAGGTCAGTGGAGCTCTGTGTGTAGTCATTTTTACACAAGCAAAATTTTGATACAACCACAGGACACCACCAAGGTCACCCTTGTTCATTGCTATAAAAAAGATCAAACAGCTCCCTCTGCTGGCCATTACTTGCATTTACCTCCAATTTTTTCTGTTTCTACACTTTGCAGAAGGAACCTATGAGGTGCTCTTTTCCCGAATAACCAATGGAAATATGTCTTTCTCTCCCCTCTCATTGCATTTGCTAGTGCTCTGTCCTCCGACTACAATCTCCCCCGACGGACACCCCCACTTAAACCCAAAGCCAGTACCCTAGACGCGCCGTACCAGTCGTTGCCAAAGAGCCCCCACCTGCCGCCCAGCAGCACCTCTCCTCCGGCGCCCTGCAACCTGCCCAGCGACTACAAGTACGCCCACGACCGCCTCAGCCACTTCTGCATGTCCACGGACGAGCGCTCGGCCACCAAGGAGGGCATGGTGTGGCAGCTCTACGAGTGGCAGCAGCGCCAGCAGTTCCGCCACGGCAGCCCCACCGCTCCCATCTACACCGGCCCCAACTTCATGGACGCCTCGTCCTTCAGGGTGACCGTGGAGATGCCTCGCTCCATCTCCGTGCCCCCGTCGCCGTGCGAGGTCCCCCCGTCCGTCCCTTCGTCTTTCAAGCCCCTCTCGCCGCACAGGCCTCACACTCCGCTGGACCGGGTGACGGTCAAGCCCCTGGACGAGGCGCTTGCCGGGGACAGCACGAGGTCCAGCTCTCCTCGAAACGTCTGCGCTCAGCTCTCTCAGGTTAGAAACAGTATGTGAGAGGCAAGTTGACGTTTCGGCATTTTAGTCGGGAATTATAAAATAGAAGCTTATGTCCTGACAAAACACTCTTCCTTGGAGTGCAATGAATGAAATATATCCAGACAAACCACATACAGTTGTGAAAATGTAAATGAAATGTTGATTATTGGGGAAACTTGTATCAGCTTACCTAGAGCATTCATCATGTTTGAGATGAACAAACAGCATTGGTCAACCATCTTATCTTGATTTGTGGTATATTCCCAATTCCACAAGGCCTGGACGAATTATTGTATTTTATATGCACAATTCCCACAATACCAATAGCAAAAATTTTAGATCTTGCCTTTGATCCTGTCTTTACCCACACAAACCCAACATCAAGTTTTTCACACTGGGAGTGATAATAAAACAGATGACATGTTATGCAGTGGGAAATACATGTTGATTGTTTGTATACATTGAGTCAAACGGGCTGTATTCTGATTTACAGTGGGACCGGGGCTTGTTTTTGCAAATCCGAATCATCAGTTCAGATTGGCGCTGAGAAAGGCGGCAGGACCTATTATTGGCATGGGACAGCGGTAAAAAACAAAACGGGCGATTCTCATGGAGGAAAACTTGAGGGAGAATCCCAAAGCACAAAGGTCTGATCCTGCCAATTCTCACGGTAGTTTCAGATGGTGTTAACAACGCTTCTACTGACTGAGCTTTGGTTTAGAGGACACTGCGGCCCGATGCGCAAAAAAACCCCCAAAAAAAACAAGGAAGGGGTCGCCCTGGGAAGATTAGCTAGAGACGCCTCCGGATTCCCAGCGCACAAACACACACACACACTTTGATGTTCATGTGAATCACCCTGCTTCACACAGTCCACACCCAGGCCTCGGTTCCACAGGTGGTGTGTGTTTGCATGTGTGTATGTTTGCAGCTTTGGGACAGTTGGGGAGAAAGGGGAGTGTCAGCTGCACACGCACACACACACACACACACACACACACACACACACACACACACACACACAGACAGAGCCACCCTCACCACGGGAGTCTTCCCTCCGTCCACACCCTGCGCCGCCTCCACACCACACCCTCCACATGTGAGAAAGTCCCTGCGAGCCATCACCCTTCAGGGCCGACGTGCACCAGCCCCGTCAAACCAGCGCGCCGGTTGTGACAGTGTTTACTCCTGTCACGCCCGCCGTCGTCACTAAGTCCCTAATTACAAGTTCCCGGAAAAAAAATGACACACAATTAGGAAAAACACTGCAGCGGAGTACGATGCGTTTCCTTTTTTCAAACAAATCGCGGATCGGCACGGCGCTGTATGGAAAAATGAAATCTAACTGGAAGATGAACTTGTGTTTTGGTGGACCCAGCATCTTTATGGCTGGAACGCGCCCGTGTAATAGCTTTTCCACGGACCTCTGTGGAATATCATTAAAGGGTGTGTGTTATTAGTGGATCATCCGACTCGCCCAGGGCACCCTAAGCACCCTTATAAACATCTCCACTCCATCTCAAACATCAGCAGCGGTCTCTCTGTTTTCTTCAGATCTCGCATTTAAATAAAAAACCTATTATACAGCAAAAAAAATAGTGGCATGGGAGTCTCAGAGGGAACGGCTTACAGTGCTTCTCTTGCTGGTAGCAAACAAATGTTATTTTAAGAAAGCAGGTTTCGGGATAATTTATGTGTAGTTAATTAAATCTCTTGTTGTTTGTGTCCTTTAAGGTTTTGCGATGGGCCTCGGCTCGGCTAATTCTGTATGTTAAGCAAAAACGTCAAATTTTTTCCCGAGCCCTCTAGCATCAATACTCGGGGCGCACCTTGTTTTAAATAAGAGCAGGACAGACAAAATCAATAGATGAGGGGGGAAGAAATAAAAATCTGCTGTACGCTTGCATTTCTTTGAAAACTTTCAAGGAAGCGTGAACTTCAGCTCCCCATCTCACACGTCTTTCATCCACCCTGAAGGTGCTTTGTGATTTGAAGTTCTTCGCCCTTTAATAGATAAGATAACACAATGTATGTGTGTGTGCGTGTGCGTGTGCGTGTGGGCGCGCGCGCTTCATCTCCGCAGACGCCTCAGATGGACGGCAGGAGGCCGATGCCGGCGGTGGGATACATCACACACACCGTCAGCGCTCCCAGCTTGCACGGCAAAACGGTATGACCCTCCCTCACCACACTGAGCAATTTGTAGAGGACCTGGGCTTCATTTCCCAAATATACAGATGTAATACGGGAAACAAGCGGACATAGTGGTTCTCAAGTAGGCGGGGAAGCGCCACACCTGTGTTTTTCTCATAATGAGTGTTTAGCAAGGACCGAGGTCCGGTCCCGCCCTTGCGGGTGTTGAGTCTAGACCTGCTGGATAAGACAGACAGCAGCATCATCAGCAGCATCAGGAGACACACGCCCTCGCTCTGAGTACAGTTTCGATCTTTTAAGCGCATTAAATGTCACGCTCACCTTGCATGGAAGGAGGGTAAACGTAGCCGATGTGCGCTGGCCACCGTTCGGCTCGGCCGCTACTGCGCCGCCCCTGGCTCGGTTCCGTGATTTTTGAAGTCTACTCTCTTACCTCTCCTCGCCCTCGTGTTTGGGTCTGCCCCCTCCATTCCCCTCCCTCCCCGGGGGCCCTTGGCTACAGCCAGAGGAGCTGACTCTGCTCCTCATTCAGCTCCGGAGGCACCAGGCCAAGATGGCCGACGTGCTCCACCCCACCGACGATTTTGCGTACCTGACCCAGCACCAGCACAACGGCCTCCTGGGCCCCAGCCTACAGGTCAGGGGCCCTTCCACCACCAAACCCCGCCCCCCCCCGAACACCGTTGTCCATGTCAGTGCATCGTGGTCCCTCCCCCCAAAACCCACCTCCCCTCCCCCTTCCTCCCCCATTCTCATGGGACCGCTCGGTCTGTCGTCCACATCGCTTTGCCGTCTTGTCGATTCAACCTCTCCAGCATGGGCTGCACCTGTACTCCAGACTGCACTTTGTCCATTTTTAAGCACACATACACCTCTTTTAATTTGTTTTAATAATAGATCACCTACTCACGTGAGACGTTTGAACACAAAGTATTTTTGGGACTTTGTGTAGTTGAATTTTTTCGATAGGTGATCTATCCTAACTCGAGCATGTTGCTTGTTGACTGTGCATTTTGCCTGTGTTTTACACTCCTGTTGTTTGAGAACCGTGCAAACCCCAGACAACAGCAAAACATAATCAATAACTATATTCAATGGTTCTGTGGTTTCAGTCGTTTTGTTCTGTTTCTCTCTCCATAGCAACACGTATAAATAACATGCTTCCTTAACAACAAAACTGTTGGGAAAAGCCTTGTTGCAGTGCTTAATAATGGCATCTGCGGTTTCATTATATACATGTAATGAGCTCAAATGCAAATAATCGGAGAAAAAGAATATAAACAATATATATTGATATAATGGTAAATGATAAAATCAACAAGATTAAAATGTCAATATAATTGAGCTACCTTATCCGAATGTTAATAAAGATAAAGAAATTAACCGTAAAGCAAACTAAACTCTAAACTCTGTCTTCTAGACTCCCATAATCCTTTGCATCTTGGTTGCATTTGATTTGTCTCTCCACTTAAAGGCTGATGATACTTACGTTCAACTGAAGAAGGACCTGGAGTATCTAGATTTGAAGGTGGGCCCCCAGAAAAACGGAATAAACTCTGCTTTTTTCCTCCTTTCTACAGGAAAAATAAAAAATAAAACATTTAAAGTGGTAATCCATGAGAGCGTTGGGTGGATTACACTACAAGTCCAGAATTCCAGGGTCGAATTATTTTCTCAAAAGTATGTTGATTGGTTTGTCTTTTGATATCTGTCTTTATTGGGGATGTCGATCCATATCGACATTTTACTTAACACAACCAGCTACGTTGCTTTATCAAATTCACCACGGCTGCCATTCACTCCCTGTGCGCGGCCGACCCCGGGCCCCCACAATGGGAAGGGCGTGTCAGGGAGCACGTGCATGACGCCAATACATTAAATGGCTGTTTCTTATAAAGTGCCAGCTAACAAAATATATCAAATCAGATATTCATTTTTACAAAATAATCTCACGGATTACCACTTTAACCGATGTCCAAAAGTTTGTTATGTCGAGGCCTAACACAGCTGTGCTAGCTTTCTGTGTCTGCCACATGTATACCCTCTCCACAATGCAAAGCTTTTGACTACAGTACGTGTGTGAAACAAGTCATTTGTATGTATAGCATCGCAAAACCCTCACTAGTTCTGCGCTGCTCGGTTTCCCGGAGTGGAGTGGAAGTCATCTAATAACACTTTGTCCCGTCTTTCAAAACAGATCCAAAGTATTGACCCGATGATCATTTCAGTGCACAATGTGCTTGAAAACTCCACTCCAAGTTTTGGGTACAGTTGGAATGTAAGGATGGTGTGCATACAAAGCAAAGCCATTCCACTGCATTGCGAATGGAATCTAACGCTCCGCTGGCAATGTTAGGTGGCGGCAAAACAAGATGCACCGCACCGCATTCCCACGTCATTTTCCTGGGTTTTTATGTTGCAACGCGCTTGTCGGATGCAACGCCGCAGACACTGCGCAGCGAGGAGCTTCCCCCCGCATGCCGTTTGAAAAAACAAACTCCCGGATGTACGTTCAATTCCTCACCCTTTTACTTTTTATCTCGGAGCACAAAACAGATGACACAAGGGTGCTCTTTCACCAAAGTGCTGACAAGGCAGATAAGATAACGATCAACAGCCCACAGCCTCCGAAATAATCACGAGCTAAACTGAGGTATCACTTTGCCTCAAAGAAAAAAAACAAAAAAAAAATGGAATAACAGCGTTTTCGGGTTCAAACGAAATCGAATATTTTGATGCACTCGTATTGGGGGAAAGTCCGTCCAGTAGCTGTGGACAGAAGGAATCATGGGTTTCGCAAATTGCCATCGTTTGGTGAAAAATCTCCGAATCGCGTAAAGCGGGATTGGAGGAATTATTATTATTTCTTATAAGGTTTTCACCCCAGAGAAAATAAACAAAGCATCGTATTATCACATTTAGCAGCCAAGAGGGAAGAGCAGCGTTGTGGTTCCTCCGTCTCTCAACTCCACGGTTTGCAGATGCTGCCTCTCCATCGCTCCACGGCTTCCTCATAACCCGTCATTACGCCAGAATGTTGCCATCTCAGCGCCACGGTTGTGTTCCCTTTTGGTTTGTTCTTTATTTGCCACAAATATTTTCTTGATTCAAATCCGTCCGCACTCAACCTTGCGATTCCTTTCCCCCCGAAGCGCAGAGTCCTGGTGGTTTGCGGAACGTTTGCACGCACCACAGTTTTTACAGTAAAAAAAACGTTCGTCTGTTAATTACTTGTGCAAATATTTGGCGTCTGAGAGGGGTTTCGTTGTGTACGTTTTTAGGTGGCCGGGCGCGAAAGCCTGAAAGAAAGGCCGTCCAAGCCCGTTAAAATCGCCGAGAGCGACGCCGACGTAAGTGATAAACAAGTGCTTTATCCATGTATTTTCTTCTCCTCCTCAAGCTCTACCATTCCCTTCCATCTTCTTCTTACAATCCACTACAGAGCAGCGGCCGGGTTCTCTCTCTCACTCTCTCTCGCTCTCTCTCTGTCTCTTTCTCTTGCTCTCTCTCTGTATTCTTTAGTATGGTAAACAGTGGAGCAGGGCAGTGTGTGCGTGCGTGTGTGTGTGTGTGTGTGTGTGTGTGTGTGTGTGTGTGTGTGTGCGTGCGCGTGTGTGTGGGTGTGTGAGCCCTCCACACTGTGGGGACGTGCATCCTCGCTGCACAGTGAGGGCCCCGCTCTATCGACCGCAGCTTTTATTTTCAGCCCTGCAATTTAAAGGGAAAAATACATGTAATGGGAGTTTTAGATGTTGACGCTGTTAAATTTTTCAGTTTGATTTGTGCCGTCCCGCGCCTCTCGGCCTTTGTTTGGCGCTAAATAGAGGTAAATAAGATGGATGTCCTGGCTTTTCATCATTAGCATTGTTCCGCTTTAACAATTTATAAGGATTTTGCGCGCAAATTTGTCTGAACAATGAATATTTCATGCAATTAAAAAACAACAATATGAGGCAGCAAAATAAAAAACAGTTTAATTATTAATTGAACAGAATCATAAATAGAACGGGGGGGGGGGGGGGGGGGTGGGATGCACTGTGTGGAGAGAAAAAGAAGAAGCCCACTGTGAACTAGGCAGTCTTATGTTGTTTTCATAAACACATAACCCATTTCGGGGGGAAAACAAATCTGTCACTCTCAATAAGAATGGGCTTCTCAAAAAGTGAATTTGAAAATATGGATTTTTGATTATGATTACTCATAATGGGTATTACCACCGCCGCCCCGCCCCCGCCCCCCCACCCCTCCGCGCTCGGAGCAGACAGTATAAAGCTTTTCTTTGATATCTCACGCCGGGCTGATGAGCGCTATTCCTCGGGGCATCTCACAGCGATGGGTCTTATTGACATATTTACAGACAGTGAGGCCGGCGGTGGACGATCAATCCGTCCATCTCATCTGTGCTGCGTGGTTAAAACGGAGCTGATGGAAGGAGGGGAAGACCGGTTTCTGTTCCCGATGTAAACAGCGGCCGCGCTCTCTTATTAATGGAGACAAATAGAAAGCCTCGAGGAGAGCGGTAGCACCTGCGCGGTGTGGAAAGATGTTGCGTGTTTTTTTATCGTCTCTCTTTTGTTTCGTGTGTTCTCTCTGATTGTTTCTGTTTTTTGTTTTTTTTTACTGTAGGTGAAATTAAGTCGACTGTGCGAGCAAGACAAGATCCTCCAGGAACTGGAAGCGGGAATACGTACGCTGAAGGAAGACAAGGTTTCTGTTGATGTCTCCATCGTCATTCTATCCACAAATGACCGTCCGTGCACATTATCCACCCAATCTTGTTTCTAAATGTTGTTTGGGAATGTCCTCTGGCGCTCAGGACAAGTTGGAGTCGGTGCTGGACGTGTCCCACCAGCAGATGGAGCAGTACCGCGACCAGCCGGCCCACGCCGAGAAGATCGCCTACCAGCAGCGACTGCTGCAGGAGGACGTGGTGCACATCCGAGCGGACATCTCTCAAGTGTCCACGGTGAGACGCCGCAGAATTTGGCCTCGGCAGGACCACTGCCGGTACAAGGCGGTACAAGTGTGTTCTTCATTTTCCCAAGGCACAAACATCAATAGAAATACACGAGGGGTGTGTTTGGTGGACTTTCCCGCGGCAGAGCTTTGTACTCACACAGTGACCCACTTTGCACGACAACTAGAACTTTAAATGTTATGCATTCAATAGAGGGAACGAGCATTTGCGATCTCGACGGCCTGTCTGTTCCTGTGCGCTCTGCAGGAGATGGAGAACGCCTGGAACGAGTACAGCCGCATGGAGAGGGATGTGGACTGGCTCAGGTCTGCCTTGCAGGGCCAGATGGACCGCAGCGACATCTCCCAGGTCTGTGGCCCAGACTGCGCTGTTAATGGAACACCATCCAACACACGATACACACACACACACACACACACACACACACACACACACACACACACACACACACACAGATACAAACACAACCCATGAAAGCTGGCAATATTCTGCTCGTAGGCGTACCACTTACACAACATAAACACACTTACACTCTTACATTTATTACAAGACGACAATGAAGGATTGCAGATTACGTTGTCTGTGTACAATACACAAGGTGTCTTATTTCTGTATAAACTCTGCAGATGACAGCCATAAGCCCTTTTCACGCATGGAATCCATAACATTGCTCGATAAAAAATATCCGGCAAAGGCAGTAGGTAGTCATTCCGACATTGGCCTCCTTTACGGAGAAGTTCCGTATGGAGTCTGTTCCCACATAGATGACTGTTATGGATACAGTACATAATGCTCACGCGAGAGGTGTCTGATATCACACAAGACTAGGCAACAGAATCCTCGCTCCTCAGAATTCTCCAGAGTCCTCGTCCCCAGACACAATGAACCTCGCCCCAATGTTATTAAATCAGTGTGATCATTTTCGACCTGTCCTACACTCTCTGCCTCTGGAGAGGGAACTTTCTCCACCCGTTCCACCTCTTCCTCTCCGCTCCGCTCTGCGGTACAGCCGGCGGGCAAGCGATTCACTTGTGCCTGTTGCCACCGCACCGCACCCCTTAAAGACACGTCTATGGTCTGAGTGGCATTTTTAAGAAGAGAGAGAATAAAATTTAAGAATATAAAGACCTGTCTCCGTAGAGACTGGCTGGTTTCAGTTTCTTGTCTTTGCAGCTGAGCTACACGGGTCGGATTCGACCTGCCATTTTCCAGATATTTTTATTATTTTTTCCTGAAAACAAATAATTTAAAAAATATATATATATATTCGTAAAAACCCACTATTTGTGCTTTATTTGGATTCGGCTCCACCCCTACTTTACGGGAATGTTACTGCTTCCATTCCCACACACTTCCATTCACAGCCGTATCGGCAATTTGTCGTTAATGATACTAGGTTGAGAGTGGGGAAATTTAAGGAACGAGTTTTACACAACATCGACACCGGCTCCTGTTCCCATATGACGCCAATATCAAACATTGCCAGTGTTCAGTACAAGTGGGAAAGGGGTTTTATACATATTTTTAAAGAGATACTCCAGTTTTTGTGGGAAATTTACTCTCCATCTGCTGGGCGTAGTGACTGTCAGCTGTGCTAAGCTGCTCCAAGTGAATTTGGGGTTGCCAGGTAATGAACTGCAATGCCTCAAACTGGCAACCCTCCATCATCGACAGCCTTTAGTTTCACAGGCGACTTCACAGCTGATAATCGCTGCTCCTAGCGGAGGGATTGTCAAATATTGTTCTGAATGCAGCATCAACTGCTGAGATCTTTTTTTTTTTTTTTTTTATCATTTTTATTAATTTGACTAATAATTCGGCTTTTGAGATGCTGGAAGGTATATTTCCTTCATTTCACAGGAGCTAGACTAGTTGATTCCCCCGCGCATCCTTGCATTGAGCTACAGTAACACAGCGTGCAGCCTGTCAAAATCTCGGTTCTGGACACACAGGGATGGAACATTTTTGGATAATCTTCTTTTTATATGCAAAAACAATTATATTGCCATGAGAAATCAGAGAGTTTTCAAGGGGTGGATTTGAGTATGTTCTGCGGGCCTTTGTCTGTCCGTCCCTACTCTACCGCCCATCTCCTCACGGTCGTAACCCTGCGTGGTGTCCCTGTGAGCAGCAGGAGAAGGCGCAGCTCAGGAAGGAGCTGTGGAGGATCGAGGACGTGATGGCGGGCCTGAGCTCCAGCAAAGCCAACTACAAAGTCACCATCTCCTCCGTGACCAACCCAGGTGAGGAGCAGGTTCCGGCTGGTTCCCCTACCCGCACGCACTGGGATTCACAGAGAGGTAGAGAGACCCCCAACCGGAATGTGTTTTCTAGTACTAATGCAAGGCGGTACTGTACTGCAGGCTTACGCGCGTTTTGCTCAACATTAAAACCCCGCACGTATTCAAATTACACACTGTAATCCCGAGGCACGCGGTACTCCCCATTGGGGTGTAAAAAAAAAAAAGGAGGAAAGTAAAGCACGAGGATGTTTTGTCTTGTTGGAGCGCTCCTCATGCACTCGTCGTTCTGCCCGTCTGCTTTGGTGTCTGTGTACACAACCCACTCCCCAGAGAGGAAATTTGTGCCTTCAGTGTCGGCGTCGTCAGTGCCTTCTGTGTCTGGCAGTCCGTCTGCTATGGAGATGAGGTTTTCCCAGCAGCACAGCCCCCACCTCAGCCCCGCCAGCCCCGCCTCCTCCTCCTCCACCCCAGGCCACCAGCTCCCGCACCACGCCGCCGCCTCCACCACTTCGTGGGTGAGATGTGACATGTGCAATTTGTTGTGTTTTTTTTTAATTTTTTTTATTTATGAGTTGTGTGACGCGTGTGTTGACGTCGCTTCGCTGCCCCACACACAACACACACTTCTTTCACGGTGTAAATGTGGTTTTATGTTGTAACTTTGGACCTTTTAAGCGTCGTGTTTCTAAGTTGTGCGTTCAGTAACGTCGTCCGCCGATTCCGATTCTCAATAAGACTTAACCAAAATTAAACTATGGGATATCGCTGCATGGGAGGTGATGCAGTTTAACTATTAAATGAAGATAACACTTTATTAATCAATACAATTCAGGATAAAGTGGTGAAATTCAGGGGTCGATACCGGACGCGGCCGTGGGAGGAGCTAGGGATTCAATGTCTTGCTCAATAATTATTAAGATGATTATTTAGAATTTCTACGGTAGAATACACTATCAGCTTTTTTTCCTGCAGCGGCTACTCGGAAAAAAAATCTAATTTCAAGGTCAGCTGAAAGTCAAACAGTAACATGACATGACAGTGACTTTAAGAAACAAGTGTTTTAGGCGGAGCGGTTGACAGTCAGAAGGAGTCGGAGGATCATCAGAGGAACTATCACATACTGATGTGATTTTGGGGATATGTGTTGACGTCGCTTCGCTGCCCCACACATAACACACACTTCTTTCACGGTGTAAATGTGGTTTTATGTTGTAACTTTGGACCTTTTAAGCGTCGTGTTTCTAAGTTGTGCGTTCAGTAACGTCGTCCGCCGGAAAAAAAAATCTAATTTCAAGGTCAGCTGAAAGTCAAACAGTAACATGACATGACAGTGACTTTAAGAAACAAGTGTTTTAGGCGGAGCGGATGACAGTCAGAAGGAGTCGGAGGATCATCAGAGGAACTATCAAATACTGATGTGATTTTGGGGATATCTGACTGGAAATGTGTAAAATATATGATATAATACATAATTATTATATAATTAATTTTAGTTATTTGAGTCGTGGATATTACACAACCGCGGCACAGATGTATGCGGTGAACTGAGGAAGCACCAACATGCCAATCGACGTATCTTCTTCTTCTTCTTCTTCTTCTTCTTCTCTGTTTTTTTGCCGGTGGTGGTGCTCGCGTGTCCAGGGTGAGGAAGACGCCCCGCCCAGGCCGCCCCTACCTCAGCTCTACAGCCCTGACGGGTTCCCCCCCGCCGTGCCTTCGTTGCCCCGGGAAACCACCGTCATCAGACACACGTCGGTACGCGGCCTCAAGCGGCAGTCGGACGAACGCAAGCGCGACCGAGAGACGGGACAGTACACCAACGGAGACGGCAAGGTGAGATCCCGTGCGCGTGCGTGCGTGCGTGCGTGCGTGCGTGTGCGTTTCCAAATGTCGCGGCTGACCCGCGGTTGTGTCGCAGCCGGAGCTGAGGCCCTTCCTGAGCGAGCCCGAGCTGCTGGGAGTCGGAGGAACCTCCATCCTCGTCGGGTCGCCCCCGTCGGGCCGGGAAGGAGGCTACCAGACGCTGCCCAGCAGAGGTGAGGGGGGCGGTTCCCCGCAAAATGTGTCCGTTGAAGAAGAAGCTTTTTGTTCCTTTTTCGTACAATGCAGAGAAACTCAAGATCATTCACCCACTCAGATTATTGGGTTCATCCCCTCAGGAGTGTCTGGGTCCTCGTCCTCGTCCAGGCTTAACCAGTCCACCAACATCTCCTCTTATGTGACCATCCGGAGAGCAGCTTCTGCTGTGGGCTGGAAGGTGAGACTTCGAAAATACAGCCAAAGCACTTGGCAGTGAGCGGGTATGTTGGTATCCTGAATAAGTTTTGACATTACTATAAGTATAAGTAAAATATTGCACCCTGAATGAACTTTGTACTGTACTGTACTGTACCTCCAATACCTCCCTATACAAAAGGGTTTAAAGTGTAAAAGTCTACTTTCCTTTACTGTAACAGACGAGATGGTGAGTGACGAGTCTGTTTATAAAGAAAAACAATATTTTACATAAGGCTAAAATAATTAATTAATTATTGCTATTAAATTAATTTAATAGCAAAATATCAGCGATGTTTGACTCTGATGCGTTTTTTTTTTTGTTGTTTTTTAAAGCAAATATCAGACAAGGTCAACTTGAAAGAGATGCAACTGCTGCTGCTGCAACTGCGATGTCTACAGTAAATCAGTGGTTCTCAACATGGGGTTCCGGGGACCCTCGGGGTTCTTTTGAGAGGTCTAAGAGGGTCCACGGCAAAATTATTCATAGTTAAACATCACCGTTATTTCATGTACAGGGTGTTAGCACAATTAGAGATTATACAGTTATGCTGGTTTTGAACATAGTTTCACGAACTAGAGAATGTACAGGTATGGAAGTTTGGACTAAATCAAATCTATCAAACAAAAAATCTTCTCAGATTTGGGTCAAAACATCATTCAACAGGGTCTGTGGCCTCATGCCTATCAAATTGAAGGTCCTTAGTATGAGAAGGTTTCAGAATCACTGCTCTAAATGATAATAATAATAATAATAATAATAATAATAATAATAATAATAATAATAATAATAATAATAATTATAATTATAATAATAATAATTATAATAATTAATAATAATAATAATAATAATAGATTCAAGAATGTCCTTGTATGGAGGTTTAGGCCTTAGTTTGCTCTTTACTCTCGTTCTGGTTCACGTGGTTCCCGCTTCTAACAAATTCCTCCTCACTCCCCCCCACCACCACCACCACTCTCCTCCCCTCCTCTCAGGAGAGACCAAAGAGTGCCTTGGAGCGCCTATACTCCGGGGACCCGTCGCAGCCGCCGCTCCGGGGGAAGATGAGCGCTGACGAGCAACTGGAGAGGATGAAGAGGCACCAGAAGGCCCTGGTCCGCCAGCGCAAGCGCACCCTGAGCCAGGGGGAGCGCCATGCCACCACCACCGCCACCACCACCACCTCCTCCTCCTGGTCCTCCTCCTCCTCGCGGATCTCCTCCATGCCCTCGCGCCCCCTCTCGGCCGACCTGGGCTCCGTACGTTACTAGAGCAGTATCGCACCTTCTCGGGGTTGGGGATCTAGCGACGCATGCCCTTGTTCACGGTGCCGGGCGTCGCCAAGAAGTAGAAGGGTTACGTTAAATGGGACGCAGAGTTGGTGTGTTTAATCAGCAACCTGTAACTGCAACTGTGCATGTTATAGATAACAGTTGTTTTTTTTGCAATTGGAAAGAAAAGTGTGTAATTTTTATATCACTATCAAATGTGTTAATGAAGTGGAAAAATGATGGATTATCTCTGGAATGATAATGTAAAAGCTATAACTTGCGTTGAATAACTAACTAACAGATATATTTTATACACAGCTTTTAATTCCATACGCCTTTTACTCTTGATTTTTTTAAGGGGGGGAGGAGGATTCTAGTTCTTCAGACTCTTAATTCTTTCCTCTCATCTCTTCTTTCCATTCCTCTGTCCTCCTCCTGTTTCTTGACACTCTCACACAAGCTTTTAGAGATTGACCTCCACAGCCCCATCCCTCCAAAACGCAGATTCCGTCGCCGTATCGTCCAAGACGTCTCACTTTGTCGCACTCAAACTCCATTCTATCGTGTTAACATGTGTCTCACGGTCCGAGAGCTGTCACAGTCATCACAAAAACCCTCCGATCGCAATTGTTTGAGCGGATCGCCATCGTTTTGTGAAATTGTCACGATCCTTCAGTCGCATTTTTCCGTCCAAACGTAAGGGGGATTTTAAAGTGATTCTAAAATGTCACAATATATAGGATATGAATTAGGTGACTTTCCATCGGTTGGGTTGAGGAAAATGAAATGTTGACACTTTTTGTGTTCCAATCTTCACTGTGCATCGCGATTAAACGACACAAATATCATGGGAGTAATCGCGTTTACAACTTTTAATCCTTAAACAGCCATAATTCTAACTGTTTTTTCTACTTTTATTATTGCTACTATTATTATTACTGTTATTATTGTTAGGTGTTATTTTATGTCACGATAGTAATGGCAAAAAATCACAATTACTTATATGACTATTAATTGCCATGAAAACATGTATGATTTTGACAGCCCCAGACCTGTGAGGTCCTGTGTGCGTGTGTGTGTGCGTGCCCGTGCGTGCGTGTGTGTGAGTGCTTGCATGTCTGTGTCTGTCTTTAACGTTGCCTAATTTTAGTGTGTTAGTTTGTGCACATCCATTATGACACACTACTCATTCTACTGACAAAGCCATTTCCAAAGCCTCTGTAATAAATACGCGTTGCATTTTGCAGCAGGTTTTTATTTTTTTGTTTTTTTTTGCTGTGCTATTTGATAAAGTCATTTAAATAATAACTAGTGTGATACATGTCGACTGGAGTCTTTATTTGTAGTCCCGGCCGTCAATTTTTTAAAATCTCTGTAAACGGAAAGCAGTAAAGCAGTTGCTTCTCCGGTGTCATCTAGGTGTAACGATGTCTGTGAAATCCTATTTGTATCAAATAACAGAAGATTTCACTGTAGAGCTTTGCAAAATAAAGAAATAAATATTTGTCTAATGAACACACATTGCCATGTTTTTTTTTTGTTTTTTTTTTTCCCCACCCGCCCCCCCCATTTCATACGTGCACCCAATTCATAAAGTGTTGTAAAGTTTATTGGAGTTAATTTCACGGGAATGTGTCTGCACTGTGTTTGATATGAACCTGCATGCCTCCTCTCTGCACTCTCTTTTTCCGATTTTCTCACTCTGTTCTCTTCGCACGCCCTCTGTCAGATACACACACACACACACACACACACACACACACACACACACACACACACACACACACACACACACACACACACACACACACACACACACACACACACACACACACACACACACACACACACACACACACACACACACACACACACCTAAGCCCACAGCAGATGCTAGGGTGTGTTTTTAGTCGATAACCTCATTTTTGAGTGATTTCTGAGTGCATTTGCTTGTCACATGGAAATATTTTGTCCAGACAAAGTCGAAGCAAAACCATTTCATTTGAAGTTGAACTTGATGAAGATAACCTTTATCTCGTTTTCCATCCGTCGTCTGCCCGCGTCCAGTGGAGGAGGGAGCAGGAGTTTGACCTGCAGCTGCTGGAGCGCGCCGTGCAGGGCGAAGAGGCGCGCGGGGTCCGCAGCGTCCAGGGCGAGGAGCGGCCCCCGGAGCACCAGGAGAGGCCCCGCTCCCACTCGGACGAGTGGCTGACCTTCCGCTGCACCGATTCCACCACGGCCACCAAGGAAATGGACCTGGAGCCACTGGACTACGACCTGGACCTCAACAAAGAGGTAAAGTCCGTCACCTTGTCTGGCGGGTTATTTCAGAATGAGGTGAAGGAGGTTCTATGTGTTGACTTCAACTGAAAAACATTTTTTAAATATTTTTCACAAACGACTGATAGGATAAAATATGTTGCTGCTTTATGATAAAAAATTGCTCCTCCTATGTTTTGTAGCTGTCCAAGCCTCAGAAGGTTTTGATCCCGGAGCGCTACGTCGACTCGGAGCCGGAGGAGACGCTCAGCCCCCAGGAGGTGGAGGAGCGGCATCGCAAGGTGGAGCGCATCAAGAACATCCTGGCCAAATCCAGGTAACAAAACACTTTATTTTCGAGTGGCGAGATACATCCATTTGAGCCGATGGGTGCGACGCGGTGGTGCCGCCCTGGGTCCAGATAGCTGCTCTTTGTGCAAGATGCTGAATGAAAAACATGTAAATCCTGCAGGAAGTGAAGGAAAAAAACATCACAAAATTTTATTTTTTTTAAGTGTGATTGTTGTCAGATTAATGGTGTTTATTCACTCACTTGTTACTGTAAATTAATATAATTTTGAAATGTGCATTTTATAAAACAGACAATTTATTTTAATTTTTTTGTTTCATTCTGTTTTTATCCCTTTTTTGGACTGTTCTGTCGGCGTTCTGCTGCCCCTGAATCTTTCCCCTGTGGAATCAGTACATTGTTATCAAGGTTTATCATATTATATTGTATGGTATTGTGTCATATCACCTTGTCTTATCTTATCTTATCTTATCTTACTTATACTAGTGTGCAGAACCTGGCCCCGGCCCTTGGCGTGGACAAGCCTGAGGTGGGGTCCCCCGGGTCCCCGGGGGCCCTAGACTTGGCCCTGCAGGAGAAGGAGCGGATCATAACCATGTCCTACGCTCTGGCCTCAGAGGCCTCGCTCAAGAGCAAGCAGGTTGCAGGTCTGTCACCTATTTCATCCCAAATGATTACGTACTCTTTGTCCTCATCTGGAATTGTAACTTTTAAGCACCAGTGCCCCTAATTCCACAGAAAGACTTTTAGTCGGAGTTTAAGTATCTTGGAAGAAAAAAAGAAATCGCAACCGCGGCTGCGGGTGTCAGTAGAATCCCCCAGGCACAAAACAGACGTTCTTTCTGGGCGGAGGGGAAAGTGGGCGTGGAGATTAGAGGGAGATAGGTGCAGGAGCCGTGCAATCAGGGTGTTCGCCTCCTAATAACCAAACATTATTCCTTGTTAGTGGAAATCTTAAGAACCCAGATCGTCTCTAATTGCGATCCGTGTAGAATCTTTCAGACGGGGGAGGAATCTCTTGATGAGGCCATTTTGTGTGCTGATCAATGACCCAGTCAAACTCTGCCCTCCCCAACCCCCAACCCCCCCCCCCCTCACACCTCCCTCCCCATCCTGCAGCTCGCCCTTTGAACATATCTCTGAACCTGCATAAAAGACACTGTCTCACTTTTCATCTCTTTCGCACTCTGCAGCAGGCAGCCAAGTTCATTTTTATAGTAGCGGCAGCCGCAGATCTTCAGATGAGTCTCTCTCTCTCTCTGTCTGACTCTCTCACTTTCTTTATTTCTCTCTCTCGCTCTCTCTCTCTCACTCACACACACACACACACACACACACATCAGTTGAGTGTCACACACGCTAACACTCAAGCGCTAAGCATGTGAGGAGCTTTAATATGCACAGTGAAGCAAAGTCAACAATTATAACATTATTTCCAGCATAGAGAAATGTCAGGGAATATAACTTGTGGCGTCTTGTCAGCAGAGTCTGAATCAATGATGTTTCGCTGCCTTTGGTGTGAAAGTGAGGTACGCTGGTGCCCTTTCAAATCTCGGGATTCAAAGAAAATTCTTTTCCAAGGGATTATGCATGAGAGACTTCAATAATTGCATCTTAAAGGCAAAAAAAAACGGCAGCACTGCAATTGTATTTTACATATGCTATATATATACACACACACACGTATATATATATATATATGTGTGTGTGTGTGTGTGTGTGTGTGTGTGTGTGTGTGTGTGTGTGTGTGTGTGTGTGTGTGAGAGATATTATATTTTTTCTCTCAATTTTAAGAATAACAAAAAGTTTTATCTTCAAAGTAATATTCTGAGGATAATTGTTGTCTATGATAATATAATGGATATATCTAAAACAGCATGTCATGACAAAAAAAAAAATCAGAAAGAGTCAAACAAAATGACTCCAAACTGACTCGGACTCAGTTCTGTATCAAGTAGGGGAAGACAACAATGACAGAGAAAAAAAATCAATTTTTAACTTTCACTTTGAACGTTAACTTGTCCTAGTTGACCTTGTCTTATGCAGTTCTTGGGGTTTGCTTTTTTACACTTTAAAAACAGCTTTTCACTTGTGCTGTCTTAAATTAAAATCAAAGTCTTTCATTGTGTCAAGGATGTGTTATATATTATTATTATTATTATCATTATTATTATTATTATTATTATTATTACATTTTAAATGCACTAAATATATTTTAAAAGATAGATATATTATATTATATTACATAAAGACACATGCAGGAGAGGAGGTTGCGTTCCACTGGAAGGCAGAACTCGGTCGTTTCAGTTCGGTGAATTTGTGTTTGTTTGTCAAGCTTATGCATTTTACAGCCTAAAACCAACAACGTAGTTTAGATCAAAGTTACACGTGTTTTCAAGTTAAAACCCTATGCAAGCGGCTGCTCCAAAATTCCGGCCTGGAAGAGCGACTTAAATGGCCATTCCATCGCACTTTTCCAAGCGGGGGGGTCGGATTTTTCCGAGTTCCGACTCCAATGGAAGGCGGCGTTATTCGTGGATTTCTCTACAGATTTGCTGAACCAAAGCCAAAACTGAATGAAGACTCAGCGCGTCGGGAGTGTGTCTTCCTCCTGTGACTCGTCACTAACGTTTCTCTCACTTTTTCCTTCTGCTCCTCTCTAGTCCCACCACTGGCTAATATCCCCACCACCACGCCTCCTCCTCCGCCTCCTCCTCCTCCTCCTCCGCCTCCGCCTCCTCCTCCTCCTCCTCCTCCTCCTCCTCCTCCTCCCCCTCCCCCACCTCCTCCCCCTCCTCCACCACCACCCCTTCCCCCGCCTCCCGCTCCCCTTCCCCTTCCTCTTCCCCCTCCTCTTCCTCCCGTATCTCAGGCGCCTCCCCCTCCTTTGAGCAACGGAATTCACTACACGTTTGTCTAATCAGAGCGAAAGTAAGGGCCCCCGCTGCACGTTCCAGGGGCTGCACGTTCCCTAGCCCGCCGCATGCTCAGCTGTTTGTTGTGTCTGTTTGTCTTGTTGTGATTGTAAACAATACGCGTCTCAAACATGTTACATAATCCCGCGCCTCCAACGCACCTCCACTGTAATCAACAACAAACAAGACGTAACATCTGTGCCCAGACGTCTGTTCCCTCTGTGATAATTGTGTGCAAATTGGGTTTTGTTTTTTTGTCTTTTTTTTTTGGGGTTGTTTTCCCTTTCTTTCTCCTCCTCCTCCATCTTTGTGGCTCTGCCAAAATATTTAAGGGGTCGTCGGAGGCAGGAACGAGCTGCAACGAACACCACTTGTGGCATTGTGTGTAATTAAACAAAGAGAGCGCGAGACACCTTTTGATTTCGCACCTTGACAGCTGCATCCCGCGACAACACCAATTAGCCGCCATCTGCAGCGAGGAGACGCAACGAGATGGGACTGTTACTGTGCATACGCCGCTGCACTGCGTTGGCTTTTTTTTGTTTACTTGTAAGTTCTCGTCCTAAGTTGCCTCAGTCCCCGTACGACTCTGCCTAAACGCGAGGACAGTCATTAAGTCACGACCCAAACATGATTTTTGTGATTGGGTCGAAAGATGGGAAAAAATATTTTAAATCATTATTTTATTCATTTGATTAATTAATACATTTATTTATTTATCTTATTAATTAATAACAATAATAAAAATAATTATAATTGTTATTATTATTATTATTATTATTATTTCATACACAACATGCAACCCACAGTGCTTTACATGAATAGGAGGCAAACAAATAGTAATTATAAAATGTAAACAAGAAAATCATTTTGAATCATTATTTCTCCTGAGTTATTGATATGGAATTATTAGCCTTGACACAAACCCCAACGTTCCACATCCAAAAGATTTGTCAAATTAGTTGTTGCATGTAGTTGGTTTGGTCTTTGATCCCCGACTTTTTCAACATTTTGGTCCAAATCATACATTTTTCGTGCAGTCTGTGTGCAGCTGCATGCTTTGTTCTGTGTTTGTTCCATTTTATTTGTGTGTGTGTGTGTGTGTGTGTGTGTGTGTGTGTGTGTGTGTGTGTGTGTGTGTGTGTGTGTGTGTGTGTACGTGTACGTGCGTGTGTGTGCGCGTGTGTGTGAGGGCTTGAGCTGAAGATCATTACGTATGTAAGACCCAACTCAGTCACCCTAATGTGATTATGGTTAAACTAGTGTAACTGATGCTTCTTACTGTCGATGCTTATTAATCTCCACAAACTGTTTTGTCTCCACACAATTGATCTGAAGCCCAGAATAATCAGATACGTGTTTGGACGGTGACGCGCACGTTTTATTGTTTCTCTCGATACAAAACACAGAGAGACAGCAAAAATGGCACAACGTCGATGTCCAGCTCAACTTATAGGAAGTGTCATTTGTCGTGAATTGAATGGCTTTCGTTGTTTATTTTTTTATTCATGATACATTTCAGAAAGTGCACGGCCCGATATGACATTTAAGAGAAAACATTGTTTGGATTTGATGTTGATGTTGAGGTTGTCGTTGATGCGGTTGATGTTGTTGATGTCATTGTTGATGTTGTTGTTGTCGTTGTTGGTGTTGATGTTGTTGATGTTGTTTATGTCGTTGTTGATGTTGTTGTTGATGTTGGTCTTACTATTTCCTTGTGTCTCGTCCCTTTCTGCAGCCCAAGCCATTTCTCAACACTGAGGTGCTTTTCCCGCCCTGGGTTCACCGAGAAAGCATTTCTTCATTGGGGAAAGTATCACCTGCATATTGTAGAAGAAACTTTAGAGAACTTTCTGTTTTAAGCGTCGCTCTGTGGCTCCTGCAGCTTTTTGGACTCTGCAGAAGGAAACTCGACGTGTCCGATAATAATATTAATCCCATAATAAAACATGTTTTCTACATTGTTTTTTTTGTTTGTTTTTTTGCACTTTTACCTGTATGCGATATCATTGGGAAGAGCTGAAATGTGATATTTTCAAGATATGTAAATGTAAATGAGATGCTTTTCCTCTTTTTTTTCTAACATCTTCATCTTCTGGAAGGCTCTGATGTACATACTGTACGGTACAGTTATCTTTCATGCTGATAGTATTTTTTTCCAAACTCAGATGATATTCTTACACCAAAATCACTTGAAATAATAGAATGTATGTACCTATAGCACTGCCAGTTCTCTGATTAGCTTGCCAAAATGAGTTTTATTTTTGCTTACATGAGGAAGAAAATAACCTTTACCATGATATTTTCTGTATGGGAGAGCGATGCACAATGGAAATTTCTAAAAGAATGTGAATATTAAAGACCTTAACACAGTATTTACACTCACCAGACGTGTTTATTCCCTAAAACGTCCTTATTAAGAATCATGTCGCAACACGCAGGTTTCCGTTCTGTGAAAGGGTTAAACCACCTGGAAACCAAATTCTCATTGAAGACATAAAAAATATAATTATTTTACAATAATTCAAACCATAATCAATCCAATTCCTATGCAGCTGCTCCATGCACATGGTCAAAGTCTTAACTTTCTCACTTCATAATATTTTCAGAATGCCTCCTTAACCTCTCGCTAACAAAAACGGGACTCCAAGCAGGTCAAAAGTGAAAAATACTACAAAGATACAGAATATATATATATATATATTTTTTTTTAATCTTCAAAGAATGAAAACAACGGCTCGATGATAACTGATAATTGATGGTTATCAAGCGGCGGTTTGATTCACCCACGCAGAGTTTGGTGAAATCCGTGTCTTGAGCAAAACAAAGTCTCGAGCGGTTGAAAAAAAAAAAAAAAAAAGAAAAGGGAAACTTGATATTTCATGGTGTATTGAATGCATCTTCATTCTGATCATGTACAAAGGAAAAGTACAAAATGTGCACTCATCACAGCTCTCAGATTCTCTTTGAACCTCCACATTGATTGCTTTGACCTATTAAACTTCATTCTATTATTTGGAAAGGGGGAATGGCGTGCTCAAAGGAGGTGAACTTTCTATTTAAAAAGAAGGGGGAAAAAAACAAAAAAAAACCTTCTTGAAATGTTTCTTAAGTTCAAAGCTTTTTCGTCTGAAAGGGCATTTTTAATTCCGTGTCTACATTTTCCAACCAAGAAGGTAGATATTAATAACTCCGGAGTCTCAAGCAAAGAATTCATATCTTTAATACATGAACTACGTCTGTGTTGCGATTGTGCGGAGAGACCTCTGAGCGAAACACGGAATCGAACCTTTGGAATCAAAAACATCGGGGGTTTCGTTCGAAGGAAATGGCTGCTCCCACCGACTCCGCGTCCGGCAGTTGAGACGATCTTTCTCTTCTTGCGCTGCGTTCGCCCTCCCTCCCGGTTGAGTTATGTATCTTTAATGGAGGAGTAATTCACTTCACTCCATCCGCCGCAGCAGCTTTGATAGCGAAAAAAAAACCCCACACACACACACACACACACACACACACACACACAAAAAACAAAAACACCTGAGAGACGGAGAGGATGCACCTCCCTCAGCGTCCCAGCGAGAGATTCCCCCATCCCTCCATCCCTCCATCCCTCCATCACCCCCATGGTGCCTGCCAGCCCCCGGTGGGTAAGAAGAAGAAGAAGAAGAAGAAGAAAAAGAAGAAGAAGAAGAAGAAGAAGAAGAGACCCCTCGCATCCTCTGTTCTGCTTATTTTGCAATAAAACGGGGTTGTGTCCCCCCCTCTCCTGAAAACCCACCCCGAGACCCTCCACCGAGGATTGTGGCGTCTCCATGTATTGACGTTTGGCTGCTGGTTCATATACATTTGTTATTCTATGCTCTGGACTTCAAAGGGAATGAAATAAGCTCTATTATGCTAATTGGGTCCTGTTCCGTTAAACGCAATCGAGGCTTCATGCATTAATCCTTGACTAAATACTCGCTGGCTGCAGAAATGCACAACCAAAGTGAGTGAGAACGAAAAGCCCCTCCTCGTCCGGGCCGGAACTCAGAGTTTTACATTGTTGACAGGGAGGGTGTCACACGAAGCATTTGTTTTATTTTATTTTATTTTATTCTTTTAGTTTGAGTCCAAACAGCGAATCGCGATTCAAATCACGGGAGCTGCACTGGAAAACGTATCGTTTTCCTTTGGATCCGGGGTCTAATGGACGGCCTACGGAGAGCATGTCGAAGCTCTGGGCCTCGCCCGCTGCTCCCGCATTGTTGAGCGCTCTTCACACCGAATCTGTAAAATATACACCATTCTCCCTCAGCAGGAAGAAAGAGGGACGAGAGAGAGAGAGAGAGAGAGAGAGAGCGAGAGAGAAAAGAAAAGAACATCTATTCCCCGGGATGCCTATTCAGGTTGCATAAGCGATGTTGTTACTCGTCATGAATGTCTGATGACCGCGCTCACCCGGCACCGTGGGGAGACAGAGGAGACAGTCCAGTGCTCCCGACTTAAAAAAAAACCCCTCAAAAAACCACAGAGAATCCAAAATACAAAAGGCACTTTGATTCAAATCCGGTGTTTTATGCTGTTTTAT
>NC_137190.1:21492065-21559565 GCF_960531495.2 Zeus faber | reverse complement strand
TGGAGGAGGGCGGCTGGCAGAAGGGGCTGCCACGACCACAAGATCATAAATGTGGCGGCACATGTTGTGACATCTGTCTTTGTAAGTGTTATCTAATTTGCAGCGGGAATATTGCGACAATGATCCGCAAAACAAAAAACAAAAAAAAACTCAGACACGATTCGTCAGAAGCGACTCGTTACGATTTTGCCCTCGACGAGAATAACTTTCACCTTGGTGATCGTGAAAAGCCTCAAATCAAAGCGGCCTTACATGAATAATCAAATTTATTAAGGGTTAGGGTTAGGGAACGGTGAACCACCAGTGTGGGTGTGAAGGGAAGCCCTGTTTTGAAATGAGCGGTTTTGGTGGAGAAAAAAAAAATATATATATATATTTGAAAATCTGGGCTGCAGCTATTGTCGCAGTCCTGAAATATTGATGAGATCAATGTGCTCAGCGAGTCGTCAACATCTGACAATGGGACGATGAAGGCGCGGCACGCCTCCGTCCCCGCTCTAAAAGCCTCGACACGGAGTCACATCAGAGTCACAGAGGATGACGCCTAGTGACACGTTTTACGTTCCGCTCCGTGTGTGTGTGTGTGTGTGTGTGTGTGTGTGTGTGTGTGTGTTTTAATTCAGCGTGGTCTCATTTCAGGTGAAACTTTTCTCGAAAAGATGTTTGTTTTTGGAGTGTTTTTCATTTTCCCCGACCACAAACGGAGGTTAATCTTTCTCAAACATTGGGAAATGCATTTGGGGATTCCCCCCCCCCACCCCCCCGAGACAAACAGCTGCTATGCTCCATAGCATGAACCCACGGACGTCGAAGGATTTTGTGTTTTCATTCTTTTTTGACCTCCGTGTCCGAGTCCGTCACAGATGGGAAGCTCTGCTTAAATAATTATATGTGGGGATACACATTTTGAGTATGTACCTGTTCACAGAGATGTTGTAATTGCACAGTTAACCTGAGTGTTTCATTTTGATCTATATCATTCATTTCCCCCACGAAAGATGTTTTTCTCAAAATAATTGGACATTTTCTTCCATCCATAGCATAGTTGGGGCATAATTAACTTGGACTTCAAAATGCAACAGCCCTGGATATGGTAAACAGCCTCTATTGAATTCCTCTTCGCTTTCTTTTTTTTTTTTTTAATCACTCTTTAATATGTAGAATTAATTGGGAGGGCCTTGGTGGCCGCGTGTTTTTGACACAGGTCTCAGACTGTAATCAGGTGGAGAAATTAGTTGAGCTCATTGTTTTTTATGAATCAAATGATGATTTGTACCGTGCCCATGTGAAGATAGTTGTCCACATTTCCATATCAAAGGGGCCCACAGTGCAGCCGGGCAGTAATTAAAATGTGGATTTTTGAGTTGTTGGACACACACACACACACACACGCGCGCGCACGCACGCACGCACACACACACACACACACACACACACATGTACACATCTATGCAGTCGCTGTCTCACTCCCTCCCTCCCTCCCTTCTCTCTCCCCCCTCACATACACACACAGAAGCAGATACATACATATGTGTGTGTGTGTGTCTGTGTGTGTGTGTGTGTGTGTGTTTACATACTGTTTGTAGTCAACCACAAAGCATGCACTGTAAAGCAGCGCACCGTGCTGTCAAGGCTGTCAGGTGTTTAAAACACAATTTAAAGCACCTTATGTTCAGTAGAATTTTCGAACGTTATTCAATCCCCATTTCAAGGGAACCAGGCAGTCAGTTTGGGACAAGCCGCATTTTCTCGCCGTGTTTTCCTACTTTAACCCTTCACAGTATCTGCACTGTCCCGAAAGAAGCAGCGCATTGATGTCATGTTTGCTTTCCCTTCGTCTAAAGACAGACGTTTATTTTATTTATTTTATTTTTTTTACCGTGACCTTGTTGGAAAATATTTAGAGTTATGGAAGGAGGAGGGAGGCGGAGGTAAATAAACGGGGTCCTCGGGGAACGGGAGAAGCTCCGAGGATCTGAGCTTGTGTAATGTAGCTTCTTGTGTTCCTCGCTCACAAAGGCAGCAGAACAACCGCTTCCTTGTGAGTCCCGATTGTTGTTGGATCGGCCCTCCCCACGGGCCGGCCGCTGCCCAACACCGAGCCGGGGAAAAAAAAGCACTCGATGAAATACTGCATTTGGAACAACATTTGTCGACCTAAGTGTGAGAGAAGGCACGCTTTGAACTAATGGGCAACAGGGACGTCCTAAATAATCGGAATTCCGTGTTGTTGTTGGTTTTAAATAGGACCTCAGGACGGACTCAATAGAACGCACGTAAAAAACGAAAAATAACGTGTCGGAGGGCCGTCCTCATTCGTTTTCATTTATCGGCAGGAACCAAAACGGATCGAACCTCGAACCTCTGATACCGAACTGGCGTCTGGAGTGCAGAGAGGAGCCGTCCCCCCACGGTGCACTGTTCTCAGGTCCCCCCTCGCCCAGGAAGGCGAAGGCTGAGCGATTAGACATTAGCCAGTTGGTGGAGGCTGACAGCTTGCCTGCGATCTGCCAGCTTGATCTGACATGAGATGTTAAATATGTTCCATGGTTGTGACTAAGCCAGGCAATCTGGGTTCTCCACTTCCCCGCTCCGGCGTGCAGGACGCCGGGAGCCGTTTTGTTGGCAAACGAGCCGGCAGATTAGATATGGTAACTTAGTGTGTGCGGGCTGGGTATGCATGGGTATGAGCGTCAGTACGTGTGTGTGTGTGTGTGTGTGTGTGTGTGTACGTGTGTGTGTGTGTGTGTGTGTGTACGTGTGTGTGTGTGTGTGTGTGAGTGTGTGTGCATTCTTAGATGTGCATGTGATTTTGGTGTTGACATCTTCACTATTTTCCAAACAGACATGGTCCACATTGACACGGTTCACGTCATCCAGTTGTCTTATGCCAAGTATATTTGAAATCATCCAGCTATCATCAAGCTACCAGCCCCAAAAAAAGAGCAGGGCGCCGTGCATCCCAACCCGGTCGTTCCGTAAAGTTCTATGACCAAGCTCTCGGGATATTTTGTGTTTTTCGGTCCCGGTGGGATGGAAACGAGCGCTGATCGACCGGTTGCGTTGCGGGGCGGCCGCCGTGACATGCAGAACAAGCGAGGAGGGAAATGAAATGAAATGGAAAAGAAAATAAAAGGACGTATTATGCAACAAGAAATTAGATTCCCGACAGTTTTTGTGTGGAAAATGGTAACGGACGTTGCCAAAAGTAAATCAACGTGACAAATGAGCGAGGGTGGGAGAGGCTCTGATGAAGTTACGCAAAGCAGCAGTTTCTGTCCAAAGCCCTGTCTTTTTTTTAATATATTCATAAAGAAAACAAAATATAATAATAATAATAATTATATATAACTGTTCTCCATCCTGAATGGGCATTATGAAAAAATGGCTTCAGCAGAAGCAATCTCCGTCTCACTTTTTCACACTCTCTCGGTCTCTCTCTCTCTGTCTCACTCTCTATGTTTCACCCTCGATATCTCGCTCTCACGGCCTCAGTCTCTGTCTCACTCTCTCCGTCTCAGAGTCTGTCTCTCTCTCTGTCTCACTCTCTCTGTCGCACTCTCTGTCTCCCTCGCTCGGCCTGACTCTCTCGACCTCAGTCTCTGTCTCACTCTCCGTCTCGCTCTCTATGTCTCACTCCCTCTGGTTCACTCTCGCTCTCTGTCTCAGTCGCTCCGTCTCACTCTCTGTATCACTCTCACTCTAACTTTCTCAGTATCCCTCTCCTAATATAATTATATCCGTCTGACTCTGTTTCTGATTCTCTCTGTCTCACTCTCTCCGCCTCAGTCTCTCTGTCTCACTCTCTATATCATCTCTGTATCACCCTCGCACTAAGTCTCTCAGTATCGCTCTCCCAGTATAAGTATGTCCGTCTCACTCTCGCTGTCTCACTCTCTCTGCATCTCAGTCTTTTGCCGTTTTCTCCTTCATTCCTTTATCTCTGCGAGAGAAGAGATGGATTCCCCCGCAGACCCTGTCACACAAATTCCCCGAGACCAGATAACGAAGATACTGCTGATAACGAAGTAGGAGTGTACCAGAAGTCCGTCATGCTCTTTCTTTCTTTACATAACGAACACAAATTATGTAATTCAGATTGATGGCTGTGAGATAAATCCGTCTGCGTCTCTCTCCCTCTCTCCGAAACCCCGTCGCGGGTTGTATTTGGAGCGTTTTCTCTCGAGGATGGGCTCCGCGAAAAAGATAATAATTTTTTATTTTATTTTATTTTTTCTTCTCCTGTCCTGATCATGTATAGAGTTCCGGACGAGCGCTTTATTCATCGCACTTCTTTTTTTTTTTTCTCTCGCTTCTTCCGTGCCTCCGTACAATAATTGCAGCGGAGCATAAACACTGCCTCAGAAATTGAACTTTCAACTTCAACCAAGTGGAAAGCAAATCAGCGTTGAATTAATACCTGCGCTCGCGCGCTCTCTCTGGGAGGCTTCAGAAAGCGCTTTAGAAACACAACGCTGACGTCCGTCGGGGCGTTCGTTTACGAGTTACAACGCTAAGCTTTTTCAAAACTGTATTTACATAATGCGTGTCTCTCGCCGGATATAGCCGAGGAATGTTTGTAAGGTGAGCGCAGATGTAGTGTTCATTTAAAAAACAAAAACAAAACAAAGAAACAACAACAACAACAGCAGCAGTGGCGAGCGCAGAGCCAGCAGAGACGTATGGTCGTGGATAATCATTTTTTGAATGGGCCTAAAAAAAGGGAGAACTGCTGAAATGATAGAGGAAGCCTGTGGTTTGGCTCCGTCGTGAATTTCCCATGAGCCTCTTTGACAATCTTACGGGATAGCTACCCTGGCACACGCCACCCGCCCACATACTAAACATAAACACACACGCGCACACACAGCACGCACACACACACGCACGCACGGACGCGCACACACGCGCACACACACACACACGCACACACACGCACACACACATACACTCAAACGGAGTCCTGGTCTCTGGCGGGCGAAGCACATAATCAGAAGGAGGGCGATTGGTGGAATCCTGCTGAGAAAGAGACCCAGCGTCACCGCTTTGATATTTCACAATAACTGGCGGTTGAATCTATTTAATGTTTGTTGTTGAAGGTATTGAAGATTATTCGGCCAAATACCAATCCGGGCAATAGACCCGACCTCGTCACCTCAGATTCACCTTTCGAGACGGAACAAACAAAACAAAAACAAAAACAATCAGAAAAGTGTGCCTGTGCGTTTGGGCACCTTTATCAGATGGGCTCATTCTGTGAAAAGAAGTGCGTTTCGAGTTCATTGTTGTCACATCGTTTGGATGGAACCAGATAGAGCGTCTGAAAAAAACCCCAAAAAACTTGGCGCAAAGACATTAGTGACAACCTCACCCCGTCAGCCCCCGGCGTACGTTTGCACAAAGGCGTGCACGCACCCGTATGTGTGCAGCGGCCGTATGGTTGCGGTTTGATGTCAGCGAGGAGAAAAGCTTTATGTCCTTGGTTAGGGGTGGGGCTGAGGGTTTTAGCCGGGGAGGTACAATGTTCCTCCTCATCCTCGGCGAAGCTAAATTTATTGGTTGCCATCTGCAGGGTGGAGGAGCTGGGGCTGCGGTCAGAACCAGAGAAAGGCTTCTAATTAAACAGTCATCATTATCAACTTGTGGCCAGTGATCCTCATCCCCAACACTGGCTCTCCAATATGAACACGGAGCCGTTGAGGCTTTCCCTGAAACCCATGTTGGACTGAATTAGAATGGAAGAAACAGAGGAGAAAAGTGCTATGGAGAGATTTTTTTTTTTTTTTGCCCCCCCCCCCCCCCCCCCCTCTTGGCAGAACAGACAGCGCGAGGCCCAGTGCCATATCCACTCAGGTTTAAACAATTACACAACATCAGAGAGACCAGCAGAGCGGTCGGTTCTGGAATAGTCATCGTCTTTTTTGATTGCCGTACTTCAAGCAATGGTTTCAGGCATGGCCAAGTGTCACATGTGAGGAGAGCTTTCGATAATTTCAATTAGCGTAAGAGGGTGTGCCTGCAGTATCTGTATCGCTGCCACTGGAGGAGCTTTTCTTTGAGGTTGACAGCCCCTTAATGTAGTATTTCATGGTTTGATGTGTGAGTGACACCACGGCGCTCAAAGAGGATGGCAAAATGGTTTATTAGGACCTAATTAGAGCCCTGTGATTAAAGGGGAAGTGACTGTGATTAGGAGAGCTGCGGATGATCTGGAAGAAATGGATGAATATTCAGAGAGGAGACAAGCACAACTATGGGTGTGTGTGTGTGTGTGTGTGTGTGTGTGTGTGTGTGTGTGTGTGTGAGGGGGAGTGGGGGGGGGGGGGGAGTGGAAGCGTATGTAAGAGAGTAAGTAAGTGCTGGTGCTCCAGAGTCCTGACTGCTACACAGCTTCGTGATTAATATGATCTGTGAAGCAACTCATCTGAGGTGCCTTTTTACCATTGAAACCTTTTGGGCCAAAAACAACAACAACAACAACAACAACAACAACAACAACAACAACAAAAAAGACAAACCATTCAACCCTACTGTGGGACACAGTCTTTTTTTTTTTTTCCTCCCCTTAGGAAAGTTTGCGTAGCATATATATTTAATTTCCCTGGTGAAAGACGTATACCCCACATTGTTTACAAAGCGTTGACAGCCACGACAAAGAACCCTCCACGTTTCCCGGCGTTCTCCCTCTTTGTTTTTCGTGTGATATCCGCTCGGCATGCAGGAGTAATGCATTGGACATCCACAGCCAATTGAACATGAAAAACACATGGAATGCGCGGCAAAGCCAGGTCTACTTTGGGGAGATTAAAGTGCTTTGCAAAGAAGCACACGTTCTCCTGGACTTCAAAGCTGCAAACGGCCAAATTGTTATTCGCTTCGATCAATGGGGAGATCAGTATTGGTTTTTTTTTTTCCTTTCTTGTCCTCCTCGACATGCGATAGCTGCCGCCATTTAGAACTTATTTTGTGGGAGGGTTATTTTATTTGGGGCGGGAGATAGTCGGAGGGGCTTTACCATTTTACAATTTCACATCTGACTTCCTCCTTAAAATGACGCTGCCGTACCTGCCTATTACCGCCTTTGATTTGTGCAGAACTTGCTTTTGCACTCTGAAAGCTATTCATAATAAGCTTAAACTGTCTGCTTCTGTTGCTAAAGGCTGCTTATCTCCAGGCTATTAAAAAAAAAAAAGAAGAGGCATATTTTATTTTATTTTTTTTCAATTTCAAGTATTTTACTGTTCGGCCACAGCCTTCACGGGGGTTTGTTGTTGAGTACACCCACACACACACACACACGCGCACACACACGCAGATACACACACACACACACACACACACACACACACACACACACACACAGAGGTCCCTGGATACATGCACGCATGTATGTACACACATACCGATACATGTATACATGTTTTGTTCACAAAAACACAAGCGCTCCATGTCAATCTTTTATTCTTGGAAAAAAAAATGTTTTTTTTCCAGTCTATTTCAAATGTCATTTTTTCCATTATTTCTAGATTACTCTTTTTGTACACAATGGGGTCGAAGCTCAATCACTCCGAGAGTTCTAGGTTTTATATATATATATATATATATATATATATATATCCCTGTAAGCCGAGCCCACAGATCATAATTGAGAATACCACTTATTCCCTTTAATTGAGACATTAGCCTTAATAGATTTTTCATAGCAGAGATCCTAAAAAGCGCTTTCCTCTGTTTTTCACTGTATACGCACTTACTGCGTGTACACAATTTGCAAGTCCACACGAGCCACCAAGAAAAGAGTAATTTGACAAACTTGTTTATTTTGTTGTAATCCACCGTTGAAAGCCTTCTCTGCATTTGGATTTATATTCATGTGTAATGTACGTACGATATATTTTAGAAAAAATTGCATGCTGTACTTCGCGGTCAGAGGGGCTGTCTCGTTTTTCCTTGGAGCGTCGACAGCTTTCCTACCGGAATAATGGAAAGCATGTGTTTGGCCGGCTAAAGGATATTTACTGACCTTTCCTGCGACCCACCTGTCAGCTTTGGGCATTGTTAACGCCAACCCCATGTAACTATCTGATGGCCGCTCTGCCCCGAAAATATTCCTCCTCTTCCATTTACATGCTCTCTCATTGTACAACTTCAAGGGGCCTAGTATACGTCCTTGTTGCATGCCAACCATTAGCCATACTAATGATTAACTTATAACACAGCGGCCGGCAAAATATCATGTAGATACATCGGCCAATTACGAGACGTGCAGAACAGCCGACGTCTGCAAGTTGGAAGAGTTTGTTTGAAGTACATGGCTCTCCATGTCCACTAACCCACTCGCCGTGGCTCGAGCCTCCGCGCTTTCTCGTCCTTTACCAGCGCCTGTGCCTCTGCCATGCCGTAATGGGCTTCAACGGCATGGTGGGAATATTACAACTGTTTCACACTGTTTTTCTAACCCCCCCCCTGCCCCTCCGCCATACTCCACTAAATGTAAAATGTGCCCGGTAACATGGGATATATAGTAGAGGCTGTGATGTCAGCTGTTATTACTGGATATGCATACAAGGAAATCTTGGATTATTTTCCAGAAATCTGCCGTGCAGACAGCATTACGTCATAAAGGCCACATTGTAAAGACGCTGGTTCCAGGGCAGCGCACGTCTCCCTCCATCCCTCCATCCCTCCACCCCTCCATCCCTCTATCCCTCCATCCCTCCATTGCTTGTTCTGTGCGTCTCCTGACCACCTTCTGCGCTTAACGCTCCAGACGGCGGCCTTCCTTCCCTCACACCCATTTCCTCTGCTTGTGCCGAAATCAATGCACAAAGGTTCTATATGATAACTTACATAATGGAATAAGGAGAACGAGCCATTAGAAGCCATTTATTTGCATACTGGGGCATGGGAGAAACGGAAAATACTATTCAGTGCTCAAGATTTTCCCAACGTATTTATTTAGACCGTATTTGATTATGTGCAGAATTGCCCCGGGTATATTGATAACATTACATTGGAATTCTTTGAGTAACTGCAGTATCAAAACATTTATACTGATGCAGTGCGTTGAAAGTGTGTGTAGCTGTTCAAAACATGTGACTCGATATTGAATATCCAAATCAATCAATTAGATGATGGCCCTAATCGAGTTAGGATGTTGTGTCCGAAGGCCACCTCTGCCAGGTGAGGCGCTTGGGTTCCTGGGACGCCGCCCTGTGCAGCGCAGGGCGGAACGAGAGCAATAGAAAACCGCACATCTCCAGTTTTTCCTGCTAATTGCATTTACCACTAAAATATGCTGGCAGGAGCCCCTTACCTTGTTTGACTTATTTATTGCCTGAAGAAAGAGGTAATTTAACCTTCTCATTTCAAAGGCTCTTTTTTTTTCTCTCAGGGAAAAAGAAAAAAAAAAAAAAAATGAGTTTTAGACTCAATTAGAGCGGTGATCAGTGACTGAAACACTACATTTGTTTTCTGTGAAGGGGACGAGTGGACTAGGTCCCCGCTCTCACCCCTTGTCTACAACTCCCCCATCCTCCCCCGTCCTCCCCCGTCCTCCCAGTCCTCCCAGGAGAGAGAAATGGCAGCGTGTGTGAGTGTGTGTGCGTGCGTGCGTGCGTGCGTGTGTGTGCGTGCGCGCGCGCGTGTGTGTGTGTGTGTGTGCGTGTGTGTCAGGGGGTGAGTAAGTGGAGAAATGGAAAAGAGAGAGAGGGAGAGGGGGAGGGGGGGGGGGGAGAGTGGCCTACAGTTCCTGCCATGACACAGGAGATTTGTGCCCTCCCTTTAAATCATTTCCCTCTTTAGAAGATTACGAAGGCAGAAATATTCTCAAACTGATCACCCCCCCACCACCACCACAGCCACCACCCACCCCCCCGAAATGGACGCATTTGAATTTGCAAACCCGTGTGTTTTCTTTTCTTTTCTTTTCTTCTTTTCTTCTTAAAAAAAACAAGTGATCCCTGGCCCTGTTAATAAAAAGGCAAAAAAAAAAGCTGAGGTTACAACGTCGAGGGAGTCGAGGAAACGCAGCGATCACAATCACATCCACACGACGGGGCGTCCTAATGCTGCCGTGGCGCGGATCTTTTTTTTAGTTGGTTTTACCTTTCTGATTCTTTATTCTTCACACTCAGTCGCCCCTTTTTTCCCCACTTCTTGTGAGACAAACAGACTTCAGGTCACGCGGTTGGGTCTTAATTACATTTTGCTCAAACTGGAGCCGGACACCTCTCACCGTGTTGCTCTGGTTCTTTTAATGTGTTTAACTGGGATTTGCCAGAAACGACAAAAAACACGATTTTTTTTTTTTGAATCTGAGCCGATGCTCTAGCGGACGTGTTGGACACAGCGCTAATCTCCTGTACATTTGCTTGTATAATTCTACAGGCTGGCTGGTGGCTGTTTTAAATTATGTCTCAATTTTGGGGAACATCAAGTCAGCCTCTCTGCCACCGCTCTGCTCCACACTTTCCGACCACAGAGTACAAAGAACCCCCGCCCACCCCCAGAAAAAACCTCCCAATTTAGCACCAGCCTCGTTGTCGGTACAGTAGTAGCTGCGATAAGTGTCGGCGGGATAAGTTAGCGGCGAGAAAGGCCGCCGTCAATTCGGTTTCTCTCCCCTTTTTTAACAAGAACAGCGCGTAATTCACAGAGAGCGATGCTCCGTCGTAACCTGATCGTTTATGGATCAGTCGTTTCCTTTCCGGTTTAATTCACCATGTGATTGATTTTCAGTGCAGTGCTGTCGGGAAAAATATATATACACACTACGTACAACACACGCCGGTGCCCCCGAAAAAAACAAAACAAAAAAAAAAAAAAACAACAACACAGGGAACCATTTGAATACAGATGCTCGGGGTTCGGTCCTCGTCACGTGAAGCGGCTCGGAGTCAGGAGACGATTGCAGGTTGATTATGTTTCTGCTATAGACAGGAGTCGCAACTCCTTTGTACCCAACCCCCATATTTGCATTTAAATGCTCATTGTAGGCATCTAAACAACATAAAGACTGATTGTAAATGCCGGCTGTGCAATTGTCCTTGGGAATAAGAAAATAATTTCGATAAGGCAAAAAAAAAAAAACTGGCATGGAAATGAGGAAATTATTTTCAAACTGTGGAGCTGAAATCAATACGCAGGGATGGCGGAGTGCGGAGTGCGTTCCTGGCGGCTATTGGGTGGGTTGGAAGTTCGATTATGTGTGAATCCATTTACAGCCGGATACTATATTTTATATTGTTAGTGCAGCAATAACAGTCATTTTTATTTACATTTGATCCTTCTTGTGTTCCTTTGTTGACTACGACAAAGGAAATAAATGTAGCCGCCACTTAGTTGGGATTTATCCGTGTACCTGGACCCTACACGTCTCAAAACGTGTTGCAATGTGAAAACAGAACATGTTGCATTTTCCCCTCTTTATTTGAGCTCATTCAGAGGGTTTTTTTTTTTTGACGATGTTTAAGTAGGCGATTGATACGCGTTTGACCTTGCCGTGTGTGTGTGTGTGTGTGTGTGTTTTTGCGGATGCACGTGTTCATCCCTATGTGACCGCGGAGCCTCCGTGTGTGGGTGCACATGCGTGTTCCTGCCCCCGGTCCCCCGAAAGCCGAGCGATGCCCCCGCTGATTCTGCTCCTCCAGCTCTTTGTCCGGCACCACTCAGCGTGTCTGCCTCCTCGGGAGACAGGCGGGCTTCTCTAGTGTGGCCACACAAAGGCCTCGCCTCCTTTGAGGTGTTAAAAACTTCCATTTATGCATCTCCCTGGACAAAAAAAAAAAAAAAGAAAAAGAGATGGAAAAAAAAAAAAAAAAGCGAGCGAGCACCGAGCCCATTTGAGTCCGGTGGCAACACAGACAGACATTGTGGCCATGCTTCCCCGGCACTCATTTCACAGATTCTAAAACCTGTATGTGGTGAACAGGATTTGAGGGGCTAAAGTGCCCCGCGAGGGCAAGGCGATAAGAGGGAGAAACACCAGCACTCAGTAAACTAGAAGATGGGCCCCCGAAAAATAAACACATTACCTGGAGAGGAGAGAGAGAGAGAGAGAGAGAGAGGGAGAGAGAGGGAGAGAGAGAGGGGACTGGAACAGAATAGACCCCAAAACCCCAAACACGCCCATACACACACACACACACACACGCACACAGACACACACACACACACACACACAGAGGGAGGGGGGAAGGAATAAAGAAAGAATGGAATGAAGAAAGAAAGGAAGAAAGGCAGAAAAGAAGGGAAGAATGATTAATCTTTTAAAATAGGATGAAGGGGGGGGGGGGGGTGGATGGCATCTCAGAATGCGTGCAGAAGAAGCGTCTCATCAATGGCGGCAGGACAAGGCGGCGCTGTGTTCTGCGCCTCCACGGTGCTTTGACTGTAGAATGTGTGAGCCAGAATCAAAGAGAATTGATAGCTCGCATGCTCGGCTGTTAGGAGCATCGGGGACCTGAATGCCGTCCACCGTGAAGGAAAACATTCTATTTGCTGGTCGCTTCTCTCCCTCTCTCTCTCTCTCTCTCTCTCTCTCTCTCTCTCTCTCTCCCTCCCTCCCCCCGCCTCAGCCCCAGATGCTCAGTAAATGGACTTTTTATTCTTGTTATTTGAGGCAGAGGAAATGACACATAATGTATTTGCAGCATGAAAGCCCTGTTCAGCCTCGGCACTGTATCAGACCCTCTCTTGTAACAAACACTGGGCAGAATGGCTGCTGCTCAATTACCCATTTCTTTTTCTCTCTCTCTTTTTTTTTTCACCCGATACTATTGCACTTAAATGTTGGCATAGTCAAAAGGGGCCTGTCGCTGTTTCAGAACCTCTCCATAGAGATATTTTGACTCTAGTGTCACCTAGTTAGTGTTGCTTCACACATCGGTTGCATTGCTGATTGTGATTTTATTTTTATTTTTCTGCAGTGAAGGTCCACTGTAGTTTCAGTGTCATGTCAAACTGAACATGATAAGGCTGTGTGTGTGTGTGTGTGTGTGTGTGTGTGTGTGTGTGTGTGTGTGTGTGTGTGTGTGTGTGTGTGTGTGTGTGTGTGTGTTGAAAAAGGGGGGGGGGGGCGGGGTGCTTTAGAGATAAAGAGACAGACACAGAGAAAGAGCAAGATGAAAAAGAAAAAAAGAAGATGAAGAGAGGCCGTGACAGGTAACGGTGTGTGGTGGCGAGGAACAGCTGTTTGCATGTGATTGGCCAGTTTCCAGGACCAAGTAATTTAATTATATGGTGGATTTGAGTAGAAATAAAGCTTGTCTTTCTGACACCGGAGTGGAGCCACATGCTTTTGTACGCGCCTGTGTAGAGTTCAGCACTCCAGCAGGAATTTAGGGCTCTGGATTAATGAGGTTATGAGCAGGCTACGCCTTCACAGACACACGGCCAGTCTTCTAAGCCGACTTGTGCCGACATTTAGGTATCCCTGGCCCATGCATGGCCTACCTGGACCACCGCAAGCCCCCTTCCAGCCTATGGGCGAACCGCAGTGTCTGTCCAATGCACAGAAACCTGTCATTTCGTATTTCACAGTTGATGGCATTGCATTGAGGGGATTGACTTTGTGGAATTGGGTATTGAATCAGACAATCGCTTGTGTCGAAACGGTGTATTAGACATCTCCATGCTGGGATGTTCCACACATCTTCTGCACCCGACAACTCGCTGGCGCGACCCCCACCCCCAGACCTCTCTACCCCCCACCCACTCCCCAATAACCATATACCGCCTCCTGCTGCCATTTCCCCCCGGCAGCATTCTCAAAGACGCACCTCATTGCATCCCAAACTACCTCCCTCCCTCCCCCGGTGCCTGAGACCTCAACCTGGCCCTTCTTTTTTTCGGCTGCTGCTCTGGTGGAGATAACCGGGCGGGGGGCGTTGGGGGAACCAACCTGCTGATGGCGTAGATTACCTCTATTGTCAAAATAAGCTGCGTCGGCAGAATTCCTACTTTCCTAGGATGTGAGACGGACGGAGGGAGGATTGGAAGGTTTATTTTTTAACATGTTGCAGATATGGATGAATTCCAAACAGAAGTTAAAGTACAAGTTTTGGCTCGCCTCATACATGTCAGGACACAAGTACATATGAGCGAAAGCACGAAAAAGTGTGTGCGTTTATGTGTGTGTGTGTGTGTGTGTGTCTGTGTGTGCATGCCAAACATCGCACACACACACACACACACACACACACACACACACACAAACAGTCCTGTACATGCACAGACACATTCCTTTGACAACGAAAAAAAAAATCATTCTTGTGGTTGAATAGTATTGAAAACGTTGACTTTAAATTATATTATTATTATTGTTGTTATTATTATTATTATTATTATTATTATTATTATTATTATTATATATTGTTGTTGATATTTTTATTATTATTGATAAGTGATGTATTTCTTTTCAAATCTCAATTGAACTTTTTGATAACCCAAGCGCCTGACACTAGCTTTTTGAAGTGGTTGCCAGGTTGGCAAACCATCAGCTTTTGGCTGCCAAGACTGACAAATTGGTTGCAGAATTTGTATAATTTTATAACTGGCTGATATTGATCCTATGTTATTATTGCTCGCACAGTATTTCAATATTAAGAGAGTGATATCAAGAAAGCAGAGACATATTAATAAACACAAATTATTTTTTTGGTTGTACTTAAAATGTTTAGCGCTTTGTCTTGTTTAAGAGTACACAATGGTAAGCAATGGATCACAAAACTCACTGTTTGTATCGTATCACAGTTTTGAGTTTTCAAACGGATCATTTTTCGGATCAGCAAAAAAAAAAGAAAGGGAGACAAATATAACTTTGCTTTGCATTTATTCTGTAAAACACTTAAAGTAAGGAACTTTCACCCATGGACTTAAATGACAACATTTAAGATGTCCAATGTTAAATCTTAGAATATATTTAATATTCAATCATCAATTGTTAAATTATAGTGCAACATGAGCCACACATAATACCTTCTTCCTTTAAACATGGTAGTGAATGAAAAAATATGATTACATTTGCCCCCAGTAATGGGGCGGATGTAATCATATTTTTTATTCCAATAATAACCCAGTACCATGTTCAATTTTTGACGTTTATAACAAACTACATTTCATGAAAATCGGTTCAAATTCTCCCATCTCTCGATACACATTATATTAACTAACTAGCGGCTCTTGACCGCTCCAATATGGTGGATGATCAGACGCATGGCGGCGACATACAGCAGCTCATTCCCGACATGTCGTGAAGTAGCAGCAACATAGCGCGACGCACCGTACACCAGTCACTGCACTTTATGTAAAACACAGCACGCATCTCTCTTGTCTCTTCTTTCCACTGCAACTCTGCATCGGGATTTAGGGGATTATGACTTTAAAAAGTAACAGCAGCAGCAAAACTGTATTTCACTATGATGGTTACATTTTGCAATTGATCCGCGGTTCACATGCGTGACGAACCGTGGGGGGCGATCCGTACGGATCATGGACCATCTATGTTCTGTTACACCACTAATCGAGTGCTTTTTTGAGTTTTTTTTTTTTTTTTGTATATTAACTACAGTATGTACTGTAAACTATGCTTCAAAGTAATACTGTATACTGTATATAATGGCGCAATTCTGGTTCCCCGGTGCAGCTGGGCAGCTGTTAACGTCTCGCCCTGAACCCGTACTATTTGATAAAGCCAATTAAAGTGTTCTATATATTGGATTAAAGTGGATAACATGTATTCGGGACTCTCCCTTTAGTGGCGGTGATGGCTTTTCAGCAATGGATTTGAGCTATTGATACAAACCCTCCATCACATGACGACCCAGAACACTGTGTCCAGGGATAATCAGATCAGACATACGTTACAGTATACTGTCAATGAACACATGGCTCGAATTTGAAGCCTCATTTGATTTTAGACTGAGAAGGTGTGCTACTTGTTACTTTGAGGGGAAAAAAACAGCAGCCGCAGCTGCAAACTGCAGTTGTGTGCGTGCATGTGTGTGTGCGTGCATGTGTGTGTGTGTGTGTGCGTGTGCGTGTGTGTGTGTGTGTGTGTGTGTGTGTGTTTTAAACGGGGCTTTATCGGCACGGTGCGTCATCTTCTGTTCCATGCTCAGGTAACCAGAGCCGGAGGAAAGGCCATCGCTGGAAAGAAATGCCACAGGTGGCGATGAGCCCTGTGTCTCTCTCTCCTCCCTCCTTTGAAGTCCCCACCCTTTGCCTTCTGGGATTTTCCTTCGGGGACTTCTCCGTTTCTGGGTCGGTGTGAGGACGAGCGACACGGCAGATGTTTGTATTACGATGTCTCTCGACGCTCCGGTCGCGTAGAGAGCCGCTGGGAATAGATCTACATGTGCGTACGATCAGAAACGGTTCCGGAAAAATCAAAAAAGCGTTTGTACACACAATATTGTGTTCATCTCATTTCTATTCATATGAATGAATAATTGAAATTATTCATTTCATATATCAAACCCGCAGCTTGATAATGATGATTTTTATTTAGTTCATTGTTCTCAATTACTACCCCATTTAGAATTCAAAGGCTTATTATTTTCTGCCGCTTGTGATTTTAGAGCCCCAGTAAAAAATGTTGTTAATTTGGAATTAATTGAATTCCCTCAAATGTAATGAGTGCTTTATACAGTGTCTCAGTTGAAAAGGCTACCCGCCTAAGTAGTGGATGTTAAGTGTGTACATGCGGTTATTGTGTGTTTGTATTTGCGTTTTTGTGCAAAGGGTGGTATAATTAACCGGGGTCATGCTTAACCGGAGGTACACTTACTGTACAGTAGCCAGAGTTACACTTAGCCAGAGTTGCACTTTCTGAAGTTGGAGTTACATTTAGCCGGAGTTGCACTAACTGTAGCCGGAATTACACTTACTGTAGCCGGAGTTACACTTAGCCAGAGTTGCACTTACTTTAGCCGGAGTTACACTTACTGTATAGCAGCCAGAGTTACCCATAGCCAGAGTTGCACTTAGAGTAGCCAGAGTTTCACTTACTCTAGCCGGAGTTACACTTGCTCTAGTCGGAGTTACACTTAGCCGGAGTTATACTTGTGGTAGCAGGAGTTACACTAAGCCGGGGTTACACTTACAGTAGCAGGAGTTACACTTAGCCGGTGTTATATTTATCCGGGGTTACACTTAGCTGGAGTTAGGCTTAACTAGGGTTACATTTTGCTCGGGTAACATTTAGCCGGGGTTACATTTAACTGCTTCACCCCAATCAAATTGAACTGTGGTTACATTAAACTGGGGCTATGTTTAGCTGCAGTTAGGTTTTTAGGTAGTTAGCGGGATCACATTTGACCTGGGTCAGGGTTGGAGTTATATTTCGTAGATGGATGGGTCACAGCACATTTACATGAGGTAACGTTGAGTGGTGCTGGAGTTTGGCCGGGGCTGTGGGTTAGTCCTGTGTTTAACCCTTGGATCCCCTACTTAAAAAAAAAAATTCAGAGCATCATACGCCTTGGGACTAGGGTTAGTCCATCAAGTTTCCCTCCAGCCACGGAACAGCATGCGTAGCCTGCATCTTGGGTTCTGACAACAATACAAAATGTTAGTCGCCGCACTTCTGCGGTCGTGTCGACGGTGGCTTCTCGGCCCCGCCCCGGGGGGGGGGGGAGCTGAGCACGGTAGTGCAATTAGTGAGAGATCAATTAAGCATGACCTTTAAAACCTCTGTCCTTGTTTAATTGTCAGTTCTGAGGCAGTCTAATTGTATAAATCAGTGAGTAATGAGGGGTCTACTAAGAGGTCTCAAAAAAAAAAAACATAATGAACATCAACAAGCTCACAGTATTTACACTGTCGAGCGCCATTTCATTTCTCCTCCGCTGCAATTTTCACTTCCTTCTCAGCTCACGGAATGAATTTTTCCTTTTTTTTGTTGTCTTTTTTCTGGGGGGGATTTGGGTTAAATAATGCCCCAAAAAAAATAAATAAAATGGACATGCCCGTACGGCATGTTTGTTCCAAGTTTGGGGGGCCGGGGTGGGGTGGCGGGAGGGGGGGATGGGACTTCAAGAGACATGCCGTAACTAGCGGAGCAAGACGCTAAAGAAATCATTAGCGGGCGGCGCTGGAAGGAAGAAAGCAAAATTATATAAAACAAGCACTTCATATGAAAGCTGTTTATGAGCGAAATCCACTGACGGAGTGGGGCGGGGCGGGGAGGGGTCCAGGGGGCGGGGCCCATTAATGAGGTGGCAGGGAAGTGGGCTTTAAACATCGTCTAGGACGGCTTCCCCCGATGGGGAGAGTCGGAGACGTTTGAACCTCAGATCCCTTCCTCCGCTTTCTCTCTTTTCCCCTTCTGTTTGTTCCCACGTGCTGAAGGTAAATACACTTTATGGGGGTGGGGGTGGGTTATATTTTTTTGCACACAAGGCTCAATCATTCATGTTGTAGTTTTAAGTCATTTATATTTGTATGTAAAAAAAAAAAAAGGGACGCCTTTTAAATTCATTTTTCCCTCTGTTTTTGTACATTTCAGGTCAATTACATGAGTTCTAAATCAACCAACCAGTGATCTCTGGGAGCTGGGGATCGAGTCTTTTAGTTTTTGTAAGTATCAATTTGCCTCTTCTAGTCCCCCCCATTGTATCCACACATCACACACACTGCACACACACACGCTGGTGTTTTCAATCCACATTAAACACCTGAACCCACTGAGTCGGACGAGTGGTCGGCACCACAATGTCGCCGCAATTAGGCGCTTGTGTTTGTTCATCTCGGTGATATAAATAGTGTTTTTTCTTTAGAGCACCACAGGTCCATTTATTTATTCACACAGAATCTGTGAACTTTTCCTCCTCACGGTGCCCGGAACTTTACTTCTCTAGTCTGTTCTTTTCTTTTCTTTTCTTTTCTTTTCTTTTCTTTGTTGTGTGATGTATCTGTTTGAATTTGATCTCCAGGGAGAAATTAGGCTTTTTCCACTCCTTGTAGGTGAGACAGAGTGCTATAGACAAGAACCACAAGAACCATCACATTAAAAAAAAAATCAGAATGGTTAAGTATTTGAATTCATTTGTAATTTTGGGGAAAAAAGTAACAATAATAATCATAATAATTTGGTGCTATTTCCCAAAGTGGGCATGGTATATTCAAACTAATCGATGGATTATGGGTTATGAACAATTTCTTATTATTAACCACAACCATGTGTGTGGGGGTGTACTGTAGTAGTGAAACCAGTATCATCACTATCAGGACCTGGCTTACTACACAGCTCCATAGCTGAATTGATCTTTTTTTATTTTTATTTTTTTATCTTCAAGTTGAGAGTTTACCATCTCCTGTGCTTTAAATGAGAATTTCCAAAGCACCGGGCGTCTCCGCTAGTGTTTACCCTGTAGCAGAACGCAGCCCCGTGAAGCCATTTCTGGCTATAATATTTCCCTTTAATGACCTTCGCTCTTCAAGCCGCTCTCATAAAGATCAAATCTGAGGTCACACTGAGCAAACAGCACCGACAAGCTAAGTTGATATTAATATTCTCTTTAAATGTCAGTGGATATAATAGGAGGAGGGACAGAGTCATAATAATGCAGGATGAGGAATTGCTTCGATGTCAATATCGTCCGGGAGCGATCGCAGCGTTTCCTTCAAGTTTCGTGACTGTTTACCGTTGTTTATCCTTTTTTCTAAGTCCCCATCTACAGTTTGGATGAATATTCACCTCTTTTGGCATTGCACCATACTGTATATATATATATATATATATATATATGGGCTGAGGGTTTTTTTTGTTTGCACCAGACTGTCGGCTCCTTGGCGAGTTCCACGTCTCGCAGGCTTTTGTGACCATAACTAGAAGGTTTGTAATCAATCACTTCCGTGCTCCCAAAGAACTGTTTCCCCCGCAGCAACAAAAGACAGCGTGAGCGTTGTGTACGACGGCGAGGAAGAAAGGGAGAAAAGCCGCCGAGCTACGACAAAGGTCAGCGATGGCTCTGAGAGTTGACATGAAACAAACTTATTGAGCCGGCGAGTATTGCCCTTTAACACGGTGTTTTTGAACGCGTACGCTCACACTGTGTCAGCGAACGGTCTTTATTGTCCGCGGAAACGCTCCCCGACCACCAGGATTTTTGGTAGCGAATAAGCCGATAAATTGACTTTTGCGTTTCACTGTAAAACTCAGGTTAGGGTTCGACGCACCATGGTGAAGTCAAAAACAAAGCATGACTTTAACGTTTGCATAACTCATTGGGCTCATTAGCTTTCATTCCACCGTTGCGGCTTGATTGTTATTGTTTTGTTGCGGGAGAAATACGTTTGGATGTAAAATTGCGGATACTGTACGTGTCACGTCATTCAGCAGTCTGCTGGTTTGAAGAGGCGCGGGACTCTTGTGGCCGGCTGGTGCTCACTTCCTATTTCTCTCCAAATTACGCTTCCCTCTTTGTGATTTTCTCTCCTGTGCAATTCCATCAGCCAGACCACATTTAACCATAAATCTGGATCCTTTGCAACTTTAATCTACATGATTAATTAATCATAAAATGAAGCAGGGAGTGATTCTGTTTGTGTGCGGAGCGCATGTGGGACATGTTTAATCACTCTTGTGCGATCCCATTAGGAAACACCTGGGGATATGTTAGAGCATCTGAAAAGGACCCATGCACACTTTGTTAGTATCTGCCATTTATCTAATAAGCAGTGGGCACGCAGCCCGCTAGTGAATGCAAACCTGAAGGGAAGTGTGAGAGGGAACCATTTAAAAAGGTAATAATAATAATAAAAAATAAACTGGTTAATTACAATGACTATAATGACTTACAATGACTTTTTTAAATTGTAATAACCATAACCCTTTGTTTAATGTATTATTATTATTATTGTTAGTTTTTCATTTATTTTTATTATTATTATTATTATTATTATCATTATTATTATTATTATTATTATTATTATTATTATTGTTTATTTTCTATTCATTGTTATGTACATTTATTATTTTTATTATTATTGTTTATTTGTTTTATTAATAATTATCTTCATTTATTATTATTATTATTATTATTATTATTATTATTATTATTATTATTATTATATTTATCAGATAGATCTATCAGGTCAGTCCATTTATTATGACGCATAATAAACGCATGATAAAGCATTTATTTTCATTTATTTTAATTTTTACCTGCGTCCATTACCTCAGAGGAGCCCAGAGTGCTGTTTGGGAACAAATTGTTGCTCATTTCATTACCTGGCAAGTAAATGTGAAGTGAGTTTTAATCTTTCTGTAATTGGGACCTGCATTGCTTTTCATATGCTGCGTGGTTCCTATAGCATTTATGAATCGAGTTGTTTTGAAGCGCTGAAACCAGATGAAATATGCTTTAAATTTCAACCGTTTTCATTTCACTTTCATTCCGGGGGCTGTCTGGTCGAGCCTGTGTTTTATTTTATCACGTTAATTCATTCATATCGGATCTGCTTTAAGCACACCCACATGGTTAAAAGACCTGCGTATAATGCAGTCTTTCCCTGATGCTGTTATCAGACGTGGTTTATCAGATTGATGGGTTTTTTTGATAGCTTGATGGGCCTTATTTCAATCTCGGGAGAATAAAAACCTAATATGGACTTGGCTGCTTTCCTGCGTCTCAAGGTACACTGTGCTCCGTGCACCGTAGGACAGAGCTTCACCTACAAGCTATATACGGCAAAAAACAGGAGCAAAGAACACGCCATTAATCTCGCTGCTACCCCAGCTGTGGAAAGTAATGCATAACTAAAAGTCCGGTTAAAATGAATTAATGATTTCAACCATGAACTTTTCTCCCAAAACGCCATGAATCGTCTGCGGCTGATAATGCCCCGCGACCCTCGAGTGTGAAATCCCTGTTGCGTTCTGAGAGTAGCCAGTTAATTGATTCTCAAATTATTTAAAGTTTGTGGAGCCCAGGGGAGTGCTAAGCTCTAATGACAGCCAATTCCCAAAGAGTTGAATAAACTATTCTCGGCCGGGGCCTGTGTTGAATTGTGATGCTAAGCTAACACGTCTAATTTTAGCCTCCACAAGAGGAGGCATCATCGCTTTTGTATCCACCAGACCAGGGCCTTTGAATTGGGTTTGCAGTTTACGATTGAATATTTAAAAAGGCTTTTGGTGTTTGTGATGCTCTGGTAAATTCTGCACATTGTCTGATACAACCGGTATTCCCTCAGATATTAACCGGTAGTAAAAACAAATACATGCCTCTCATGAATTCCGGGGGCGTTGTCTACACAAACTAATACAAGCCTGCCTCAAATAAAGACCGGGGGGAAAAACTGATCGGAGCTGAAACAAAGCCTTTAAAAAGAGTGTGTTTTTATTGTGGATGTATTTCATTTACTCCATTTCCTACTGCTGCGTAGCAGATCGCACATCGCTTCTCGGGGCAAATGCCCCGCTTTGAGCGCTGCCGCTGTCCAGCACCCCAAGTAGGAAGTGATTCCCCCGTCAGCTACCACCACAAGTACAACTTTTAGGGTAGCTACAGTACTCGCCCTCTTTTTCACCATACATGTGTTTGCATGGCACCTAGACGGAAGTTTGATTTAAGATATACACTACAATATGATCAAATATACTTTTATAATATAATATTAAACAGAGGGAATTAGATATTAAAGCCCGTCTCTACTATAAGCCTACTTTCAATAAAGGTACCTGGTACCTGGTACCCTCTGCAGTTGAGGTAAATAAAGGCCCTGGTCGCTATTTAAGGAAATACGGTATCTATAATGGTGACAAAAGGTAGCGATGGATCTTTGCAGTTTTCCCACTTATTGTGTCATTCAGGTAACTAGTAATGCAACACCATTTTTTTTTTAATAACACATTTCGGCTCAGCAGTGCATATACACACTTGTTAGGTGTTTAACAGTTTAGCTTGTGCCCAGGTAAGCTTCAACACGTAGAATTACCTAATCATTTCAAAAACAAATTTTCAGCTAATGTGTCCATTAACAGATTTCCTGGTTGGTCCGGTCATTGGGCGTCTTGTAGCCAGTGTACCTTCTGCTGCTCCTGTTGCTAAGTGGCTCGATCTCTGTGCTAATATCAAGGAGCCTCTAATCTGGAGCCATTAGCCGGCGCTGTCATTCAGACACACAGTGTCGACCTGATTTAAATAAAATGAAATGAAGATAGTTGTTTCTGGTCCCCTGGCTTCACTCATTGCCATAAACATATGCTCTGTGCCCCGCTTCTTTCCATCTTATTTATGACTTTAATTTGTTGTGTGGGCTGCGCTAGAAATCAAATTTAATCCAATCCTCCCAGGAACCCTGTCATATAATAACATGGTAATTTCTGTGTATCCTTTTGAAAAATGAGGAAATTAATTCTTCCTGACATGTTCTAATTATTCCAGTGTGAACGGCGGATGGGCTACCCCCGTTCCTCCTCCCATCCTCCCCCATCACCCCCCCCCCCCCCCCCCCCCCCCCTAAGTGTCAGTTGCCGACGGGTGGCGAGGTGCTAATGCTGACCAGCAGCGCGTTTAATTTGAAACATGAGCAGACACCTTTCAACACACCTTCCTAATGTTAGAGTGCCTCACACAAATTAATTCACTACTCATCTGGCAGCTCAGACCCCAAGATGCCACTGTATGTGTGCATGTGCGTGTGCGTGTGTGTGTGTGTGTGTGTGTGTGTGTGTGTGTGTGTGTGTGTGTGTGTGTGTGTGTGTGTGTGTGTGTGTGTGTGTGTGTGTGTGCGTGTGTGCGTGTGTGTGTTTGGGGTGGGTGCCTGGGAGTAGAGTTGAAGGGACACAATTGCTATTAGTTGAGGTGTAATAAAGTGTGTGTGTGGGTGTTTGTGTCTAGGTATGTGTGTGTGTGTGTGTGTGTGTGTGTGTGTGTGTGTGTATTGACAGGTGTGGGCATGTGCCCAGCTCTTGCTATATTTCGCTTGACGGGGTGTTGAGTTGGTGGCGTGCCGTCTTTTGGGATGTTCGGATCGCTTGGACAGTACATCCCTCCTCCCCAAACTAACGGCACCTTTTTCCCACATCCTCTGGGAGCTGCTGGGAGCTCAGATGGAGCTGATCTAATTAGCCTGTCATCAGCCAGTCTCCCGCTCATCACCCCGAAATCTGCATAGCGACACGGCTGGAAAACAATGAGGGCTCGCGCATTGGCATTATCTTAATTTTATTGCAGACATTTTACGCTTTTTTTTTTTGCTTTATGATACTTTAAAAAGTTGTTCCTGGAGCATCCTGAAGTGGTTGAAAACTCCTTCCACCCTTCAGGATCTCGAACGCCCAAGTCCCCCATAGGAAAAACCAAAAAAACTTTTGCATGTACTCATGTTGCTGCTCAGTTGCAGTAACTTCCCCGAGATGGATCAATTCCATAATCATCAAATGATCAATTTGTCAGAAATTCAAAGTATCAAAGTACCCAATCGTCTTTCAACCTCACATACCTTTATAATACACTCCACGTTATTGTTTGCAAATAAATCCTAATTCTCCTGTTATTGTTTGGTCTGGTATCATACAATAAAACAAAACGACCACCAGAAAGATTTTAATTACAGAGAACAGCATTTGCTAATGATTATTGCCAAGTTACCGCAAAAATGGGAGAAATAAGCATTTCTTTCCGAAGAGTTCATCCAAATTACTGTCGATTTCTTTAGAGGAGAAAAAAGTGTTTCCACTGTAATTACGAACATTATGGAAGGAGCGGAGACTGGAGGAGAAAAATATAAACAAACAAAATGGACTGAACTTTGGAGTCAGGTTAAAGCCACACAAGTGTAATTGATTTTGTGTGTGTGAAAGGATTCCTGTAGACCAATGAGTGTGTGTGTGGGTCAGTATATGTGTGTGTGTGTGTGTGTGTGTGTGTGTGTGTGTGTGTGTGTGTGTGTGTGTGTGTGTGTGTCTGTGTGTGTGTGTGTGTGTGTGTGTGTTGTGTGTGTTGGGTCTGGGTCTCCGAAACAGAAGGCTCATAGCGTCATGGCGTCATGGTGGAAGCAGAAGAGAGCCGGGCTTTGTGAGCGGGTGGGTGGGTCCCCCCGATGACTCAGAGAGCTGAGAGGCGTCAACATGGCCGCCCGGCCCAACGGGATTAGAGTCCCTCCACACACGCACACGTGCACACACACACACACACACACACACACACACACACACACACACAGCCGACGGGGTTAATCACTGCCATCATGGCTCCACGCAGAGAGCTCCTCGCACTCCCCATCACCGTGGAAGAAATGAGAAACAAAACCACCGGTAGTCAGGCAAGCGCTGGAGAAGCTGAGCGGCGAAAAAACTTTTGGAGAAGTTGGTTTTTCCATACTCTACAGTTTAATGTCATGTTTTGAGAGCCTGTTTTATCTGTCATTGGGAGCCGTAAGGCTAATTCATCCTCCTCTCAAGAGCCTCTTCGTGTCGAAAAGGCCTACTTGGTAATATGTATGATAAGATCTGTTATTGAAAAAAAGAGCATATGTGTGGGTAACTTTCAAGGACTTAATGACTGAAGCCAGCGGATCCGGCCTCATGCCAGCCACATGGCTGCTGCTGGTGCATTAAATCAGCAGTCAATTTGACTGGGAGTTCGAAATGTGAGCTGGGTTTGGGGGGTGGGGAGGGCCAGGGGGATGCCGGGGGGGTGCCGAAGCCGTGTTAATAGCTAGCTTGTTGTCCATATGGTACTGCTTTAATAAAGCACATTTGTTGCAGATGGTGGAAGACTTGGTTAGGCAGAGGCAGCTTTTTGGCAAAAGCACGTTCTTCAAAAAGGGGCTGCCGAGCAAGCTGCCCAGTCCGGCCGCGGCCAGCTCGGTGTCTTCTAACATCGGTGTCTATCCTTCCCTGCTTCTCCTTCACCAAAAACACTGCCTTTGGATTGCGGCCTGGTCTTAATTTAAAATCCCATGGTTGCCTTTTTTTTTTTTTAGATCATCGGAGAGGAGCAAATACAATGTGGCCGAGTCACTTTTTCCTGAGCTCGGTCTCCAAACCGCACCTTTGCTTCCATAGGCTAACTTCAGTTGTCTCCATGACCACAAAGGGATTGTAGACAGCAGGTCCAGCTGAGGAAACACAGACAGAGAGAGGGTGAAAAAAAAAAAAAAAAAGCGAAAGAAAGGGAAAGTGAGACAGGATGACAGATGAAGAGCGACTGACAAAACGGGTTACGGAATGAAGACGAGGACTCAAGATGATGAAGATAGGAAGGCACTGACGTCTCACACGTGTGTTTATTTTTTTCTGCGATTCTGAGGCTTCAGGTGTTGTGTTAAAAGCATGTCCTATAACCATGGTCAGTGATAAAATTCCTTATTTTGGTCCCAGCGGTTGCTCTGCTGGCTTCATGAGATCCTTCATCCAATGCCATGATGTAATGTTTCATTGGTCCCCCTCCAAAAAAAAAAGAGAGTACTCGCTCGTGAGTCTGAGTTTTTTGTGCTTTTCACACTCGGGGAAGGGCGCCGGTGGCGATGCCCGATCCGCTCTGCACTGTTTGACGGATGTTTTCTCACGTTGTCACCGGCTTGATGCGCCGTGGTGTGGTGATGGTATTATGCCGACCGGAGAGGTCTGCACGGTAGCGCGGGGCCCCCGGCGTTCCCACTCTCCCCTCCCCAGACGGCTCATTGTGAGAAGAAGCCTCTCCCGGGTCCTCTGGGCCTTGTGGTTCCACTGCCTCTCTAAGTGCGGGGCTTGTCTGAAAGGCACAGTGTCCTTGGGCAGGCCTCTTCTTTTCATTCTCGCACAGCTTTTGTCTCCAAAGACAGAGGAACAGTGCAACCGAAAAAAAAAAGAAGAAAAAAAAAGCCAAATTACATCTATACATTCATTTTTTCTTCCCCCTTGTTGCCGTTCAGGGTCACAGGGGGTTTGGAGCCTATCCCGTCCCGCTGTGGACGTGAGGCAGGGAGGGATTTCCCTGAATGGGATGCCAGCCCCCAGATGACACCCATGTCGCCAAAAACAAAAAGGTGTTCAGGGCGCTGGCGTGATATCTCATATGTTCTGTGGCGTGTCGCAGAACAAGAGGATAATCAATTATGAAATTTTAATATCTTGTCCAACTGGTCGGAATGGTTTTAAAGGCCCTGGGAGTACAATTCCCATTCATTCTTCTAACAAACAATAGGCCGTGAACCGCTGTTTACTCATGAAATTCTACCGAGATGAATCATCAGTTGACCTTGATTGCTTCTTGACCAGACTGTCTACATACCAGGAAATGGGTAAACTAGGGCTCCCAAACAGGGCGGAATCAAGAATATCCTGATCAGTGAGCTCCAACCCAAAGGCAAAGGGAAACCCTTGAATACCGTGAGCAAACCCTTCAACGGGCTCTTCAGTTGTTTCAACAGTCGCCTGGCATTTCTCACCCCGACTATTCCCAGAAACAGGTTTTCCTCAACTGCTTACGTCAAAAAAGAGAGTTTCCCCAAACAATCGGACATATCACGACGGCTCGTTGGACAAAAAGACTCAAGACTGGCGAGAATTCTTGTGATTCTACGGTAGTTGGCGCATCACCAAATCAAAAGCTGATGAGGATGATGACGAGTAGTGCAGTATGTCAATGCGGTCGCCAAACCGATGGAAAAACACAATTTATTAGAGAAAAAGATGAAACATTTGAGGTGCGGTGGTGCTGTGCAAGTGTATGATCCTACAGTAAATTATTGTTTATTAGCTTATTACAAAAACTTTCCAAAGATATGATGACAAACGGGAATGGAAAAGGGCGTTTTTCACTTCTTAAAACTAGGTTTGATTGACCATGAATAACTTTTATTGACGATACCATATCCAGCTCTCAGTGTGATTTGTGCACTGCAGATCAAGCCAAATTTGGCTGGCTTTAAGCAACCGAGAATGAAGCGGGAAGACCAACCGGCTAAATTTCCCACCAACCTTTAACAGTGTAACAGACTAATAACAGGCTAATGGAAACCTGTTGGAAGTCAATTTAAACCCATGTGCCTCCAGTGAAATATATTGAGGATGAGGCTCCCGAACGACCTCTGCAAAGTGATGACATCATGACCACATCCCTCTGCCTTGTTGGCGCTCCGCACTCCAGCTCGGGCCCCTTGTGGCCGGGCTCCTAGAAGCCACATCTCCCCCGCCACACATGGACTGCAGCTGGACCACCTTTTGGCTAATTCGCCGAGAATGGATCTGCTCCGGGATCTGCAGTCGCCGCCGCGGACGGGTAGCGCCGGGCGGAGCGCCGGGGGAAAAAAAAAAAAAAAGGGGGCTGTTTGGAGATCGGTTGGAAGGGAATCTATTTAACGCAGACATATCATTAACCTCTCGATGCAAACCGATGTTGTATGCAAATCCGCTCCCCCGACGCAACGAGATTATAATTAATGATGTCAGTTCATAAAAAGAATGAAGACGCTCTTCCCCCGCCACCGCACTGCTTTAATTAAAGACATGTCATTATGTGTGTTCTACACTCCTTTCTTTCTCCTGCTCTTCTTGCTTTGATTCTTTCATTTTTGTTCGTCTTTTCCTTTCTCTCTCTGTTTTTTTTTTTTCTTGATCATTGCCCCCCCCCCCCCCCTCCTTTTTTTTTTTTCATCGTTAAAATGGCTCTCTGTGTATTTCTCCTGCCACAGAACCCCACACGCTGACATGGAGGGCTTTCTTCGTAGCAGCTTTTTACTGAGGTTAGTTTCATTTCCGTTGTTGTCACGTAGGATCATGGGTCGGGTTGAGACTGAGGAATTTGGGAATGGGATGGCGTTGGGAGCCTTCACTTTGCACCTGTAATGTTTCCACAACTCATCCTCTGTGTGTGTGTGTGTGTGTGTGTGTGTGTGTGTGTGTGTGTGTGTGTGTGTGTGTGTGTATGTGCGTGCCTGTGTGTTTGCGTGCGTGCGTGCGTGTGTGTGCGCTGCGGGGACTCCACCCTATGTCCCCACGCTGTATGTTCTGAGTGTGTTACTGTCGTGCGCCGTTTGAGCAGCATGCTTGCACCGAAACTTGCATCGTCAGACTGAAAGTGCAGTTTGATCCAATAGACAAATTTAGACGTTAGACGTTAGTTTCCCCCCCACCACCACCACCACCACCACCACCACCCCCGCCTACACTCCCGTCTGCTCACCTCAAGCGAGAAGGTCTGAGATCATTCCTCCGTCTTCACACTGCATGCTGTTGTTGCCTTTGACCGACATCCTCCCCGAATCCGCCCCTCCCCGATACTACACTACGCCGACCTCGTGGTTTGTGTTTGTATTCGACCTAACCTTAAAGATTTACTTATTTACACGTATGTTTTATTTATTTATTTTTTTGCCTTTTCCCCCCCATCCCAGGATTCTAATTAAGAATTTGTGCTGTCATTACAAAAAAAAGAGGAAGGGAAGATAGGGAGCGTGTGTATTTACCATCGGTGCCTCTCCGAGTGATCCACCTTCTCCGGGCTCCAGTGTTGCTCCCTAATTAGGGTTTGCTCATTAGAAGCCGCAGCAGCAGCATCTGCCTTTCAAAGCTGTTGTCAGCCAAACTTTACGAAAGCTAATGAATCCTCTTTGATTTCTTTTTCAAAAGGTCACTTATTTGATTAAATTAACAGCGTTGTTTTTTTTGTTTTTTTTGGGGTTTTTTTTTCTCCTCACAGAGCTGTTGGGGGCATTTTAATAAGAAAGGACAATTTAAAGCTGCTACTTGCCCCGGTCAAAATTGACTCTATACAAGGACTTGAAACGGGAAAAAGTTCAATTAGAATATACAGCGTTACATTCTTTTTTTAATAGCCTTTTACGCAGCGCAATTAAACGGTTCCCTACGAGGTTCAAAACACAACTCTACACTCACTACAAGGCAAGACACAACATACACCATTGTTGTTAATCAGATTATTTGCGATCGGGTTCCTTGGCAATAATACAGATAATGAAATTTATTTTTTATTTTATTTTTTTGATCAAAAACAATCGCAGTGAGAAATGGCCGAAACAAACACTTGTTCGGCAGGTATTTCCCGTCGCGTGTAATCCACGTTTGCCCAATGCCGCGTTTTTCCTAATCCACTTTCCCCCGTCGATGTCTGCGGTAATCAAAGACGTCAGAGGGGGAAAGGGTATCACACACACGCTGGCTGCACATTACACATTACAGGAGAGCGGGGGACAATCAGGGGAAGATTAAAGGCAGGCTTTACTTTTCAGACCTTTCTACTTCCTCTGCCGGGAGGTGAGGGAGGAGGAGGAGGAGGAGGAGGGTGGGGAGGAGGAGGGTGGGGGAAAAAGAAAAAGGAGGAATGAGACATAAATGATAGACGAGTAAATGATGGATATGGCGGCTGTACATCTGAAAAAGGAAAACCTTTAAAAGCTCCTTTTAAAGACGTCAGCCGTCACGGGGGCCCCCGTCGGGAGGGGGGACGGACGGACGGTACGTAGACGTACGACAGGAACCCGAGCTTGTGATTTAATTGATACATGTATTTTTATGTCGCGCTCAGCGGGGACACGCTGTGGTTTTAATCCGGGATCCTCTTCCCAGATGTGGCCACAGACGTTCCAGCTCTCCTCCCGACCAGCGGCTGGTTTCTGTATCAAGGACCTCTTTAAACATGGAGGCATCACGCCGCACCGGCCGTGCGTTATTCTAATGAGCCGCGCGCTTCGCTTTGAGTCAGACTTAAACAGGAAGTCGCCCCGAGCTCGCTCGCAAAGTTTGGGGACATGCTTCCACTTTATCGAGGCTCCGTTGGCGCACGGTCGTGAGATAGTCATTGTTGAAAAATACATCAAACTCCTCGGGATGATAAAAGAAAACTTTAACAGGTGAGCTCATTATTTAGCAAACCCCCGTCGCAAAAAAATAAATAAAAAATCTTTGCGGCGGCGTCTCCAGAGACGAGCTGACAATCTGTTTATGATTTCCAATCCATGACAGGCCGTAGATCTGCAACAGAGTAAAAGCAAAGTGGTGCGTATTATTAAATCACACAATGTGTTTGATAGGAGAATAACACATTTTGTGCAAATGACGTCTTTCTTCTTTGTTTGGGAGAAGAGTCGAGGTGGATTAAGTCTCTATTTTATAATTCACGGACGTTTTATTGCGCGGAAACAGGGAAGCGATGGAAAAAGAGACACAGAGTAAATACGGGAGATTGGGAGAGAGAGAGAGAGAGAGAGAGAGAGAGAGAGGGAGGAAGATGTCTCTGGCACTCTCTCTGTGTGTAATCCCAATCGGCAGGACCTCCTCCTCCATCGCTGCCATTATTTGATGTAATGAAAGGAGAAAGTGTGCAACATTGAGATTGTTAATTAATTTAGTCTAACAAGATGAAGATAAATGAAACCCACTGAAGGTTGACTAGACTAAGGGGCCCCCGTTAGCATCCCCCCCCCCCCTCACCCAGCCGAATACCCCACCCCACCCCCACCCCCCTCTCCCCTCTCCAGCTCTGCCCCTCTCGCTGCTTCACAATGGAGCTCAGTTAATAGGTACAGTGCCGTGTTTGGACAAGTCCCCCCCCCCCCCCAACCCACGCCATCATCCTGCCAGTTTAGACGTGGAGCTTTTTCTACGCAGCGTTATATTTGACCTCACCGCATATTCTGCGCTCTTATGCGACGGCTCGGCCCCCCGACCCCGAAGCCCGAAGTCTCCCGAAGCCGCGGTAGTGATTTGATAAACGTCAATTCCGTGAGCTATCTGTTAATCTGAAATGGAAGAAATATTAAAGAAATCAGTCAAATTGATCCCCGGCACCAGATTGAACAACTCTGAAATTATTCTCGATTGGGGCCCCACTTAAAAGACATAGTTGTTATATTTTACCAATTTGCCGTCCTAATAAAGCCCGTAATAGAGGAAGGTTATGTAAATGGGCATTCTCTGCAGCAACTCCCTGGCCCCTTCACATGAGCCTGTGTGACTCCCAGCCTTTCACCATATGAAAGGCTCTCCTCTAATGCGGCTTGGGGGCTATTTGAGCGGCAAGAGAGACAAAGAAGGAGAAAGGACATTTTTCTCAAAAGCCAGACAGTTGTCTTCATCCGCAGTCCTTTCAAACAAATCAGTAGTCTATCGAGGCCCTTCTCCACTGGATGATTTTGTGCAGGGTCTTCATGGCAGCACAGACCAATCATTATGGCATCCATTCTTTGCTCCCTTAGTTCTCAAGTCACCAACAATGGGTTGTTGATTGTATGGAAAACACCAGAACAATTATGCCCTCTGTTTTGGTGGCGGAGCAGATTTTTAAAGTGTGATCCTCAATAAATGGGCTCATTATTGTTATTCTTGGTGCGGGCCGCAGGAGAAAAGAAATAGTTGCCTGCGGTACGTCATTATTTCAGAAAAATTTCGATTAACTCATCATGTTATCTCTTGGCGAGTAGAATAATAGCTAATTCAAAGTGAGTGAGAGCCTCGCCTCTACCTTAAAAGCCAGGACTCCATGGACCAATAATATGAAGAAAGGTGGTAAATAGAGGGATTAGAGCTGTTACCGTAGTAACTCCAACTTCCATCTGTGAGGGAACAATGAACTTGTGTTCTTCCACCACCTATGCCTGAAAAAATAGAAGGCATAGAAGTGCTCTGAAAGGACAAGACCCTTTTTAACAACAAAGTGGGATCCAGGCCTAATAGGCTCTTTGGTTGGAGTTGTTAGGCGAGATCACTTGGGGATAGAGGAGAGGAAAGGTCAGCGTGCAATCCAAGGACAGTGAAGGCCGTCCAAGCTTTTTACAATAGCAGTTTGTTTGCACCTCCATTTGTCTGCTTCAAACACATAACTGGCAGTTCAGCCATTTTAGGCGCGCTGAAAGAAAAGAGAAAAGGCAGGGTGAGAGAAGCCTCGGCTGGAGTAATATTGCCGAGAGATAATGGGGGGGAGGCTGTAAACAGAAAATAAACGTTAGTCTTGTTATGTGTGGGAGGGGGAAAAACAGAATACCAGGATGAAAAGACGGAAGATGATGTACCTCTTGACCCTCTCATTTGGCAATACAGGGCTTTCTCGCGCATTCAAATATGCGACTGGCTGTGTTTCTTCTTGGGGTAAAAAATGAATTTGGCTGGGATCTTGTCGGCCATTATGTCCAGTTATCGTAGCTTTGTCCCGCGCATTCGCCTTCATATCCAAAGGGGAAACAAGCGAGCTGAACCCACACGTAGGCAAAGTAAGCACCGCTCCTCTGGGTTTGCGAGGACGGATGATCTACGGCGGTGCAGTGTGTTTCTCTTTTTTTGTTTTATGTCCCTTATTACAGCCGCGATACGTCCCCCTCACATTACGCTAATTTATGACCGGGGCCAGCGGAACAGCAGTACAGGTTAATGAATTTGGCGTTACTAATTAACTCTTATAGACGGCCGAATGTGAATCCTGGCGGTTGGGATGGATCGGAGAAAAAGTGCAGACAAGAGGACAGGAGCAACTTCACCCGCTGTTCTCCCTGGGCTCCGCCTCTTCGCGACGAACGGTCAAGTTTCATTTTTTAAGGGAGGATTGTCGTGAATTTATTCATTTATTCGCTTCATTACAGCGGCAAACTGCTCCGCGTGTGCTCTGCTGGATGGCGGCGGGGGGGGGAATTTGGCGTGAAAACAAAGTCTGTAAGCTCTAAGCATCCAAGCAACTTTTGTGTGTTGCGTTGCACCGGGCGAAAGGACAGGCCGCGCCCTCTCTGGAACCTGCTCCTTCGGAAACAACGGCTTTGTCCTACCGTTTCAGATGAAGTGTCCATTAAATTCGCTCACCTCCAGCAAGCAGGAAGCTGCGAGGCCTGTCCGACGTTGTCTGCTGGAGATGACAGGGCTGACGCCGTCAAATAGTGAGCAATTACAGAGCCGCGGTCTTTGCGACGCATGACTCTCCAAGAGGTCGACGGACGGTTTATATATTCTTTTTTTTTTTTTTTTTTTTTTACCGTCGAGAAAACACACTGCCCCCTGTTCCTGTTTTTTTAAGGAGTGTTTTTACTCCATCTTATCTTCTGCGTGAGTAATCTGTAGGAGTCATTCAGGGTGATAACAGCCACCACCTTAAAGAAGCCATGCCGACCCGAACAGATACAGTGAACAGTACTGTTTCATACAACTGTGTTCAAGCCATTAGACAGAGAGAGAGAGAGAGAGAGAGAGAGAGAGAGAGAGAGAGAGAGCGAGGGAGAGCGAAAGAATGAAAAAAAGCACGTTGTTGCAACAAATATACAATGGAGGTTGTACAAAGAAACAGGACAGAGTGAGCTTAAATATGGATATTTGCTCTTGACAGAGCTGCGTTTTGGGGTTTTCCGAGCGTCTCGAGTTTGTTTTGTAGACGTGAGCGTGTATTGCGTCTTATTTCCTCTTATCTTTCTCTGTCTCTCGCTCCCTCTCTTCTTTCCCCGGCAAGCACCTCGTCTGATACCCTCTTCCCAAGAGCTAAAGCCTTTCAATTTAGATTTCAATTATCATGTTAGTTTTGTGATTAGACTTCTGTCCTCCAGGAATTAGACCTCTCTGCTCCTCTCTCTCTCTCTCTCCTCTCTCTCTCCCCCGCTCTTCCTGTGCAATCACATCCCCATCTGATGAATCGTGCATATAATTGCGGAAGTTATTGAATATGCAGATCAGTGCTTGCTCTTGGTGTGCGGTGTGTGTGGAACGCATTAACTTCCAACTGTATCAAACAAGGCTCCCTGATAAAGACCTGCTCTGATAATGAGAGGGGCAACGCACGCTGTTAGCCAGACACACACACACACACACACACATACACATACACCACAATGGCTGGGACTCAATTAGGACACATCCACTCCCTAATGTGTGTGTGGGTGCATATATGCTTTCAAAGAACATTGGGATCGTGAGGACATTAAGGGTCCTCATAAGGCTTCAGTGGTGTTTTCGTTCTAAAATATTATTATGCGCATCTCTTGATTTACCATATAATTCAAAAAAATTATAGCGCTGTTGTAAATTGAAATAATTTATCATTTTTTTCATCCATACAAGCCGCCTATACCCTGTATCTGTGTGTGTGTACATACAGTATATGGTTCAAAAAGGGATTGTGAGGGCACATTTACAGTCTGCATAATCCAAAAAGGCTTTTTTTTGCTGTTTTAAAAATTCCCCAAATATTTTGTAGACATCTCCCTTATTTACTGTCATGGTTCAAAACATTAACAGCGCGATTGTACTGTTTTCCTAGATGTCCCTATAGGCCACCTCTACCTGTATCCGTGTGTATGTGGAGGAGACATAATTCCACTTCAGCCGCTGAACAATGCAGTGCGTCAGGGGCTCTCCTCTCTTTCGGGGCAGTCCCTTCTGGTTCAGAACCGGCCAATGCACAGCGTGTTTATGAATCATTCAACATGAGGTATTTCCCCCATGTTACAAGACGCTGCTACCATGAGTCTCACACCCTGTCCCATGATGCAATCCCCCAGAGGCTCCTCATGGAAGGAGAGTGAAGCACTTCACAGGCACACCCACATGCAGCGGCAGTGGTGGCGGTGGTGGTGGTGGTGGTGGCGGCGATGGTGGTGGTGGGTGGTGGTGGTGGGGGGGGGTTCAAGTGACAGCTTTTTGGAGTGCAATCTCCAAAAACCTATTTTGGTGTCCGAGGGGAAAGTGCACCGGCACCGTACCAACAAAATAATACAACGTGCGTCGTTTAATTTACTTCTTGAACTGCAGGAAATGAAATGTGTTGCATGCTCTTTGACAGGTCAGTAGACAGACTAGTTCAAGCATCGGGAGAGATTCCAAGATTTTCACGTGTGTAGTTTGTGTTCTTTTTATTGTATTTTTTGCCTTTGAGGTGCAGAGATGTTCAACTGGGTTTCTTTTTTAGACACAATTGAGAAAGGAGGGAAATGGAAGAAACACGGCGTCATATTTTTAGCAGCAGTGCTGGAGTGATGTCGCTGCCATTTATAGCTGATATGCCGGTGTGGGTTTGCAGCCCAACTCTGCAGGACCCCCGCCCCCACACCCCCCTTCTCCAACCCTGCCAACCCAAACCCTGCCCAACAATGCACAGCTATTATGATGAAAAACAGGGAGAGGAGACAAACGCCACCGGGTACGCCATCTTACCTTGGGCGTAGAGCTTTACTGTGCATCCCCACACGGTCATTTCATTTCATTCTTACACTTCATTAAAACCAATCATGAAATTACAGCGGAATTCAATTACGAGCTGAATGAGAGGGCTGAAATAGATCTTGCTTATTTAATGTATTTCAAAAACGGAAAATGAATGCGGCGGCATACGATCCTGTATCTGCGGACGCACGTAAGCGCTTCAGAGTCCTCCTTCTGAATCGGCTCAAATGACACACTGTTAGCCGTCTAATTTAAGGTGGTCTCGGCTGGCTGACGACCAGACGGTCACTGCTGGAAGCCTATAAACACATCTATGCAAACACTTCCTATTTCAGACAATATATATAGATTATATACAGGGTATACCGCACAAGCGTGTTTGATATAGGGTATTGACCCTTAATTAACCCTCTCCCGGACAACAGCGGACCACCCTTTGCAGCCAAAGTTGGAGGTATAAGCAGGAATGACAGGCCGGTGCCTGGTCTGGTTTTCTGCCATGGCTGTCCGGTGTAATTAAGACTCGCAGAAGGCCTTTCGCACGTTGCCGTGTGTTCTGCTGCACCCAGCCCCGTCTACATTATCAAGGTTAATAGGATTGTGCATGTTTACACCAACTGTTAGCTTAACAGGAGGTCATGGAGGCAACCTAAACTTTGGTAATGGGCTTACTTAGGAGCTCAAATGGCATTATAGTGACCTACTAATACACAGCGGTGGAGGAAACGCTGGCGTTGAGCGCGGCGGACCCCAGCGGCAGGCTGGGTTGTTGTAGTGGGTTTTGATGCGTCGCCAGTGAGTTCCTGCTGCTCTTTTACCGTCGGACTGTTGCGATTGCGATGACCTTTGTCGAGTCCCGGCTATTGTTTGCGGATTGGTTACACACTCCGCAGCCTGTGAAAGGCACATCTGGTACCCTTCGGCCCGCTGGAGTTCACATACACAGCGAGGGGGTGGGTTGGTGCAAAGTAGGGGTGAAGTCCAGGTAACGGGAGGTGGGGTCCACGGCCACCCTCTCACGGAGCTCGGCTACAATTCCTCTCCCGTTATCTAATGTTTGTCCGGCCTTCAGCGGCTATTTGTCTTTGTCTATCTGTCTTTGTTCTGTTTATTTAAATCTATTTGAGACGGGGAGATGACGAGTTTCAGGAAAACTGTTTTCTGATTTTCTTTGTTGCACAACACCTGTATATGTGGCAATATATGTTATATTTGGAATAATACACCATGATAATAAACAATAATATACCATATTATAACAATAACAAATAAAACAACAGGGTGGATCCAGTCTCGAGCCGGTGTTTACAGAGCACTCGCTTTAGGCTTTTTAACACGCGATGTAAAGCCATGTTCGTTAAATGTATTTTTGACTGATACAGATATTTCAGATCCAAAAGAAGGATGGCTATATATGTTTCTGGGGACAAAGGGCCTCTTTGTGTGAGCGAGGGCCCCCCCTCCATGATATGGAGGAGTAGTTTGAGATTACCAGATTATTTGCGAGTGGCCCAGTGAGTGAGGACCGCAGCCCTGTGCCGTGCTCGGCCGAGCCCCAGCGTAATGACTGCGGTGGCAGGGAACCACAACACAGGCTGCTGGGAACCAGAGGATCATGGACCAAGGCCAGCGACCCGAGCCCTGCCAAACAATGTTGTTGTTTTTTCTTTTCATTTTTTTTAGTTAATGATTTCATTCCGAAGCATTGTCAGAATGCACGAGGCCTCGGAGGCGTGGAGTATATAGAATAAAGGATTAAACATAGAATAACGGAATATCCTTTTTGGATCTTAGTTTTGTAATGGGTATATCACATGTGGAAAAACTTTTATTTTGACAGACAGGCCTCTGTGTCTGTTTATATATATATATATATATATATATATATATCTTTTTTTTTCTTTTTTCTTTTTTCTTTTTGGACAAATGTGGAAGTGAGTTGGACCGTGGTATGAGTGTCCAGACACATGGTTAGGAGTGGACTGCTGAGGCATTTTCTGTTTCAGTCAGCGTCTAATCCACTACAGTGCTTCATCTCCTGGAGTGGAATACGGCACTTTTTTTTTTCTCCCGTCTTTCTATCCAGCCATGTCTGTCAGCTCTCTGATTTTATTAGGGCTATGTTTCACATTCATTTACACTGGGTTTCCTCTGGTCGTGCTGTGAATGAAACCGTCTTAGCATTGCTAAAACAGCAGCTTGTACATGTCTTCTGTGAACCAAATTTTTGGGCAATTACTCAGATCAATGGCAGGGCTTTCTGGTTTTGCTCACTTGCTCTCGTTTTCTTTTCTTTTTTTTCCCTCAGCCTCCCTCTCTCGTTTTTTTTTGTATCAGCTGTCAATCACCCAGGCTAACTTTTAACCTCTGCCAAACAGAGCCGGGTGCCAGCCATTCATTTAGTCCTTCACTTCTGCTCTCCCCTTACGTCCGACCTGTCACAGCGATACACACTGTTGACCATGCTTTCTATTCACCGGCGGCAAATGAATTGGTTTCAGTGGTTTAAATCAGCAATCAATGTCAGTTCCCCAACATAATAAGGTTTAATCATAAATCTTTGAGGTGTGGCCCGCCGGACCCCCTATTCATATCCGCGCTGGTAGATGGCCTCATCTGGGTGGAGCAAATGAACTACCCCCGTTTTGATTTTCCAATTGAGGTGCCATGTGAAACGCGGCTACACTCCTCCCTCCCTAATTTTATTCCAGTTCCTCTCCCCACAATCTCTTCAGAGAACTCACCAGGGCCGAAAGACATTTATATATATATATTTATATATATATATATATATATATATATATATATATATATATATAAATATATATATATATATTTTTTTTTTAAAAGGGGTCTTTAGTAGCAAAAAAATAGAAATTAGGTAAAAAAAAAAATAGAAAGAAAAATGTATATAAAAATTCATCTGAAGGAGATCATTGAGCAAATCAATTCTGATTATTTCTAATATTCTAATATTCTAATAATAATTCTAATATTCAGAAAAAAAAAATACTAGAAAGACAAAAACCCAAAAGAATAAGGGGTGGGGCCGCCTGCCGCTAATGGGATGTTGTCTTACCATCCTCTACAATAGAGCAGTTTAATCAAAGCAGTTTTGAAGGTAATTTTCCCAACCCCCCCACCCCCCCCCACCACCACCACCACCACCAAAGATATTCATGAACCGAGAATAAAAGCGAACAACCCAGCTTCTCTCTGTCATTAGACACTGCAGATTTTTCCCCGCGTTTGATTAACAACGGCTGGCGGCGGCGGCGGCGGCCTTCTAGTTCGGGGAAAAGGGACAGAGAGAAGGATAGTGGCACTACGAGAGGGAGAGCGCCAGCCCCTGTGTGTCGACATTCCAGATGTCCAAATGGCAGTTGTACCAACCCGCTTGCTTTTTGGACTCGCACGCTGCCAATAATGACCTCATGATGCCCAGGCCAAGGACTGAGGCCCATAAGTCTCCTGCCATGCAATACAATAACACCCCCCCTACCCCACCCCCACCACCCCATCAGAGCCATTCACTGTCACCAACACCCCCCCCCGGTCCCCCCCGTCCCCTGCCCCCCGCTACATTATCCTCCATAATTAGCCGTTGTTCTTGATTATTTGGCCCGAGAGCCGCAAATTATTTCTTTTCAAGCCCCGGTCTTCCCTCTGTGGCTCTCTGTGTTTCCTACTCACTCTTTGAGCATCTCTCTAGGAACTTCTCCCTCTTCTTCCTTGGCATCCCTCCTCCTCCTCCTCCTCCTCCTCCTCCTCCCACTCCATGGTTCGTTCTGTTGCCGGGGCCTGTGATAGATGTTCCACTTATTTATATATATATATATATATATATTTTTTTTTTACACGAGTGAAAGCTCTTTTCTGTAAACACTCAAGTGCATAGAATAAGTTATCTTTATAAATGACAGAATGGACCTGGGCCTGAATGGCGCTTTGTTTACCGGGTTTTCCAAAAAGGGGGCCCCCTCTCTCTATATTTCATCTGTCACTGTTGCTTTTCTTTCTTTCAACAATGGTCGATTGTTTCCGTGAAAAATTCAGGTTCCATTGGACAGGAGAATTCTGTATTATTACGCTCCTGCCAAATTCCAATCTCTGTTTTCCTTCCCCTGTGCTCACAAAGAGCTCATAACTTACTGTCAACTGTACGGCGGGGCCACAAAGCTCCTCTGTTGCCCGGCAAATAGGTTACGTTGGTTGACGGCCTGTCTCGCCGAGACTTTTGTCTAATTGCGGCGACGGCAACAAAGAGAGAAACTCGAGGTACTGTATTCCCCCAGAAGTCCCAGACAAGAGCGAAAGTGTGAGAGAGAGAGAGAGAGAAAATGAGAGGGAATAAAGAGGGAGGACGTAGTAACACGTAAAAAAACAAAAAACAAAACAAAAAAAAAAAAACAAGCAGCCTTTCTTGTTTTGCAACCTCTTTCCCCCCTTGGGAAGTTCAGGGAAGTGGTGTAGGCCCGGACCTGTTGCTGCCGTCTCGTAACTCCTGAAAGTTCGGCTACCGTTTCGACCTCTTTTTAACCCCCCCCAAAAAGAAAAAAAAAAAAAAAAAGTAGTGAAGTGAAGCGGTTGTTAACCAGTTGTTATGCAGTGCGTGAGTGTGTCTCGTTGAACCGAGGGAGTTTTACGTTTCCGCGCGTTGTGGGCTTCTTTTTTTAACCGTCCCTGAAAATCGGTCTGGTGACAGCCGGGGACCAGAGGAGGAGGAGGAGGAGGAGGAGGAGGAGGAGGAGGAAGAGGAGGAGGCGGCGACAAGGGACTCAGTGTGTGAGTGCTCGTCGACCCCTTCTTCTTGCGACGCAACTCTCACACACCTGCACGCGCCCGATATCGCCGCGATGCCGGAGAACCAATGCAGCTGCGCGAGTGTTTAAAGGCGTTTCCTCCTCTCAAAGAGAATATTATCACAAATAATTTACCCCGCGCAGCAATTATCAACGCTCCGCTCAATATGTAAAGTGCCCGCACTTCAGGCGGCGCAGCTTAATTTGCTCTGGGCGGCTGTTTCTCGAGTGTGCGTTTTAGCTGTGGTAATTGTTATAGTTTGTAATCGAAAAAGGCACCGGGAGAGCGAGTGAAGAGGGGATGAAGCACGGGCGTAATTGAGTTGACTTTTCGGCGGGGGCCTCAGGTCAACGCTGATGGAGGGGGGCGGCGGTTCAGGATTCGGGCGACTCGGTTACGGTACAGTAGGTTATACCTTGTTAGAGGATCCAACCGTTTAGCATATTTTAATATCATCATCTGTAATTATTTTGTCCAGCATGAGTTGAACAGATTTCTATCAACTTGTGAGTAATTAATGTGGACTGAAGATAAGTCAGGTCCGTGGAATTATCTTTTTTTTTTTTTTTTACCAATTTATAGTTTTGAATAGACGGATTTAAAGCGTATAGGTGTGTGTGAGAGAGACAGCGAGCATAAAAGACAGATTAACAGCGTATATTAGAGGGAGATTATGGATCTGGAGCGCTGGCTCACAATGAAGGGTGATAATTTAATTGTGCTAAATGGCGAGCACGGTGTCGGTGCTGCTCCAGCTGGGAGCTGTCAGGTAGTAATGTCTCATTACGGCAGGTGAAGAACCCCGAGGAACCCTGGCACTGCACCTGTTAGAACAGGAGGAACCCCCGGGGGCGAGCACACACACACACACACACACACACACACACACACACACACACACACACACACACACACACACACACACACACACACACACAGACACACACAAACACACACACATACACATGCACACACACATGAACACACACGCACGCAGCCACATTCACACACACACACACACACACACACACACACACACACACACACACACACACACACACACACACACACACACACACACACACACACACAGACACTCTTTTTCTCTCTCTCACACAAACACAGAAACACACAGGGACACTCTCACTGCCTCTCTTCATCTCTATCTCTCTCTCTCACATATATACACAGACGCGCACACACACACACACACACACACACACACACACACACACACACACTGATATATATATATATATATGATTGATATCAGTACAATTCCATTCGTGTCATCTTGTTATGTGTGTGTGTGTCAGAAAAAAATGCTATTTTTTTTAAACGCTTATTTTTTTATTTTTGATATTTTTGATATTTTTCCTCTCTTTCGAGTGATTTACTCATCTGGGTGGTGGCTCTAAAATTTCCCCCCCTGTTGCACATGTAATTATAACTGGAGGCGGAAGGGGGAAGAGACACATAGGCAGGTGGGCGGAGCTCTGGTCGGGTGTGTTTGTGTGTGTGTGTGTGTGTGTGTGTGTGTGTGTGTGTGTGTGTGTGTGTGTGTGTGTGTGGGTGACGTGGAGCTACTTATCACCATTGTATATAAAAGGTCAGCAGTGTGAAAGAGCAGAGCCGGGCATGGGGAGGGGGGTGGGCAGGGTTGCTTGGGGGGCTTTTATGATGCCGGTGGAAAGGGGATAGCTACGGCGACACATGGCCCGGCGGTCATGAGACCTGGGAGAGACGACACGAGATGAGCACTTCACACACTCGTCCCCGCGCCGCTCTAATGCGACCAATTAAAACGTAGCGTCCTCCCCGCCATGATGGAACATTATCAGCCAGAACAATCCATGACTCAAAGCATTCCCGGCCACATGAGCTCCGGCCCGAACCGGAGAACTCCTAATCCCTCAAATGTAGGCAATATTGTCAGCTATATATAGGCCAGTTCTCTTTCTCTGACCCTCCCTCCCTCCGTCCCTCCCTCCCTGGCTCCGTCCCTCCCTCCGTCAGTGTCTCCGGCTCGCAGGCAGGAAGGCGGTGTTTGATGCACTTATTGATTAGTTTGGTTTGTTAGCTGTTCATTGTTATGGTGTAATCAAGCGTGAGCGCGGCCAGCCCGTCAACCATTCGCAAGCTGCCTCCTGCACATATTTGGCTTATTTTCCCACAGAAGCCGATTCAATCATTAACGTTTGCATCAGTGCAGGAATGCGCGGTAGTCGCGTCGGCCGCGTTCTCCGAAAGACAACCGGGTAAACTGTGCAATTTGGCAAAAAAATTGATCGACACAAATCCATCTGATCCTGTCTGATGCGGGGAGACTATAATAATGTGTCGTTGCCCTCAGTTGATATTTTCAGTGAAATTATCCCGGCATTTCCTCCATTTTCCCTCTCGATCATATGCCGTGGTATTGTATAGGGATTGTCGGCGGTTGTGTGTGTGTTAGGGGTGGGGGGCGGGGGCGGTGGGGGGCGCCCCGGCGCAGCCCTCCCAGCTCTGCTAATAAATTATTAACTCCTGCTGACAAATACTGTTATGGAGCCCGCTGCAGATCTGTTGCATTCTTTAACAAGATTGCTGTAGACACATGTTACGGAGGGACGGAGACTCCCTCTCTTGCTCTCCATCTCTCCCTCTCTCTCTCACACACTTACACACACACACACACACACACACACACACACGTACACACACACACACACACACACACTCGCTTTCTTTGTCTGTCTCTCTCGCCCATTCTCCTTCCTGCGCTCCGTCTCATGCCTCAGCAGTTTGACTGATGGCTGGAGACCGCGTAAAAGTGCCTGCGAGACTGAATATTTTAGTGGTAAAATAATACCACTTGATTTACTGTGTAATGCAAAAGAACTACTTTGTTTCAGTCTCACACTCCATTGAGGACGGGTGGGGGGGTCACCGGAGGCTCTGGCTTTTTGGGCACATGAATAAAAAATGTGTCAGAATGTAGGTACTGTACTGTGTCGCTGCCCTTTTCTTTTCTTCTTCCCTCACCTCATTTCCCCTCCACTTGGAGAGCGTGGCCAAAAACTTTTTTTACTCCCCAATTTTGATTTTCAATTAACACTCACGCCCATTTTGAGATTGTTTTCTATTCGATGTAATTACAGGAAACAATTTAATGGCTGATTAAAATTGAGGGCTGAGCCCCGCTAACGGAAAACAGTTACTGGGAAAGACAGGAACGTGGAGCAACAGGAAAACCAGGCGGGCAGACGGACAGACAGACAGACAGACAGACAGACAGACAGACAGACAGACAGACAGCTCAAGTCTAAAACTCTGTTGCTGCTGCGTTCTACCTGGCTCGGTGGTTCTGTTTGCACAGCTGCCGAGACTCATGGGATTAACTTAGGCTGCTATTGTCCAGGTTTCCCTTTACTGCCCAAATTGATCTATGACGTGTGTGTGTGTGTGTGTGTGTGTGTGTGTCTGTGTGTGCACGCATGCTTGCGTTTATGTGTGTGTGTGTGTGTGTGTGTGTGTGTGTGTATGTGTGTGTGTGTGTGTGTGTGTGTATGTGTTTATGTGTGTGTGTATGTGTGTGTGTGTGTGTGTGTAAGTGTGTTGGTAAGTTGTGTTCATATTAATTCATCCAACAACCCAAGTTCAATGGCATGCTTACATATAAATACATGTACAGTCTTAATACATATAAAACTACCATCCCCATTACCAAAATGTCCCTCGCTCCTCCTACCAGCTCCAACTGTATCACCTCCATCTCAACTTTAAATCTACTCTCACCCGTCCTCGCTCTCACCCACTGGCCTGCACTGTCACACTGTGGATAGAACAGAGGAAAGGGGCCAGATGGTAATCAGTGGGGTCACACACACACGCACACATACACACACACACACACACACACACACACACACAAGCTTTTGCAGCCGCTAAACCGGCGCAAATAACAGAAAAAGCAACCCTCTAATTCACACATCACCCGCAAACGTTGAAATGCACTGCAAACTGACTATGTATTATAGATACATTTGGTCCAAAATTGGCCCCTTTCTATGCAAATGGGCCTCACTGCAGAAAACATCCAAGTCACAAACACCGGTGCTAATAGCCACACCCAGCCAGAGTGACGCTATTACTGTCTGTAGAGACATGGTGGTAACAGTGCGGACAAAAATGAATGCAGCGGTGCCGATCCGCTCCCTGCGCAATCAGAGCATATACTGTATACCTGTCGACTTAAACATTGGGATTTGAAATTAATGGAAATGGTACGTATTACCTCTCCGAGGGTTACTCCTTTGGGGGTCTCCGCGTGCGTGTGATCGCAAAATCCCCGTTACGCGGAGAAGCGCAACGGTCTCCCAGTGCTTAACATAGGAGAGGAACCCCAGGGTCTCCGCCGGACAATTTCCATTATTTGCAACCCTTCCTGTCAGGATTTGCCATAGCACCGGCGCAGCCCCTCCAAGGATTTCCTAACAATTTTACATGTTCATCAGACACTATAAATCAAAAGAACTACTGTCCGAGAAATATTTTAAGTTTTTTATGAATTTAAGACTGATAATTCATAAAACAGGCAAGTGTAGCGCAGTGATGTGAATGCATAATGACTCTCCAATGGAGACGCCCCCATCCCGCTGACGCACGGATTGGCAGATTATTTACTTTGCCACATTGATAATTGCGATCGCAAAATAAGGGCAAATTGCACTCAGCAGCAAATGTTTATGGCCGTGTTTGCGCTGGCATCATTAGCGCAATATCTTCTGTGAATCGGGCGTGAAGACGGCGCAGACAGCGCGCGCGCAAATTGATGCCGCAATCCATGGTGCGTTTAGCGGCTGCAATCCATTCCTTTTGAATTCGCCCCTCAACCTTTTCTCTCCGTATCATATATATATTTTAAAAATATATGTTGTTAATTCTCTCGGACCCTGTTTCTGTTTTTCAACGCCTGCTGTCCTGCAGCAGAGCCAAACGAGCAGAAGAGCGTCTCGGATTAGGAGTTAAATACGCTCTGTCTTCTCTTCCTCTTCTCTTCCCTCCACTTCACTTCAGTCGGCCATATTATCCCCTTATTAATTTAATACCAAATGCATAATTAGATTTGTTGGCACAGTGTTTAATTGCATTCATTGTTGAACAGCGTGAGTGTGGCCTCATTAATTGTGAGAAAAAGCAGTATCGCTTGTATGAATTCAGTACATCAAGAGGAACTTTGTTGGAAGCATTAGGATATATATATATATTTTTTCTTTGCACCTGACCATGTCAAGAACGTTCATCTGCTGAAATATTCATGAAAGCAAGCAAAATCTCTACTAGGGCTTTGGAATTCCAACCATCCGATTCCAAAAGATTTATTGGACAGCGGAAATGCTGTCACATTGAAATGTTAATCATTTTCTCATTTGACTTGCGGAAATAAATGCGAAAGTGCTTGTTTGTTGTTTTTTTTTTTTTGTTTGTTTTTTTAACCGGACGCCATCGCCGGCGTGTTCCATCCGCGTTTGGAAAATAATGAGATGATAGAGGAAAAAAAAACAAACATTGAAATTAAGAATGTGAATCATACACCGGCCCGTCATTAAAAAAAAAAGGAAAAATAATTGCCAGATTGGGCCAGCTATGTTTGAACTTGCAGGACATTTTGGGGTGTTTGGGGCCGACTTAATGACCTGGAGGTTTACTGGAGGATTGAGCTGAGCTTCGGGCGCTGCTCCAGTGTCAGATCAAGATTACCATTTGCATTAAAAAAAAGGATTAGGGACCCCATGTTAACCCCGGAGGCCACTCCAGCCTCGGGGGTCGTGGTTTCCTCTTCCCATCTCATTGTGCGTCTTGCAGAATCACTCCGATACGCGATGTTATCATCGCACAAGCTTCCTGACGCGGTTGCAGAAAAACCCTTAAAACCTTGTCAGCGGTCCTCAACCCGCTCTGACTCTCTCTCCCTTCTGTCTCTCCGCAGCAGAATAATGTCTTCCAAGCAAGCCACGTCTCCGTTCGCGTCCGTCGCCGACGGGGAGGACGCCCTGAATCCGGAGCACCACCTGTCCTGGGAGAAGGTGGAGGAGGGCGTGGAGGCGCGCAGCACGCCACAGCTCCCCCTGCACACGCTGCTGCACGGCAAGGCGCAGCACCCCGACGAGATGCAGCCGCTCAGCAGCATGCCCCCCGAGAGCGACTGGGATAGCCTGGTGTCCGCCCAGCAGCGCATGGTGAGGCCCCCCCCCTACACACACACACACACACATATACACATTCAGATATAGGTGGTTGAGGGGGAAATTGAGAAAAAACTTTCAAAAGCAAGATTAGTTGGAATTACATAGACTTAAAACAACACTATAACATTGAAATGACTTTGCCTTTTTCGGATTATGAGGACATGTGTCCTCACATTGACAATGTCCTTTTAATGCTGGTGGGTATGTCAGTATGTGTTCCTCTTTCACACACACACACACACACACACACATGCACGCACGCACGCACGCACACAGACACACATGCACACACACTTGTACACACAGATAATTGTACCCATATTTGTTGTGTTATTGTCTGGGGTCAATCCCACACAACGTCATGTGTTTCCTATTTGTGACCCCTATCATTTACACACACCACTTATGATTTTCACCACGGCCCCGGCAGTGAGAGTTAGTCACACATACATACACACAGGCACACACATTAGTCCCAGAGAAGGCCCGTTCCAGTATGTAGGAGTTTCCCTACAAAAGGAAACAGTAACAACAGAGCCCTCAGAGCGATCTCCGTGAAGATTTAAGAGCGCGCCCTCGGCCAAATCCTCGTCCCCGAAGTAAAAAGCCCTCCGCAAGTATTTTCAATCGCCCCCACAATGCATTGCAAAAATCTTTTTTTAAGTAAACTGACTTGATCGAGTGTCTAAATTATGCATTGGATGTGGGGTTTAATGTGAGCTCCGTAACACAAAGTTGGAGGGAGCTCTCACTGAATATATTTAGATAAAGGCTCCCGCGCCAACCTGAAGTTTCAATTATCATTAATTCGATGAGGTAGAATATAACAAGCAGTTTGTGTGGAATTTTATGGAGTTGATACCTAATGTTTCACACCGTATGTAATTCATTCAAAGGGAATGATCATGAAAAATTGATCGAGTATTTTCTTTAATGAAACGCTTGAATAAATGAGCCTCAGAAGCCAGTTGTTGTTTTAGTGGTAGTGACAAACATCCCAAATCATTTTGTTGACAAAGTTGTTTTTTCTTTGACCCTACAGTCAGTGTGGAAATTTGTATTTGATGGTGTAATGAACTGCTCCTCACCTCGTGGAGTTTAAAAGTTCTAATTCTAAGACGTAATTACTTTGTGCTTTATTTATTTATTTTCTTTCCTATTTTCATAGACGTCCTCTTTCTCTTACATTTTTTTTAAGCATTTTTTATCATTTGCCTTCATTGTCAAAGTTAGAATTGTATCATCATGTATCACGTTTCTGCAACAGTTATTCTCAATCAAATATAGACTGACTTAGTAATAAATATCAATGGTTTATCTAGTTAGTTTATCTAAAAAAAGGCTTTAAAGATGTATATTTTATAATGAATCTACCTATAACACACCAGTATCAGGATTAAACAGGATTAAAATCACAGTGGAACCCAACCCACGACGGTGATAATCAAATAAAAACAAATAAAAACAACTAGCGTTTCCTCCTCCATGCTCAGAGCCTCGCCGTTGTCCCCTAGCGTTTACAAATCCGCGTATTAAAATATTTCAGTCTTATTGTTGTTGTCCTCAGAGGAAGCTACGATCAGGCTCATCAATCAGCGTCGTCAATAACATTAAAAACAAAATTCAAAACGCATGACGACGGAAGGGAAGGCCAGCGTTTCCTCCTCTTGTCCTCTGCCGGTTTCCACCCCAAATGGAATGTGTTGTTTGGCTTTTTGCGCATAAACTCCATCTGGAGCGAGACCCGGGGCTCCGTGCGCTTTGAGTGCGAGGTGCTGGGGCCACTCGTGGGGCCACTCGTGGGCCGTAGAGGAGCGTGGCCAGGTGGTTCGTCTGCGACAGACGGACCTGCTGTAAAGAGACCCAGAGGAACGCTGAAGTGGCCCTGCAGCGGGGGCCGCCACGACCGGGAGCGCCTTAGCACGCGGGCACGACGCGGGCACACACACACACACACACACACACACAAATAAACACATACAATCACACACACACACACACACACTACACATATACACAAATCAGTCTGGGAGGCCTGTAGTCGTTGGGGTTTGTTTGTTTACACGAAAAGTTTTCTGCACGCACTTAGAGTTGTGCAGCGATTTTGCAGAGACAATGTGGATTCAGTCAAATTGGACAACGGACATCAAGGGATGAGAGACAGAGAGACACTCAAATCTTGCCTGGCGGGAAATTGCAGTTTTACAGCAGTTCACATTAAAGCAAAAGGCAATAATGAGAAAGTAATAGAACAAAAAGAAAAAAAAAATAATTACTGAAAAAAAAAATATATATATATACATTTAAGTCAAATAAAGTAGATAAAAATATTTCTTTTACAAGTTTTAAAAGTTTTATCGAGTTGCATCTACTCTATATGGAGTGTAAGTGAGGTGACAAGGAAGGATGACAGGAGACAAACAACATGGAGGGAGAGAGAGAGAAAGGGGGAGAGGAAAAAATAAAAATCTAAATTCAAATGATAGCGTTAAGAGGCGAGGGAGAGAAAAAGAGGGAGGGGCACCCGGCAAAAGAAATGGGAATTAGTGCCCTGCAGTGTGTGTGTGTGTGTGTGTGTGTGTGTGTGTGTGTGTGATGTGTGTGTGTGTGTGTGTGTGTGTGTGTGTGTGTGTGTGTGTGTGCGCGCAGGCGCGTGCATGTGTGTGGGCTCTGCCCTGAACCACTGCCATCTGATTATCCCAGGATGCCTGTGTCCTCCTCAACCTCCTCCGCCTCCTCCGCCGCGCCGCATAATCATCCAGGAGGCGCGGGCGGAGGAGGAGGCCGATGGGGTCGTGCCAACCTGTTTCCTGGTACCGGACCACCTCCACCTCCACCCCCACCCCCTCTCCCGCACACACACACACACACACACACCTTTCTGCAGCTCTGGACGGACGCAAGGTTGGGAAATTGGCACCGTCGTCGACATTACCGCCCAGAGCATCGTTATTTGTGAACGTCAGCGGCTCCGGCTACAGACGCGGTTCTGTCTGGCTTTTTTTCTTTTATTTTCATTTAATTATCAAACTCATGTTTATAACTTTTTTTAAATTGTATTTTTTTTACATTTTTTACATTCTTTTAAATCCGGGCTGGGAGGAGGGCAAGGCTTGTCAGTGTCTCAGCTCCTAGATCGCTACCTTCTGCTTTCTCAGACCCTACAAACCGTAATTAACACGACCTTCTGTCAGACACAACCCTTAACCAGGGCCACACTCCCACACGCAAAGCTCTCCCTCTCCCTCTCTCTCCCTCTCTCTCTCTCCCTCTCTCTCCCTCTCCCTCTCCCTCTCCCTCTCCCTCTCTCTCTCCCTCTCTCTCCCTCTCCCTCTCTCTCCCTCTCCCTCTCCCTCTCCCTCTCTCTCTCCCTCTCCCTCTCTCTCTCCCTCTCTCTCTCTCTCTCTCCCTCTCTCTCTCTCTTATCCACTCTCCATGCCGCTCCCTCGCCCTGCCACTCTCGCTCAAGCCCATTCTTTTTTTATTTTTTTTTTTTTTATTGCATTTTTTTTTCTTCCGCGTCTCTCTCTTTGTGCGCGGAGGAGCACTCAGCCAGTCAGCGCCAGAGGAGACGGGACCTTCGGTTAAATACTAAACCATGCACAGGTGGGACCGAAAAACAACAACAGTTTCGAGACAGGAAACAGATTTACGACGGCCCCTGGGGCACTCAACTAGAGAATAGGGCTCCGCTTGAAAATGAACAAATTACACAGCAGTCACCACTCACCCCCTCCCCCCCCCCACACACACACACACACACACACACAGACAAGCACGCACAACACAAATGCACACTCAAAAGCAATTTGAGAAATTACAGTTGGAAGGTTTTTCTCTGTTTAGTCTCCGCCGATGAAAAGTAGAGCTTCGGCGCATTACGGGCGATGCCCTGTGAAAGTGTACCTCATCATTTCATCTCAATTTTTCACTTGTCATATCTCATTTGTTGCCGGAGCCGCGGCTCCTGTCGACAATGTGGACGGAGGGAGACACTTGATACGGGGGGAAATCACCACTCCACGAATCAACTGCATTTGAATAAAAAAAGACATAAATAAACCGACGGGGGGAAAAAAAAAAAAGAAAAAGCAACTGTCACAAAGCTCAATGGAGCCCTGATGGTACACCCTCTCACCCCTCTCTCTCGCTCTCTCTCTCTCTCTCTCTCTCTCTCTCTCTCTCCTTTTTTTTTTTTCTTCTTGCAGGAGTCTGACAGCAATAAAGTATGTTCCCTCTACTCCTTCCGGAATAACTCGACTTCCCCGCACAAGCCGGAGGAGGGGGCCCGGGAGCGCAGCGACCTGCTGAGCAGCTCGGCGTTCGGGACGCCCGAGCGGCGCAAAGGAAGCCTGGCCGACGTGGTGGACACGCTGAAGCAGAAGAAGCTGGAGGAGATGACAAAGACAGAGCAAGACGGTACGATAAGAGAGAGTGAGAGAGAGAGAGAGAGAGAGAGAGAGAGAGAGAGTGTTGGCTGGTTGGGGTCCCAGGCCCTTTTTTCCCATATTAAACTATACTGCCTCGACTTTTTTCTCTTCTACATTCCTCTTCCCCTTTCCCAATTTCTCTCAGTAGTCTATCGAGATTCCTCTTTAAGTTCAATTTTTTGGGGGTTTTTACGTCATTCTACCTCTTTGCTCGAAACACACACACATAAACACACGCGCACGCACACACGCAAGCAAGCACACACACACACACACACACACACATCCCTCTATCCATCCCTCTGTCCTACCCAACACAAAGGCTTTGGGAAGAGCCGTGTTTCACTGTTTCCAGTTTGTTCTGAACCTCTTCCAGAGTGACAAAGGGTGGGTGGTGCAACACCTCAAACTAAGTGTGGTCTGGCGCCCGGTGCCAAGGCAAACTCCCCGACTATAAAACACGTAGTGCTGAGCCGCTGCCAGGAACATTACCTCTTTGTTTTGCTGCAGAGAACGAACTCGGGGGGCGGCCGTTCCAAGTCTGCTACTCATAAACAACTTAAGCCCCGCTGATGGATTTGACCTGTTTTATTTATTTTTTATTTTTCAATAATTCGTCTTTCTCAAAACTGCACACGCATAAAGACACGTAAGGATTGCGGGAACTCCGGAGATCAAACACGGAGGAGGAGACGGAGGCCAACTTGGACCAACGTGAAACCGTCTTCCTCGACGCCCTGTAGGGATTATCAAGATCTGCTCGTGAGAACCTTTTCCATCCGTCCCGAAAATTTCCCCCATGAGCCTGCAAGTCTATCAAGACCACGGGGGGGAGAAAAAAAAAAAAAAAAGAAAAACAAAAAAACAAATATTTGAAGGAGCTACTAAAACATACCACCCCCCCATCCCATTTTTTAATTAGGCTGTAGTAATATATGGTAACTACATCCAATCAAATGTTAGACCCCCCTGGGAACGCCATGTGTCTCGTGCAGCGTCTGGGGATCTTTTTACTTAAGCACTTTATCAGATGAATAAATGAGACCTCTGCTTCGCCTCGAAAAATGCGGCTCGAAAGGTGCTGCTTCTTTTATTGAAGTGCTTTTTTTCCATTTTTATCCGGATCCACGGCATTGGAATGTAAGCCATCGCGGCAAAGTTATTTTTTCCTCTTATGGACATCGACCCAAACTGGCACTGAAGCATATCCAGTGACGTAGGCGTTCACTCTTATCCCTTTTTTATACACGATAATTCATCATAACCCAAAACATTTTACCACACCCACCTGGAAGATCTTCCCGGTGTGGAGTGTGTGTGTTTGTGTGTGTGTGTGTGTGTATGCGTGTGTGTGTGTGTGCCTGGGTTTCAGCGGGGCTTGATTTCCTGGTAGGTGCTCTCCATGGCGAGGGCGGTCATTATGGAGATGAGCCCCAGCTGGTGAAGGTCGCTTTTTGCCATAATTTAAATGGTCAAGTGCAGCTTGGGAGCCGGGGCCGTATGCTGGAGAGGCCGCTCCGGAGTGCCATACATCTGTTTTAATCTCCTGTTAATAATAGACACTCGCTCCGTCTCATGCCCCCGCGAAAACAACCGCCGCTAAAATAAACTCCCTGTCTGGAAGAAACCAGCCCTCCACGAGCGAGGGGGCAAACATGGAAGGAAGGCTGCACAAAAACGTCGCAATATTTCCGTCCCCCCGACGCTGCGAGAACGTGGATAGGATTATTCCAATATAATTTTTTGAAGGAGCCATTTGTTGCCCTAACAACGCTATTGCCAATGTGAGACAAAGCGCAGGCGAGCTAAATATATCACTTTTCTGAGCTTAATATCGCAGAGCAACTGTTGTGTCTAATCCCGCCGTCCTCTTCCTGGTGGGGATCATGGATGGAGGTCCTTGGAGGCGGGTCACCATCTGCTGCCGTTCTTCTTCTGGGGGGCGTCTGGGTCCGGCCAAGGAGAAAGCTCATTGTGTTGATGGACTGAGGTTCGAGGAGGTGACCTCTGGGACGCAGGGTGTCCAATGTGCTCACTGCACAGTATGGACCCCGTGGGTTTTCTAGTTAATTCTCTGCCCATTTATTCTAGTTTCCTCAGTCAGTAAGATTTTATTTTATCACCATTTAGTGATTAAAGTGCGTGATTCAGTGATTATTATTATTGTTTGTTAAGAGAATAATATTGTTTATATATAATAATCACTAGTATTCAATAATAATAATAATAATAATAATAATGATGATAATAATAATCATCATTAAAAATATGATATTAATATGTTTTTATTTAAATAATATGAATACATATTTAAATAATAAAAACACTAATCATTATTTATTTTTCCAAGTAACTCCCCTTAAATGATTTGAAAATTCTCCAATGTCTCTTGCATCATGTCTTGCAAACAACAGTGGCAGTGTGTGGTGGCATACTGTATATACTCCAGATACTGTTCCCTCCATCCTCCCATTACTTTGTCTTTGTACCCTTTCACCCCTCCATCCCTCCATCCTTACTCTCCCTTTCAGCTCCTTAAAGTGCTTTAAGTGCTTGTGACTGTGCTAATGAATGAAAATGTCCTCCCAGCAGCACACGCTGCATTTAGCTGAATAGTCACCTTTGCTGTAAAAGCTCTATTAGACTCAGTTGGCGGCAGGGCTAACGATTGTGCCCCATGTTTATTTACTAGGTATTGTAAATGCATTATTTATGTATAAGTCTCCAGACAGCACTTGTCAAGAGTTAAAAATGTCAGTATAAACTATTGGGCTAGAAAGAAAAAATACCGCCATTATAAAAAGCAAAGGTGACCTTGTTTTTTTTTTGTTTTTTTTTTTTGATACTCATGCAATTAGAACGGCTTTATATAATGCACTAAAGTATGAATCAATACTGTGAAAGTCAACACAGCGTTCACATTGTGTGTTTGGTTTAAGAACCTCTCCAGGACAAGGACGGTTGATTGGCTTTTATCTTTTGTGTTTTTTGTGGATTTGAGGGATTTTCCTTTGCGGCCAGAGCTTCTCGCCGAGGCCCTGCCACAACAACCGGAGCGTGGAGCGTTATTTGCATATACAGTTTAGAAAGGCCGCTTCCTCCTTTGTGCGTATCCAGCAACAAGCTGAGACACGGAGGCGTTGGTGTCAAAGGCCCTTTTCCTGCTCAGTGGAGGCGAGATCGGCGATGGATCGCGAGCTCGTCAATATCATTTCTCACAAGCGATTCGTGTGGACAAGCAGACATAAACACAGACGTGCACTCATGTCTTTATATGCGTGCTGTTAAAGAAACACAAACACTTGACTGGGCATCAGCAGTTGCCATGCCTTGCCAAATCCACTCCATTGCCTTGTATTGCCAGTTGTTCTGGCTTCTGCCTAAAGCTTGTTATTATCCTCTAATCCAGGCTTTGACCTCATCTAGACTGATTTACGACCGACATTATAACGTATGGAACACATTTACTCTAACAGGATGAGTGGGTCCATTTTATTCCTGGGTCGCTATTACTCAGTTATTCTTTTTTTCTGGACGACTCACGCTGTAAGGGGGTTCACCACAACCTTGCCGTGTAGATAGTTGGGATGAGAAGCCGGCGCTTGAACGTGACTTTGTGCTTGCTCGTCCAGCGAAACAGGTGCCGTGTGATTTTGGGAGGAACGCGCGGCCCTCTGCGACCTGAGACGAGGGCCAGAGACCACAGCTGCCAACGCCACAAACAGTCAAATAGTGGAGCTTCCTTATGGCCATAACCTGTCCAGATAGATAGATAGATAGATAGATAGGTAGATAGATAGATAGATAGATAGATAGATAGATAGATAGATAGATAGATAGATAGATAGATAGATAGATAGATAGATAGATAGATAGATAGATAGATAGATAGATAGATAGATAGAGACCTTTTACAAAAATGACCCTAGTAAAAGTGAAAGTACCACTTTGACATTTCAAATTAAGTAAAGGTAAATAAGTACGTGCTCTTAAATGTACTTCAAGTATTAAAGGTAAAAGTACTCGTAATATGCAGAGCCCTGATATAACAGAGCTTTTAGATCTTTTTCTGCAGATAAGCGCTCATGTAGATCCTGATCACCATTTCCAATAAAATAGTAAAGGTGGCGTCATTGTACTTTATAAATATATACAGATATAAATCCTTCAAGTAACATGGCTGTGTTACAAATGTATAAGAGTAAAAAGTACAGGTATTTACTTTGAAATGCCGTAGAATAAAAGTCCAAAAGTCTCGAAACGCAATATACTTAAGTAAGTACAGATACTTGTAAAAATGTACTTAAGTACAGTAACAAAGTACTTCCCACCAGTAGTTATAGTCATATTGAAAAAGAAAAACGATCTGTAAGTGTGTAATCCCTGCGGTCAGCTCGCATATCATTATTATTACAGTGTGATGTGTCCGGTGTGGCCGTGTGGAGCGGGGCGGGGTGGGGTGGGTGGGGTGGTGTGGCAGGGGGTGACAGCAGCATTGTGTGCATTGGGAGCAGGGTCATTATCCTCTATTACGCCAGGCCACGTAATGAGATTCAGGGATGGGAGAAAGCTTTGGAGTAGAATAGGATCAGTGCTAAGCTTCTGGTCTGATTAACACTGATGAACTCTTGACTCTGTTGTAACAGTCATACCGCCTGCTGAGTCTATATATATATATTGTATGTATATATATACATGGTGTATATATATATATATATGGTGTATATATATATATATATATATATGTATTCTAGTTCATTTTTATTTATTAACAAAAATAAAAATACAAAAACCTAATAAATAAATAATACTAAATAAAATAATGATAATACAAAAATATAATTGATATACTATATTGGTGTCAATAGTAATAATAATGTAATATTTTAATATATTATTATATTTCATATAATATATTTTATTTTATTATATTTATAACATAATATACAGTATATGTATATATGTTATTTATTATTATGTATCATGTTGTTGCTTTTAATTGATTATATTATATCTATATTTTCATGCTTGTATGTAGCTTGCAGAAGATTTATTTTATTTTCCAATATGTCTGATAATATCTATATGTATGTTTATATATAGATATCCCATCCCCCGTTTGATAGCACGGATGTACCTAGCTCTCCCTCGCTCTCTCTCTCTCTCTCTCTGTCTCTCTCTCTCTCTTTCTCTCTCATTCCTTCCTTCCTTCCCTTCCTCCCTCCCTCCCCCCCTCCGTCCCTCCTTCCCCTTATCCCAGCTGCCATGTCATCTGCTCCCGCGTTATCCCACCTAATTAATAGGAATCTTTGTTATAATGATCTGAGCATGAGCCTCTGACTCCCATGCATATGCAATGAGCGCTCCCCATCCACTCGCAGCCTCTCCCCACGTTTCGTAGCCGCAGCAGGTTTAAATTATTATTATTTTTTTTAAGGTTATCCCCACATTCTCTGACTCCTAGACATGCACAACCAACCAATGTCAGAACCAACTCCCAAAACGAGTCAACCACCTCCTTCTCCTCTCTTTGATTTCCCTCATTATATGGGCATTTTTCCATTAAAACCTGCCATTTCATCATCATTATTGGTAAAAAAAATAATAATAATAAAATAAAAGTAATAATAATATTATGACAGTTAAGGGATTTTTTTTAATCCAAATATTAATACACTACAAAAAAGTTTATAAGCGGAACTGTCGTCGCTTTGACAGTGAAAAGTGTAAAAGAGTTGGAAAAATTTGTAGTGAAATAAAAACTCTCCCTCCGTCCCTTCATCTGCAGCTTCTTTTCCCAAATTGCACCTGGTGAGAAAGAGCCAAGCTGGAACCATGGAGCTGACACTGTTTCTGTATTGTGTCATTTATTGCATGGTGGTGCGTGTTTCTCCTTTTTTCACATCACTCATCATAAACACCCTTTTAAACGGCGTGTCAGTCAAATTAGTCAACGCCAATAGGCTGGAGTCCTCTGGAATGGTGTCACAACAGGAAATTTAATTTGAATTTGTTTTATTATTTTATTTCACTTCAATCTCTCTCACAGAGTGCCGCTACATTCACTCAGGAGCATTTTAAAGCTTTAAATTCACAACTTAGTATCACTAAAATAATCTGTCGTCTATCCTGCCTACATTATTTCCAACAAGCTGCTTATCTTCATTTGAGTGTTCAATTTCATCAAGTGGCGTGTGTGTGTGTGTGTGTGTCTGTACTGTATGTGTCTGTGTGTGTGTGTGTGTGTGTGTGTGTGTGTGTGTGTGTGTGTGTACTGTATGTGTCTGTGCGTGTGTGTGTGTGTGTGTGGGTGTGTGTGTGTGTGTGTACTGTATGTGTCTGTATGTGTGTGTGTTTGTCTGTGTGTGTGTGTGTGTGTGTGTGTGTGTGTGTGTACTGTATGTGTCTGTGTGTGTGTGTGTGTGTGTGTGTGTGTGTGTGTGTTTGTCTATGTGTGTGTGTGTGTGTGTGTGTGCTATATCTGTATATATTAATGTGTAAGGGTACGTGTGTGAGACTGCCTTTGCCTTCCTGAGTGCTTGCGTATGTGTTCATAAGCATGTGTGCGTGTCTGTGTGTGTGCACATGTGGGTGTGTGTGTGCGTGTCTCTCTCTCTCTTCTCTCCTTGTGTGTGTGTGTGTGTGTGTGTGTGTGTGTGTGTGTGTGTGTGTGTGCAGTCTTCCCGGGCCGGCGGCGTGTCGGCCCAGTGGAGCAGCGCTGTGCTCTGTCACTTTGCGTGTGAGTGTGGGTGTAGCGGGTGATGGGTGGGTGATGTGGATCCGGGCCGGCTTGTTAGGACACATGATCAAAAGAGCTCAACCTCGGCTCGCCCCACATGTGGACCTGCATAGAAAGATACTTCCTCTCTTTACCAACCCCGTCCTCCTCCTCCTCCTCTAACTTCTCTCTCCACCCTCACCCTGTCCTTCTCCTCCCTCTAACCTTTCCCCTCTGGTCCTTCTGTGTTTTTTCCATTCTCCACAATTTAAAGACTGCCTAAACCTTTTCACCCAGCGAGTCATCTGGTGGCATTTCCCCTCAGACCCCACCTCCCAGACCACCTCTCCCCTCCTCTCCCCTCCTCTCCTCTCCTCTCCTCTTCTCTCCTCTCCTCTCATCCTGTTATCTCCTGCCCTCTCATCCTGTTCTCTCGTGTCCTCTCCTCTCCTCTCGTCCTTTCCTCTCATCCTCTCCTCTCCTCTCCTCTCCTCTCCTCTCCTCTCCTCTCCTCTCCTCTCCTCTCCTCCTCTTCTCTGCTCTCCTCTCCTCTCCTCTGCTCTGCCTGGTGCTGCTCGAAGCCCAGGGCTAAACGGGAGCATGTTCCCAACTCCTCAATTATGGATCCCCTATCTGCCCCCCACCCCCCCCCCCCCCCCCCCCCCCCAAAAAAAAATCATCAGCCAGCCACCCAATCCAACACCCCTGCAGGAACTGTTTAAATAAAGGCGGGGGGCGGGGGGGAGGGAAATAAAAAAAAAATGAGAGGAATGTTTTCTGCTCTCTGTCATTCTGATGACAAAACAAGCAGCTGCCTCCTCACTGTGCCATTCCCTGCGTTGGGGATCACCTTCCCCCGTTCTCATATTCCCATTAGTCAACAGTAGCAACTGCTGAGAGGCATTCCAGGGCCCATCTTCCAGGGGCCATCTTCCCGGGTTTCAGCTGTTCTGTGTGTGTGTGTGTGTGTGTGTGTGTGTGTGTGTGTGTGTGTGTGTGTGTGTGTGTGTCCCAGACGGCACACAACACTTCCATTGTGTCCATTGTGTCCCCCGCCCCCCCTCCCCCTCCAGCGGTCGCTTTTCGCACAGGAACCCCTTGATAGGAGGAAACGGGGCGTCTTGAAGAGACAAATCACAGCCACGGCTGCACAGAGGAGCACTTGTTTCAGTGTGGATGCACACGTGCCCACGCACACGCACGCTCCCACAGATACGCTGGTTATAGGTATCTCTTAATAAATGCATTTAGAAAGTGTTAACCGGTGCTGGCCCAACTGCGTTTTCAACCTGGTTACCCATTTTTGGGGCCCGACAAATTTCAACAATTCAAGTCATTTTGCCCTCTTCATTATTCTTCAAAATATCTTTATACATAAAAAAAATAAATAAAAAAAAGAAGTTTCAAAATGATACACCTCGAGATGATACCTCCAAGGGCCAATCCCCGTTAATGCGGGGCCCCGTTTGGCCAGTTGGAGAGTCCTGGTGTAATGATGTAATTTACCAGTCCTTTGCATTCGTATATGGATAAATTAAATGACAGCATAAAACGGCCCCTGCATTGCATAGTTGTGTGTGTGTGTGTGTGCGGTTAAGCTGTTTGTGTTTCGGGGGCCACAAGCGAGGGTGAACCGGTGACAGACAAAAAGGTTTGACGCCATTAATAGAGCTACATCTGTCATTCTGCAACGGTGTTTGGAAATAGAAGTAGAACTGCTCTAGAACTCCTGTATACAGATTTTAGAGCCCGAACTTGGGACGGGGGCGGGGGGCAGCTTTATGACGTCAGAACGGCCGAGGGGCGGGCGGGAGGTGGGCGGGCCGAGCCCATCCGAAATAACCCCTCCGGCTACTTTACAATAGTGCGCGGAGGTTACATTTGGAGACGTCCGAGCTCGGTGTCGTCGGTCACATAACTCGACAAAAGAGCCGGTGTCATCTGACCAGAGATCAAAATAGTGTTCGGGGGGTGGGGGGTGGACTTGCAACCTCCCCTAATGATTTGGGAACGCGTCGCGGGGCTGGTTGCCATAAGACGGAGGAGCGTCGGTCATCCCGAACATGAGGGCCGGCGCCAAATCTTTTTAATGTTTTAAAAAAAATCCCTTTGTTCATCAGAGATGAACAAAGGGATTTTTTTTAATCGGCGAAACCAGTGTGACCTCCCTCTCCAGCGTCTCCCGCTTCGGTAGCATCACACACACACACACACACACGCACGCATGCACCACACGCACGCACACGCACGCGCGCGCACGCACACATACTCACACACACACACACACACGCACACGCACGGGCGCGCACATGCACGCGAACACACACGCACACACACACACACACACACACACACACACACACACGTGCCAAGAGAGGAGATGAGGATGTCAGATGAAACAGATAGAAACATGTTTTATTGCGACGCTGAGCCCGAGCGCTGATGATTGTAATTATTCCACAAAATGCCATCCCTCTTTGGGAGTGCCGTGGTGTAATTTTAAGTCTACGCAGGTTGCCTGGTTTAATACGCTCCGACCGCCCTCCGTCCATTATGCGTCATCAAGTTCCATATGATGGTTAAAGTTATGAGTTGGGATTATCAACATCGCTGCGGTTTTTTTGTTTGTTTGTTTTTTGTTTTTGCCCGACTACTTCCAGTTCTGTGTCTGGGAGTTGAGGGAATCTACATTTACCTCCCGTACTGTCTTCACAGCTTGACTCGGTGAGTTCAGTCACAAAGTTTAAGCTCCGAGCCTTCCCATCTTTCCTCAGGAATCCTCTCGTCGGAGGCCAAAAAAAAAAGGGGGGGGGGATGAACAATTGTGGAAAAAATGTCGCAGAAGATGAAGCTGCAGCCTCCTGAACCACTCTGGAACAATAACCCTAATGAGATGCCGAGCTGTGGGGAGACCGAAAAGTGTGGCTTAATTAACCCCATAAGGGTTAGGGTAGTAATATGACGGTATTCGATTTGAGCTCTTCTCCAGAACTCTCTTTAAAGACGACTTTTATTTTCCCAATTGGTTTTGAATTGTTTATCTTCGTAACCCTATTGGGCCGGATAATGTGTTAATAGATCTGGGAATTTGGTCGTGAACTCGCGCGTGCTCTGCCAACTTTCCTCTGAGCTCATCCCTCGCACGCATTTTATTTACAGGGTTCAACCTTAGAAAGAGCTGTTTCACGTCCCAAATTCACCCAAGAGTCACGAATAAGAAATTGACACGTGTGCTTAGCCGTGGAGTCATGTGTGCATTATAAATATATTAAACAACATTAGGAACAGGAAAGGTTTATATTCATCATTTCCCCACTGTTCATTTATAAGTATATCAAATAAAATGTGCATTTGTCGTACCGCACGGAGTGCAAGGAAAAAAACCCAAAAAACATTCACCATCAGCACCTACTGTATTACCCAATTAATCTCCTCCATATTCTGCTAATATGAGGCAATCCTCCCTTCTGTTTATTAAAAAATCGGAGTTACATCATAGTTCCAGAGAGAAAGTTTGGACACTCGCCTTCGGTGAAAATTTGTCTCTTTTTGTCCTTGTCGAAGACACACCCATTCATTTAGTAAATGATGGTGGCACTCTGCGTTTTCCACACACTCGCGTTAATTTATCATAGATGAATAAATGTGAATGTTTAGCGCATTGATTAGCAGCAGTTTATATCTGACAGTTAAATTGCCAGGTGCCCGACAAAAAATAAAAAAATAAAAATAAAAAAAAATCTCCCCCATACAAAGTACCTAGTAATTTTTTTTTTTCTTGCGTGGAATTATCATAATTTATTACAGTGTGGGGACCCTTGTGATTACCAACATCAAGTGGAAATTCTAAATTGAAATTAAGTCCACATATTTTCGCTCTCATGTTCCATCTTCACAAGTGTCGAACCCCTCTTATCAGCGTGGGCTGAGATTTCAGAAATTAGTTTCCTTTAGCATCTAGCATGCCTAATATTTAACACGCACACACACACATGCACACACACACACATGCGTGCGCGCGCAGACACACACACACACACACACACACACACACACACACATGCACACAGGAGGTCTCTGTCCCCCTCTCTCCCACTCGTAATTATTGGCAAACTTGATTTTATTTCAAGGTTTTCTACTTTGTCGGGCGCCCGAACATTCTTGAAAATCATGTACAGTCCACTTTGATAAACACCTCACCTCTTTTACCCTGTGTGGCTTCAACCATATCCCTATCCGTTAAAAAAACAAAAGGGCCAATGTTGAATTGGCGGAAAAAAAGTTAAAATACAACCCTGTTGAAAAGACTCCCTCTATTGCCTAAATCGGGACTTCAGAGTAAAAAAAAATTAAATGAATAAATAAAAAACAAGGTTAGGGAGCGGGAGAGGGGAAAAGTTGATTTTGCTATCCAGGCATTTAATGGCTGCAGTTCTTAAAAGTGACCTTGCGGGGTGGAGCCGCACAGCAGCTCCTTCCAGCTGCACACATGGCGTCCATCGGGGGCACAATCACGCACAGTCCCAACACCTCGGGCTCGGACATATGTTGAGTTTTATTTCATTCTTCTGACATTAATCCTATTCACCAGCTGTTCTGCCAGCTGCCACTCTCCCGGCTTAAGAGGAGATTGCAGTTTTGGGGGGCTCTGAGTCCCGGTTTAGCTTGGCTCCTCATCTCTATCGCTAAGTTTTGATTGCGTTTTCTGTTTTTTGTTTTTTTTTTGCCTTTCCTCCTTTTCCCCTCGATCTCCTTCTTCTCTCAGCGCTCAAATGTTTTTGTTGTTGTTTTCTTCTCCTTGTATTCAAAAGGGGTTTGAAGGAGAGATGTGTGTGTGTGTGCGCGTGTGCGTGCGTGCATGTGTGCGTGTAAAGAGAGGGATTCTCAGCTTTGCGTCCAAGATTTTTTTTGGTGAGGAACCTCCTGGCTCCCTAGTCCTCACGGCCTTGAGGACATGAACACAATGAGGTTCTTAACATTGTTCTTAATCCCAGGAAGTAGATGTAGACGGTTCCCAGCTGAAGCCCAAAATCCCAACCTCTCGGACGGTTCTTCATCTCTCCGTCTCCTTTCCGTCCTCCACAATTTAAAGAGTGCTTAAACCTTTCAACCCGGCTGCTCATCCGGCGGCGTTTCCCCGGGATTAGCCTGGACATGGCCCCCGGCCTGTACAGTTATGATTATTGACATATCGGGTCCAGCATATTTCACGTTTATGTGCATTGTCTGGAAGCATATCCGAGCGTTCTCAATGTCATCTTCCGCCGGAGTAACGGCCGAGCGTTTTGCGCGAGGGGGGCCGGGGGGTGGGGGTGGCGGCGGGGGGCTGAGGGCCGCCGTGGATTGATCATTGCCCGGCGCTCGCTTTAATAATTCAAGCCTGATTGCCACAGAGTGCCGCAGTAAAATGGATCGGGGGAGGTCACATGCTGCTCGGCTCAGGAGGTGAAGCCTCTCGGGGACGGTTAATTCATATATGCTTGATAGACACGTGTCCTATTTAAAGAGGTCAGGGAGCCGCGCGGGCGTCCCGGCCCCTCGGCGAACGGAACGGGTCAACGCCGCGGGATTAGCACCTCTGGTCGCTGTGGGCGGAGGGGAGGGTCACACGGGCCGGCGTGGATACGGCCTGCTCTTCAGGTCGTCCGGAGAAATTCCGCTTATATCATTTGCTGTCGAGTCGCATCTGTTTTAACTGTTTAATCCCCTTTCTCACGCGTTGGGGAGAAGTGGGGGAGGGGGAGGGGGAGGAGGGCCTCAGGGCTCTATATTTGGCTTCCTGCGGTTCGTCTCATTCCTAAATGTCTAAATGGACAATTGCAGGGGAAAAAAAACAAAAAAAAAATAAACATGACAGGAATTGTCGTCGAAAGGGATAAAGGGAGCCGGCGCGGCGCGGACGCAGCGCCGTGGCAACCGCAGCGCGCCGGGGAGAGAGAGCGTCTGATATCACAAATCGGGTTAAGCTTTTACAAACCCTGCTCCGTCTCCTGCAAATGGAAAGACCTTGATCTCATTAGCAGAACGCTCTGTTGACCCCTGACCTTTTTCCACGGGGCTAGAATTTGACTGCTCATACAGAAAAGCAGTGGTGGAAAGTAACACAGTACAAGTACTTGAGTACACTATCTGCAGAAGAAAAGGCTCAGTAGCACTTCATCGCATATGATAGGCTCTGTTGTATCAGGGCACTGGCTGGTACTTTTACTTTTAAGACTTGAAGTACTCGTCCTCGTATAGTTTTGCCTCAATAGAAATGTCAGTGTGCTGGAGTCATTTTGTGTCAGAGGTGTTTGTAACTTAACGCCAAAGCCCTTCAAAGAGTACTGCTTCCACCACTGCAGAGGTGAGGAAATGGGGGGAATTAGAAAAAGGGAAGAAAGAAAGAAAGAAAGAAAGAAACCTGGGTGTCTTTTTGTCACACCACGTCTCCCAGGTTGCCTCTATTTATAGCAGCTGTTTATAAGGCCAAATGGCTCTTCTGGGAGCCGTGCTTCTGGGAACAGGTGACTAACAGATATGTTCAGCAAGTGGAATAATAAGTAGTATTAGTTGTCAATTAAATCAAGCCTGTAACGCGGTGCAGGTGCCTGACAATACACTGACACGTCTCAAGGAGCCGGACCTCTTAACCCGGGCACGGCGGCGTCGGCCGCATTTACATATTTAAAAAGCTGGAATTATTTAACTGCGTCAAAAAATAAATAAAAAATAAAAAAAAAAGCAAGAAAAGGAAAATACTGCTCTGGAAGTGATAGAGGTTATTTAAGCCGGTGACAACGAGGGAAGGTAATTGCCCGAAAACGAGCTACGCCGTAGTGTTTTTTTTGTTTTTTTTTCCCATGAATGCGATGTTGTTTCCCTCCCTCTCTCTCTCACTCCCTCTCTCTCTTTCTCTCCCTATTTAGCATTTACATTGTGCGGCATCACCCGGGTGTGTAACCTATTGCGTTCAGATTGCTCCCTTGCAATCAGTGCCCTTTCTGTCCTCACTTCAATAACGTCATGATTATGGAGACTTCAGGAGGATTTTCAGCCTCCAACAGCTGTTGTCTTCGGGACCGAGCGGCAAAAAAAAAAAAAAAAAAAAAAAAATGACAAAACATGTTTTCACTTGGCATTCCACTTCCCCGCCTGCCTCTTGTAATTATTATGTTTTATTTGCGGTGATGAGGGGGTCTTGTTTTTAGTGTCCCTGTGATTAAGATATTCAAAAGGATTCCTCGGAGTTTGTCGCAGACTTTTTTTTTTTGTCTCAATCTCGACTTTTGGTTTCGTCAGCCTGGAGTGGCCACGCCCGCGGTTTCGGAGCGGGGCGGGGGGATTCGACTCATGCGACCCCGTTAGCTTTGTTTGGAGACAAAAGTTTGGCCTCCCGGATGTTACATTCAGCTCTCTTCTCATCATCTTTATTGGGTTTTTGTATTTGACGATTTCTTATCTTTTATGTTCAGTGTCTCTGCAGCCTACTGATCTAGAAACATGGATAAAACACTCATAGTGTCACCTGTATTCAATATATTGAATTTAAATTATTAAATTTCCCTCTCAGTTACTTTATGATTGCTGTATTATGTTTACTGCTCTCAATTCAAACTTGACTAAACATATGAAACTGGACATAAATCCATGTCATTCCTACCAATGGAAGTGTCTTTTCTAACCTTTTCAACGATGTAATTACATAGATTATTATTCACCCGATTTGAAGAAAATTGAATTTTTTATTAACTGTAATAATGAAATCCTATTAAATTCATAACATAATTAAATTGATAATAAATTATATGCAATCATTATAATTATTATTTATAATTATTATTATTATTATTATTATTATATATATATTTTTTTGTAACTGTAGGATATTTCAAGCCCAAGCTCCCATTGAAACCCTCTCCTATCATTTCCCCGGTCGCCTCAGTTGATACTGTACAGAGGAAATTATTTATGTGTCCACTGTCAGTTTATCATTGATTTGGTAATTACGCGTTTCCCCCGGAGGCCGGGACGACTGATATACAAGGCTGAAGTTAAAGGGGAGGTCCCCTGTCTGTTCGCTGTGACTAACGGCCGCTCGGACTCTCCTCCGCGGGAGTCCCGTACACGTCTACAACAAACACTCAAACAACAGGCAGCGTCCGAGACCCCGGCCGCCGGGGGTGCTTCACCCGCCGCGCCCACTGTAAACGCAGCGTCTGGGGAGCTCCAGCCGGAAAGCTCCGTTAAGTAGAGTCTGTTTTATTATGTTTCAAACCTAACTTAAATATACAATATTCTTTACTCGGTGCCAATTTAGAATTCATTCGTTTTAAGTGTACCATCAGTCTTTAGGCCCTTTTTTTTTTTTTTTTTTTTTTTTTCTTGCTTTTTACAGGCCATTTAAACTTCAAATTGGCAAAGATTTGATTCCCCCCCCCCCCCGCCCGAGTGTGAGTTTGTCTTCAGTCGTTGATTGGAGTTTATCCACCGCTTGGTGTGATTGCTCGACTCAGATGCCAGTAAACCTGTTCAGAGCCTCAATAAAGATATCAATTAACTAACAACTTCCCCCTATCGTTCCCCTATCTTTCATTGCCAGGCGGCAGTAAATCCGTTAAATTGAAACTTTTTTTTTTCCAACATGTTTTAGCGCTCAACATTTATCATGATAATTCTTTATTTTAAAGCGTAACGCGGGGAAAAAAAAAGAGAGAAAAACAAGAAAACACACTTTCTAAAGGGGCAATGTCTCGGGCGTGGAGGTTTGAGATCAAATCGTTACCGGTAAGCCCCCCCCCCCCCGTCTGTCTCTCTCTCCTCTCTCTCTCTCTCTCTCGCTCTCTCGCTCTCTCTCGCTCACTCTCTCTCTCTAGCTCGCTCTATTTAGCTTGCTCTCTCTCTCTCTCTCTCTCTCTCTCTCTCTCTCTCTCTCTCGCTCGCTCTCTCTCTCTCTCTCTCTCTCTCTCTCTCTCTCTCTCTCTCTCTCATGCTTGCTCTCTCTCTCTATTCGTCTCTCTCTCTCTCTCTCTCTCTCTCTCTCTCTCTCTCTCTCTCTCTCTCTCTCTCTCTCTCTCCGTGGGCTCCAGTGTTGTGGTTTGAGCTGAACATGATCTTCTGGCAGTGGTGACACCCAGGTGCCGTAAGCTGTGTTTATACTGCACACCAAGCCAGAAACGCCGCTTGCCTTTGTCTTTGATACGGTGGGAGGAGGCTAATCTGGCTGGTTCATCTCCACTTGAGGTGTCCCGATCC